>NW_005842278.1:735885-757125 GCF_000455745.1 Alligator sinensis
TTGAAGAATTTCTTATAGGGGAGAAAACAGTGTTTTATGGCTGGAGACCCAGACCCCTGCCTCTATTTGATTCATCTACTAGACCAATGATTCTCAACCAGGGTGCCTTTGAAGGGCGCTACAGGAGAGAGATAAACACAGGCTCCAGTAAAGAGATCAGCACAGGCTCACCCCTTCCAACAGCAACTCCTCCCCCTACTTATTGCAGCATAGACTCTTCCCTGATGGCTGCTTCTCCTCCTTCCCAGCCCCTCTTCAAGCAAACAGGCACTATAATAAATAAATAATTTTTTTAAATGGGCGCTGCTCAATTTACAAAAGTTATGGAGGGGTTCTTTTGAGTACAGCAGTTCTCAAAAGGTTGAGAACCGCTGTATTAGGCTGTATAGATTTTAAACATTCATGTTAGGAAAGACCATTTTGTGACAGGGAATTTAAGCAATTATTCCATTAATGGGAGGACTGAAAATGGAGTTAGTTTGTTCCTCTGTCATGGTTAAGATGCATCTCTAGTTTTCTAGATGGTTCAACCTGTACGTTGGATCTACGCCCTTGCACACTTGATTAATATGGTCAGCTTATGCTTAGTGTCAAGCATATTTTTAAGCCTCTCTATTTCACCAAGAAGTTTCAAACGCAAGGTCCACTTCAAGGACCTAAGCATATGTGTAAGTCTCAGTACCGTGCCAGAGTGAATTTAGTGGCTAGAGTTGATTAGGATTCTTTTGAAATGTCACTGAAAATTTTAATATTTTCATGAAAATGTTTGCTGCCTCAGCCAGCCTATGAAATAGGTGACATTTTATCAAGAAAGCAGTATTTTGATGATTTACAAGAAAAAAAAAATTCATAAAAGCATTCACCATTTTCCCTGCAACTCTGCTGCTAAGTGGCTAATCATTCCTCACCCTAGAAGAGTGTTTAGCCCTGCCTCTCCTGGGCTCTGGTCACAATTAAAACTGTACTGAAGGGTGTTCTGTTGCATTTTTTCCTAGTCCAAATAGTGTACAAGGCTCCTAGCACACATGGAGAATATTTCTACGCTGCAGTTAGAGGTATGACTACAGTATGTTTATTGCTGAGTAAATCCCCATGATCCCAGTGGGCCAGCAAGAAGTCTGGGCAGCTGTGCCTTCACTACTCTCCTAGTTACTAGATTAGAAGTAGTTTAGGTCAGTCTATACATGCTGCATCTTGCCTCCATCTGCAGGGTTGACAGACTCTGAGGCTAGGGACAGACAGTCAAAAAGCCTGAGCCTGAAAGTATTCAATCTTTGCAAGTTAGTCTAACCTGGCTAGGCTAAATCAGTTTGTAACCCAGACAGACATCCCAGAAATGCAGGCACATGCCTGCAGTAGCTCAGGCTAGATCAGCCCTCCCTTTGCTTCCACAGAGTATTGCTGAGTGGGGCATAGCCAGGCCCAGCAGGATGCTCTGATTATTCCCCCCATCCTGAGCTCCCCAGCAGGCAATGTTTATCACCCCTAACTCAGTGTTTATCAACTCATTAAGAAAACAAAACCTCTGTCCATTAACTAATGGAACTCTTCTCAAACAGGTCTTCCAAGGAAAGACATTACGCTACCTGTGGATTAGCTCCAAAAAGCCTGTCTGCCACTGTCCTCTCCCACAGCACCGACAGTAGCTAGCATGTGGTCTGCTAGCTAATGCTGAGGTGTCTGTGTAAGGTAGGGGGAAGGGGGTGGGGGGGGGATAATCTCTGTTTAGCAGGGAAAAGCTAGGCAGATGCTCTGTGCCTGCAAGTCTGTGCCAAGCTCCAGCCAGGGAGCAGAGGGGAGGAGCTCTCTGTGGAGCAGAGAGCCCCACTCAGCCCAGAGAGCATGCCGGGATGCTGGGGGTATCTGGCTTACCTTAAACAGCAAAGGATCTGGGACAGACATTGCATAAACTGGTTTGAGCCAAATCAGTTAAGTTTGATATTACATTCAACCAGGTTTATGTCTGTTCATGTTAGAAACTCCCATGCAAGTCAGTAGAACTTTTATGTGCAGGAGATCTATTGGTTTAGGCATTGTATCTGTTCATTTTCACTCTTTCAATAAAAATATTAATATTTATATTACTAAAAAAGAACCCCACACACAACCAAGACCCTCATTCTAAATAATCATTTTATAAGCAATTATGCACTAACTTTAAGAGTTCCCAGCAGAGGAATAGTAACATATTATGTACTTTTAGGATAGGTACAGCACAGCAATTACTACTAATTGCCACTGAGATTTTTCGACCGGAGCTAGAATGAAACACAGGAGAGATGTTGTTACGTTGCAGTTTCAATGCCAAAATCAGTTACAGGAATAATTCTGATTCCAGTAGAAGTAGAGAATGCTAATAGTAACTAATAAAATAAATGTTATTGTGTATGTGTGTATTGTACTGATAAGATTCTTTCTTGCAAACATTTTGCACTGCAGACTTTCTGACAGGGACTTTGTCTTTATGCTGCATATAGAGTACTATAGGCTCTCAATATAGGTAGGCCTCTGGATGTTAGTGGTAGCTTTATTTTTATTATTATTATTATTATTTAACAATATATGACAAGAGTGGTGAACACAGTTGAAAGAATGTATTAATTAAGGATATATGGAATGAAGTATGAAAGAGAACATGAAATGGAGTTTGGTATTTAGGTTGGTTCACTAATAATTTGCTGTGAGTACTAGCACTTTTCAGTTTGTTCTGTAATATGGCCAAATTTCTTCTAAAGTGCCTTTCATAGAATCATAGAAAATTAGAGTTGGAAGGAACCTCAGGAGGCCATCTAGTCCAAACCCCTGCTCAAAGCAGAACCATCCCCTACTAGATCATCCCAGCCAAAGTTTTACCTAGCCAGGTCTTGAAAACCTCCAAGGATGGAGATTCCACCACCTCTTTGGGTAACCTGTTCCAGTGTTTTACTACCCTCCTAGTGAGATAATTTTTCCTAATATCTAACCTAAATTTCCCTTGCTGCAACTTGAGACCATTGCTCCTTGTTCTGTCATCTGCCACCACTGAGAACAGTTTAGCTCCATCCTCTTTTGAACTCCCCTTCCGGTAGTTGAAAGCTGCTATTAAGTCCCCTCTCAGTCTCCTCTTCTCTAGACTAAACAAGCCAGTTGCTTCCCTCTTTCCTCATAAGTTATGTGCTCTAGCCCCCCACCCATTTTTGTTGCCCTCCACTAGACTCTCTATGATTTGTCCACATCCTTTCGGGGGGGTGAGGGGGGTGTCCCAAAACTGAACACAGTACTCCAGATGTGGCCTCAGCAGTGCAGAATAGAGAGGAATAATCACTTCCTGTGACCTACTGGCAACATACCTACCAATGCAGCCTTGTATGCTGTTAGCCATGTTGGCAACTAGGGCACACTGCTAACTCATATTCAGCTTATTGTCCACTGTAACCCCCAGGTCCTTTTCTGCAGAGCTGCTGCCCAGCTAGTCAGCCCCCAGCCTTTCAGAATGTATTATGGTAATTAAAGCTATAAATAAGATAAGGAATCTAACTAACAGTGCCAAAGAAATAAATTGTACACGTGATACACAACATACGACTTAAACATACCATTCATAACACCCACAAAGTATGTATAGAGAATATGCAGTATAAAGAAATGTTTACCTTGTCAGCATTCTTTCCTGATGGAGAGCTGGAGAAACAGCCATCAAGAAAGCCATAGCACATATGCTTTTAGGAGCCATACAGATTCAGGAAGATTTAAGAAATAGCTTGGAAACATGAAGCTGTTACATATGTGTATCTATTTTGTCCAGTCCACATTACTCCACCAGATCTGTGGGGTAATCCAAAAGAGCAAGATTGTGGAGACAAAACTAATATAAGCTGAATAGACAACTGGCTCAGTAACTGCATGTAAAGGGCAATTATTAATGGACCCATGTCAGAATGGAAGCAAGTTTTGAGTAGGGTCCCACAGGGGTCTGTCTTGGGCCCAGTGCTATTCAGCATGTTTATTCATTATTTGGATGCTAGCATAGAAAGCTTTCTGAGCAAATTTGCAAACAACACAAAACTGGGAAGGACTGTGAACATGTTAGAGGATGTAAGCGCAATTCAGAAGGATTTTGACAGATTTGAAAACTGGGCTGGAGTTAACAGGATGAAGTTCAATGCTGACAAATGCAAGGTGCTACTCCTTGGGAAGAATCATCAAGCTGGGAAAGCTGCTAGCTGGGTGATTACTGCCTGTGCTTGACAAAAGCCCCTAACCAAGGGGTGGAGCCAACCCAGGCCTAGGAGGGTATAAAAGGGGACTCTCCAAGTGACCAGGGAGTGAGAAAAGAGGGACAGCAAACAGGGTTGTTTACAAGCAGTTTGCTGGGAGCAAGAGAAGTAATGGGAAGAAGAAGGGGAAGAGGAGGAAGGCATCAGGAGCTAGATCTTGCTCTGGGAAGGTAAACGAGACAGGGCTGCGTGTGTTTGGCTTGAAGAGTGTTTGTTTGGTGAACTGTGTGCTTGGGCACGTGCTCTGAGCAACTGCGAGAGCTGCTAGCTGGGTGATTGCTGCCTGTGTCTGACAAAAGCCCTAACCAGGGAGCGGGGTCAGTCCAGGTCCAGGAGAGTATAAAGGAGTCTCCTTAAGGGACTGGGAAGTGAACAAACAGGGACTGCAAGCAGGGCAGTTTGCGAGTCAGTTTTCTGCCCTTTTCTTTGAAGGGGAGCCTTTAAGGTAAGTTCCTTCTTTAATTAAGGGGAACGTAGATATAGCTTAAATAGTTAACGCTCAGCAGTTAGACCAATACTTAAGCCCCTTGTTTAACAAGAGTCCAGAGTGAAGGATAGTTTGGTAGAGAGTTTGCCTGGAAATTCCTCATCACCTTCCTTCACAGTAAGATTAGTGAGGGGAAGCAGGTTATTTGGAAACAGAGAGCCTTTCGAGATCGAGGAGCAGTGAACAGGCCAGCTTACAGGGGAGTTTACTATGGAAGGTCTGCTGGAGACAGGGCAGGAAGAGAGAGGCAGCAGATTAGGAGACCCAGAGAAATGGTGGAAGATATAGCAATTCCAGAGTCAGTGTCACTGTCAGCTCTTCCTCTGCTTGCACCTGTGAGGTGTCTGTCCAAGCAGGACCACTCACTATAGAGGCTTCCACTCAGGTCCTGGTTTGGTGTTGTGGAGTTTGAGGGTTTCAGGTTCCTTCCAGTGACAGCCACATGGGGGAGTGCCTGCAGTGTGGGTGGTGCCTCCTGGTGGTGTCCCTCAGGAGCAGGCAAGAGAGCTACAGGAGGAGGTGGCAAGACCTTTAGGACTGCGAAGGAAGTACTACCAGAGGTGGCACTAGAAAACTAGGAGGACATGGACGCCCAGGAAGGTGGAAGCTGGAAGCTTGTGACTTCTGACAGAAAGCAGAAGTCTCCACCTTCAGTGGTTTGCTTAGAGAACAAATATGGAGTCACAGAAACAGAGGAGGGGGAGCACATTCTGCTGGTGGAAGAGGCCAGGCCAGGCTTCCTCAAGGTTTGGAGGACTGAGATCACTATCACCAAGAGGAAGCAATGGGTGGTGGTGGTTTGAGACTTCCTCCTGTGTGGGACAGTGGCATCCATCACTCTGCCTAACTAATTGTCTTTGGAGGTCTGTTGCTTGCCTGGAGCATAGATCTGAGATATCATGGAAGGATTACCAAGACTCATCCAGCCCTCAGGCCTTTACCGCATGCTCAAGGAAAACACCACTTGAACAGGGATTCAAGTGGTGTTTTCCTTGATCCTTTTGGTCAAGGGGAAAGGACAAGGCAGAAGTGGATGCATCCTGTAGATCAACGCGTAGCTGTGCAGATGTTGCTAGCAGGGCTTTGGCTTCTTTGACTATGGAATGTTGTTCCAAGAAGGATTGCTAGGAAGAGACAGGGTCCACCTGATGAAGAGAGGGAAGAGCATCTTTGCAGACAGGCTAACTAACTTAGTGAGGAGGGCTTTAAACTAGGTTTGCAAGGGGATGAAGTAAAAAACATGAGGTAAGTGGGGAAGCTGGTGATCTGGAGGAAGCACAAGCCGGAGCGGGTAACAGGGGAGGCCTTTTCATTCTTCCTGAGAACATGGGGCAATCAGCTAGTTACCTCATGTGCCTGTACACAAATACACAGAGCCTGGGAAACAAGAAGGAAGAATTGGAAGTCCCTACACAATCACAGAACTATGATGTGATTGGAATAACAGAAACTTGGTGGGGCAGCTCACATGACTGGAGCACTATCATGGATGGGTACAAACTGTTCAGGAAGAACAGGCAGGGGAGAAGAGAAGGAGTTGTTCTTTATGTAAGAGCTGTACGATTGCTCAGAACTCCAGTATGAAACTGGAGATAGACCTGTTGAAAGTCTCTGGGTTAGGGTCAGAGGGGAGAGCAACAAGGGTATGTCATGGTGGGCATCTGCTAAAGACCACCAGACCAGGAGAATAAGGTAGATGTGGCTTTCTTCAGACAGCTAGCAGAAGTTTCCCGATCTCAGGCCCTGGTTCTTATGGGAGGACTTCTATCACCCTGACATCTGCTGGGAGAGCAATACAGTAGAACATAGGCAATCCAGGAAGTATTTAGAGAGTGTTTGGGACAACCTCTTAGTGCAATTGTTGGAGAGAGCAACTAGGGGCCAAGCTCTTCTTGACCTGTTGATCACAAACAGGGAAGAATTGGTAGGAAATGTAGTAGTGTATGGCAACTTGGGCAGCAGTGACCATGAGATAGCTGAGTTCAGGATCCTGAGGGAAGGAAGGAAGGACAGCAGCAGAGTAAGGACCTTGGAGTTCAGAAAAACAGAGAACTGATTGGTAGGATCCCCTGTGAGGCCAGTCTGAGGGGGAAAAAAATCCAGGAGAGCTGGTTGTACTTCAAAGAAATCTTACTGAGGACTCAGGAATGAACCATCTGGACGCGCAGGAAGACTAGCACGTATGGCAGAAGCCCAACTTGGCTTATAAGGGAAATCTTTAATGAGATAAAACACACAAAGGAAGCTTACAAGAAGTGGAACTTGGACAAATGACTATGAAGGAGTATACAAGTATTGCTTGGGCATGAAGGGATGAAATCAGGAAGGCCAAAGCACAATTGGAGTTGAAGCTAGTAAGGATGTTATTAATAGCAAGAATGGTTTCTACAAGTATGTAAGCACCAAAAGTAAGGTCAGGGAAAGTGTGGGTCCCTTACTAAATGTGGGAGGCAACTGAGTGACAGGTTATGTGGAACAGCCTGAAGTACTCAATGCCTTTTTTACTTCAGCCTTCACGGGCAAGGTAAATTCCAGACTACTGCAGCTAGTAGTTTGAGGAGAAGGTCAGCAGCCAACAGTGGTGAAAGAATAGGTTAGGAGCTGTTTAGAAAAGTTGGATATGTGCAAATCCATAGGGCTGGATGCAATGCAGTGGAGGGTGCTAAGGGAGTTGGCCAATGAGATTGCAGAGCTGCTGGCCATTATTTTTGAAAACTCCCCGGTGATTGGGAGAG
The DNA here is from genome assembly GCF_000455745.1 of Alligator sinensis. Taxonomy (NCBI): domain Eukaryota; kingdom Metazoa; phylum Chordata; order Crocodylia; family Alligatoridae; genus Alligator; species Alligator sinensis. Next base: position 743,364 of record NW_005842278.1, read on the forward strand.
CTCCTGGATGAGTGGAAAAGGGCAAATATAGTACCCATTTTTTTAAGAAAGGGAAGAAGGTGGATCTGGAGAAGTACAGACCAGTTAGCCTCACTTCAGTACCTGGAAAAGTCATGGAGTAAGTCCTTAAGAAATCAATTTCTAAGCACTTGGAGGAGGAGAAGGTGATTAGTAACAGTCAGCATGGATTCACCAAGGGCAAGTCATACTTGACCAATGAGATTACCTTCTATGATGAGATGACTGGGTCTGTGGATGCAGGGAAAGCAGTGGTCATGATATACCTTGACTTTAAGAAGGTTTTTGGTACTGTCTCCCACAACATTCTCTCAAGGAAGATAAGGAAATCTGGGATCGATGAACAGACTGGAAGCTGGATAGAAAGCTGGCTGGACCATCAGACTCAAAGGGTCAATGTCTAGTTGGCAGCCAGTATCAAGTGGAGTGCCCCAGGTATCCATCCTGGGGCTAGTTTTGTCCAGATCAATGATATATAAAATGGGAATATAGCAAGGGTAGATAATCCCTGGCATGGGTGCCGGAGCATGGCATGCAAAGGCATTTTGCTTGGCACACATGCCTCAGGGCGGATGGCAGGAAAGGGGCCCCTGGTAGGCCAACAAATTGAGGCTGTGGGTGTGTTTGGCACTGCACCCCAAAATGTTGCCAGCTCCTGGGATGGAGTGTACCCTCAGCAACTTTGCAGATGACTGCAAGCTGTGGGGAGCAGTGGAGGGTATAGCTAGGATTCAGAAAGACCCAAACAAATTGGAGGATTGGACTTAAAGAAATCTCATGAAGTTCAATAAGGACAAGTGCATTGTTCTTCCCTAACTATCTCATACACACATGCATACTGGGGACTGACTGGATAAGCAGCAGCTTTGTAGAAAAAGTTCTGGAGGTTACAGAGGACAATTAGCTGAATATGAGTCTACAGTGTGCCCTTGTTGCGAACAAGGCTAAAAACATACTGGGCTGCATTAGTACAAGTGTTGCCAGAAGACTGAAGAGAGTCTTTCCCTCTATTTGGCACTGGTGAGGCCACATCTGGAGAACTGTGTCCAGCTTTGGGCCCCACAACAGAAAAGACGTGTACGTATTAGAGAGAGTTCAGTGGAGGACAACAAATATGGTTAGGCCCTGGGGCACATGACTTACTAAGTCTGAAGAAGAAAAGACTGAGGAGAGATTTAATAGCAGCCTTCAATTAGCTAAAGGGTGGTTCAAAAGAGGATGGAGCTAGACTGTTCTCAGTGGTGGCAGATGACAGAACAAGGAGTGAGCAATGGTCTCAAGTTGCAACAAGGAAAGTTTAGGTTGGATATTAGGAAGAAAAACTCACTCAGGGGGTAGTAAAACACTGGAATGGGCTACCCAGAGAGATTGTGGAATCTCCGTCCTTGGAGCCTGGCTAGACAAAGCCTTGAGTGGGATGATCTAGTTGGGGATGGTCCTTCTTTGAGCAGGGAGTTGGACTAGATGATTTCCTGAGATCCCTTCCAACCCTAATTTTCTATGATTCTGAAAAAAGAAATACAAAATGGGTGATACCTGGCTGGATGGCAGCACTATGGAAAAGGATCTGGGAGTCTTGGTAGATCACAGCCTCAATTTAAGACTGATGCAGCCCCACAAAAAGCAAATGCAGTTTTGGGATGCATCAATAGAAGCATTAGGTACAAGACACAGGAGGTAATATTGCCTCTCTATTCTGCACTGGCTTGCTCTTGTCTAGAGTATTGTGTGTAGTTTTGGGCTTCACATTTTAAAAACCATGTGGTAAAGTTAGAGGGTCTAAAGGCAGGCAAAAAAAATATAAAGGGCTTGGAAGGTAAGTCATACAAACAGCAGTTGAAGGAATGAGGCACGTTTAGCTTGCAGAAAAGGCATTTAAGAGGGAACATGATAGCAGTCTTCACATACGTGAGGGACTGTCTTGAAAAGGAAGAACACCTTTTTTTCTCTTGCTGCAGAAAGTAGGACATGGACCAATTGCAGCAAAGTAGGTATAATATGGATATCAGGAGATACCTCTTCACTTTCAGAATAATGAGACAATGCAACAGACTGGCTAGGGAAGTTTTAGTCTATCCATCACTGGAGATATTCAAGGAGAGGTTGGACAGCCAGGCTAGGGACAGAAGTTACACATAAACTGGTTTAAGTGATTAGAAAGTGGTTTAAGCATGCAATAGAACAGAAGCTCAGTGCACATAAACCAGTTTTAAAATGGCCAAAACTGGTTTAACTTAAACCTGATTGAATGAGGTATCAGACTTAACTGATTTGGGTCAAACTGGTTTATGAAACTTCTGTCCCAGATCCCTTCCTAGTTCAAGTTAAATCACAGTTCCCCAGCATCCCAGCATGCTTTGCAGCCCTGGGCTGGGTTGTGCTGTCTGCTTCAGAGAGCATGGCTGTCCCCGCCCCTCTGCTCCCTAGCTGGACCAATGAAGGTTGATTGGAGTCTGGGGCCAGGGAGTGGGGATTAAACACCCCTTGCCCTGATCAAATTTACTGCTAGCGGCAACTGTGGACTACAAATCCCAGAGGCACCTGGAAGCAGGAAGAGGAAGTGATGAGCGCAACCCTGCAGAGTCCTGCTGCTATAATTGTGGACTGCAAATCCCAGAGACTTTGTAGGCAGCAGGAAGAGGAAGGGAACACATAATCAGAGAGCCCTGCTCTAGTGCCCCCCCAGCTTCTGGTCTAAGCCACTGCAGGCATGTGGCTGAATTCCCTGAATCAAAGGTAAATGTCTGTTCACTTCTGTTTCAGTTAAATCTGTGCAAAGACTGAACCTGCAAAGACAGAACTGATTCAGCCTTGGGCTCTTTGGCTGTCTGTACCTAGCCCCACTGGTCAGGGATGATCTGGGCATAGCTATACCTGTGTTCTGCTATGTGTAATTCTCATGTTCCTGGGCTTTGCTGGTGGCTGCAAGGGGTTGGAAGGAAATTCCACCCCCCTCCCCACCCTAGCTGCCACATGCCAGAGTTTTTTTAAAGTTTTCCTTAGGGGCATAGGGTGTTGGCTGCAGCCAAGGCTGGGGATTTTGACGGGGAGTGAGGGGCAGTACCAGTGCTCCTGCTGGGGCTTAAAGCCAAAGGATCTTGGCTAGAGGGTCTTGTCCCTCTGCTCCAGGTCAGACTCATCACCATATATGGGGTCAGGAAGGATTTTTAGCTCATAGACAGATTGTTATGGATGGTGAAGGTTTTTGCCCCTACCCCACAGAGAAAGGTAGTGGAGTGCAGCATGGCCCTCTTCCTAAGATCTCCTGAATGTATGTTAACAACCTGCTTTACAGCAGCAGGACATTGGCTGCTGTGGTCTCCCTGCTTTATCTGTGACATGTTGTTAGGTCTTGCCTTGTGTCAGGGTTCACTGGGTAGTTTTGCTAAGAGTTAGAAAATGTTTTTTTACAGGTTGGCTTAGACAGGGATGATTGTGCCTAGGGATAGGGGTTGGACTAGATGACCTGTGGAGGTCCCTTCCAGCCCTACTTTTCTATGATTCTGTGATTGATTTCCCAGCTTCTGAGGAATGCAAGACTTCTGCCTGTTCTGTGGCAATTCTCAGAACTGGAGCAATCCCCAACAGACGAATCCCATGTGGACATGAGTTGAAATTTCCTGGCCTCATTCTTTGCAAGGGGAAAATATAACTGGCAGATGGGTAGAATTATACCATTTCCCAGAACACAGCCATACAGTTGTAACTTTCCAAAAGAATCATACTTTATGGGTACTGGTTTTGTTAACAAAAAAGATCATTTCAAAATAAGACTGTCAGGGGTGTCAAACTCATCCAGCCCCATGGGCCAGTTGGGCATGGGATCAGTCTGAAGGCCATGTCAGGACATACAGACCAGCCCCATGTGCTGGATCAAGCCTGCAGGGCTGGGCTGGTATGGGAACTGCATGTGGCACATGCCTTGGACTTGCCACATGTGCTGCTTACAGAATGAATGCTAGCTCCAGCCCCACATGCCATATGCAGCACATGCTGGCCCTGGCCCCATGTGTGGCATGCAGCATATAGGGCCCATCCAAATGTGTACTACATGAACCAATAGGGCCAGTCTGGGGCATGCACTGCAAGGGCACCCACACTGAACCAGCCCTGTTCCCTGGATAGAGTATGCACGGATGGTCTATGGACTTCATTGAGACTGGCCCCTGATCCAGCACCTGGTCTGGTCTGGTGTGGGCACCATATGTAGCATACACCCTAGACCAACCTTGCATGCTATATGCAGCCAAGGCCATGCTAAATGTAGCACTACTGCCAGACTGGCCCTGCAGACTGGATAAGGCATGGGTCCAGCCCTGTGTGCCATATGCTGGTCTGGCATGGGTGCCATAGGTAACATGAGCCCCAGAACACCCCTTTACACCAGGGATCAATTTGACCCAAAGAACAGAAACATTTAAAAGGACCAATAAAGGAAACATTCCTTTGAATAAGTAGACAGAGAGAACAGAAAATGATTTATTTGCTTTCTCCCCTGAATTGGGAAAATTGTAAAGGATAAGATTATATCCATTTTGATCAAAAAATCTAATACAATCATATTATTAAATCTAATTAGCAAAATAACCTTGTAGACATGTGCATTTGAAATTTCCAGTGATTTATGAAAGGAAGCTGGAGCATTAAGGTTATTCAGTTAAACCATCATTTGAGTATTAAGATTAAGATTGTTCAGTTGAAAGTGAGTAATGCTTTAATTCTGTAACTTCTATCAGAAACTTTTACATATAGGAAACTTGGCATATTATGAGCAATTCTACAAAAATAATTCAGACATTCTGTGGCTGTTGATGTTTCCTAATAGAATTTAGATTCCAAGATGCATGCTGAAGAACAAATAAATTAAGACCAAAATAAAGTCTATGGCCACGTGTAGACAAAACAAGAGGCGTGTGTGCACGACACTTTAAAGCGGGCTAAATGCTTTTGCACCTCTTTAATGGTGTCAGTGTTTGCACGCCTTGGCGGCATATTGTGCATTAATTCCAGCCGCTGTAGGAAATTTGGCGGCATAATGTGCTTTAAATGACTTGGGGCACAGCAAACTAAAATTCCTTCAAGGAGCTTTAGTTTTCTGCCCCTACAGCCGCAGAGCGAAGCACTGGGCTCCACACAGCTCCACAGCTCTGCAGAAAGTCATGCAGGCACCCTGGCAGCAGCCCGGGAAAGCAGGCTTTGCTGAAGAAAAGTGGGGAGCCTGATCTCCCTGCGCCCCGCCAGCCCAGGGACCTCTCCGCCCGTCAGCAGCTCGCACTCCCCTCCCCACCGAAGAGGCAGGTAAGTGAGCAGGGTGTGTGCATGACACAGGGGTTTAATCAGCCCTAAATTGAAGCAGTGCTTTTTAAAACCCACTGCTTCAATTTAGGTTCCCCCGTTTCATCTACACATGCCCTAAGATGAAAACCAATTTAGTTCACAAATGGTATGCACACACAGCAGATACCTGACACCCCTGTATCCAGCTGAAGTGGCAGGCTGCAGTATTTTGGGGGATTTAAATAATGATTGAAAGCAAACTCAATGCCTATTTCTGTAAAGTAAAAAATAAGCCAGAGCCTGAGGTAAAATGGTTTCTACAAAAGTCCTCTATTTGGTTTTATATTACACAGAAAACCACTCTTGCAAACATAAGTGTTACAACCAAATCCTATATCTGGAGATTCCAACCAATACTTAGGCAAGTAAATGCTTGGTAAAGTGCCTAATTTTAATTGATGATTTAAATGCTGGAATGTAGGATTTTGAAAAGCGCATCAAAGCTCCAAAGTGTATCCTATCAAACCTATCAATCTATATCATCCCTCATTTCTAGTACTGCAGAATTAAAATGTGTATAGATACTAAGGGTGTTTCCAGATGAGCAGGGCTGTGCACTTGCAGTGACACAACAATAGCAGCACAAATTTATGCCAGTACTTTGTGCCACAGTGCATGCCCTACATGTGCGCTTTGTTGCAGCACACATTGTCTCGCTGTAGGCAAACTGCCCTTGCCCAGCTCTTCCTGGCTTCCAGCGTGCTGCAGCAGCCAGGGTACAAATAGAGCACAGAGACACTCTATCCGACAGGCAGAGCATCTCACTGGAGGACCAAGCCTCCATTTGTTCTGGAGCATGCTTTTTTGTTTTGTTTTGTTTTTTGGGGTTTTTTGCTACTGGGAAATCCTGGTGGCAAATTTTGCCCCTGTGCTGCAAATTTGCAACATGGAACACATTTTAACATTCCATGGGTGTGACTGTGGTGCCACAAACCACATACCCCTGCTCATCTGGACATGGCCTAAGGGTGCAGACAGAAGAGCAGCTCCCCATTGCAACACATAGTGCTTTGCAGGAAGCGCTATGAGTTGCAACGATACCCCAAAACCAACGGAAATTTGCTGTTGGGTCAGGGATCTGGGAATTCCAGCTGCTTGCTGTGAGTCTGGTCTCTGTAGCAACAACACTCCCTCTTCCCAAGGTTGGGGGGGGGGGGGGCCAATCCTGCCACCCCACCCTCCAGTGCCAACTGGGGAATCCCAAGAATGAGCTCCCTCTACTCCCTTTCCCCCCCTCCCATTCTGAAAACGGTGACAGGCTGGGAGCTCTGCAGACACAAGTTACAAAATGTTCTCTGTTTTGGAGCATGTTCATCTGAATCCTCATGCAATGCAGGTTCAGATTTTCATGAGATTGGGCCCTTTTAAAGCAGTCTGCAATCATGCACTTCTGTTTAGTTATGGCTGTGGACTGCTTTTTGGGGCCAGATCAGCCAAAAATGATCATTTCTGTCTGCGCCCTAAAGGCCAGAATTTGGGGGTAGCAGGGTCAAATCTTTTACAGGACCAACTGCATAGTCAGGAAAGAGAATCTTAAACAAGCTTTTGAGTACAAGGTACCCTTTCTCAGGTCCAATCCAAGTTCTCTCCCTAACTATGTGGTTGGTCCAATAAAGGATATCACCCTCCAAAAATCTGTGCCTCTTGCATATTTCCTGGACCATCATGACTTCACCATCACTCCAGCTCTATAGACTAATTCATTCCCCAGGCAGGGAATTATTTTATAATTATTTATTATTTACCTTACAGTTATACTATAAAGCCCCAGCTGAAATCAGGGCCCTGTTGTCCTAGGCACTGAGAAAACAGAGTCAGAGATGGGCGTTGTTCAAAAGAACACAGGGGCAAACTATAAATGGATAAGGAAGCAGTACCACAAAAAGGTGAAGATACTTGTCCAAGGTCACACAACAGGTTAGCAACAGTTAGGAAAAGAATCCTGATTTCCTAAATCCTACCAGACCCTGCTGTCTATATAAACTCTCTTATACAAGAGTTGTATCAATGGTACGGAGAGAGAAATTTTCTTCACAGGGTAGATTTAGGACACCTCGAACATAATTCTAAATATACCGTCATTTCTAATCCAGAATCACTTTTTAGATATCTTCCTCTTCCTTTAAACTAAATATGTCCTAGTCATGCCGTTACTTCTAAGTATGAGTCAGCAACACCTTTGAAAAGCATTTCTAGTGACTAACCACAGGCAAACAAAATGATCAATGTTTAGCTTTTTAAATCAAATACATTAATATTGCAGTCAAGAATACTTAATGGATCAGTGCCCCTTTTCATACTCACTGTCATACACTAGGAACAATCTGAAGCATTCTAAAAACAGAAGCTTATGAAAGATGTCTGTTATGCAGCAGTTCATGTGTACAATAGTAATAATTATATTCTCTTCCTGCTTTTTTAAAAATAAAGTCTCACTCTGGTAGCAACAACTGCAGATTAATGATATATACTGCAGTGAATCCATGATCTTATGAACAGTTCACAGTTTGAGATGGTGATCCCTGTTATAATAGCTCTCCTGTACTTGACATATTTTCTGTGAATTCAGTGCAGCCGAGTTACAGAATATTGGGATTGCCACATAAAGGTAAAGATTTGGAAAGGTAGCCCATTCATTACAGCCATGGATACTCTAGAATAGGGCTTCCAACTTCAGTGTGGCTGGGAGCCTTCCCCAAAAGGCTCAGGACAGTTTATAATAAAAGAGAAAAGGTGTACAGAAATTAAATAAACTTTTAAAATACAAACAAATTGCCTGCTCCCCCACCCCCCATTTAGAGAAAAATAAGTCAAATTCAGAAGCAAACCATCCCAACCACATCCAACCCTTCTGCTCCTGCTCCCCTGCTTCTGACCATGTGGAATATCCCCTCCCCCTGTCCCTACCCAAACTCACTTCCCAAACCTACATTTCCTCCCATACACAATCCCTCTCATCTTAACCCACTCCCATTCCCCTGCCTTACATACAGAGGAGTACCCCCACCCCACAACTCATTACTGTCCCTTCCAAGCCAATTTTCTCCTCCCTAACCTGGCCAAGCATAAGCGTCTTCAAACCCATTCACTGTTCCCTTCCCTACAAGGGAAACAAGTTGTTAAGTTAATGCAACAAAAATAGGACTGTTGAACGATGTAAAAAATTCATCATAATTAATCACAAAATTTTAAAAATAGTTGCAATTAATTGCAATTTTAATCACGCAGTTAAACAATAATAGAATCCCAATTTATTATAAATATTTTTGGATGTACACACATATACAAGCCCTAGGCCGGCCCCAAAACCTGGTCCTCCAGCCTCTGTCCCCCCTGCCCCATACACTTACCTGCATCTAGCTGCTGAGTCTGTTCCAGGACCCTGCCTGGCTGGTGTGTGTGTGTATGTCTGATTGCATGTCTCTGGTTGGCTGGCTGGTGTGTGTGTGTGTACGTGTGTTTGTGCATCTCTGTGGCTGCCTGGCTGGTGTGTGTGCATGTGTGTACATATTTGTGTGTGTGCATCTGTAGCCAGGCAGCAGCAAGGGGGGAGGGGTTGTCTTCCCTCCCCATCACCAGCAGTGATTAACATGTGTTAAAAAAATTAACGAAAAATCAAATTAATGCATTAATCGTGGGTGTTAATTGCAATTAATTGACAGCCCTAAACAACAGAAAAATAAACAGCCCTTCACCACATTTTGGCCCTTGCTAAAAGGTGCCCTTTGACCACCCTAGTAAGGTTCGCACTACCTTTTAAAGCGGCGGGCAGTTTGGGACCTTTCCTTTCCAGCTTGGTTGGCCATATGTTTGCCAGCTCAGCCTCCCAGCCCTTCCCTCACTTCAGGCTTAGCCTGCAGAAGGAGGACAGCGTTGGCAGCTCCTTTTACCCCAGGGGCTGCTTCTGTCCATGAAGGCCTGAGTATCTGGCTATAGAAGAAATCTAAAAAGGATGGCTATCAATTGCTCCCCATGTCTGCTGAAGATGAGACATAAAGCAATTGCCTTGCATTGCAACAATGGTGATTTAGATTAAGAAATTAGGAAAAACTTTCTAACCATAATGGTGGCTGTCTGGGATGGCTCAGACAGGGATGATACTGCCTTGAGCAGGGGGTTGCATTAGATGACCTCTCAAGATTCCTATTCTTCCAACTGTTATTCTGTGGTTTTTTAGCTTCCTGATTCACTCTTTTTTATTGATCAAATAAAGAGAATCTTTTGTAAAGGTATAGTAAACACATCTCATGCCAGCCAGAGTATACTGAGAGGAGAGGAGAGACTACCAGGAGTGCTGTTCCACACTGCAACAGTTTAGTGAACGCATCAAGTAAAGGGACTGTTGGTTAATGGTTTGGGGGAAGCCTTATTCACCCCACAGCTCTCGCTATCTTGGTTAGGACATTCATAGAACTTCAAAAGCTCCTTCCCTCTAAAGCCAATCAGTAAGGAATTGAGTGGTCGTCCATTTGATTACTTAACCGTGGATAGACAGGTGGAGCTATGGTAAAGCTTTTGCAGGCCAGCAGGAGCTTATGTTGACACACGGGAAATTACTTTTCATTAAGGGTAAGACGAGTTACAATTTAAAATGGAATAAATAGGCCCAAGTTGTCACAGAGGAGTTAATGGGACCCTGTCACTGTATGACATTAAACAGTTAAATGTGGTTTGAAGTTTCCAGTGTAAATGACCTTGTCCAGTTTAATACCATGGCAACAGCCACCATGTAAAATCTATTCTCCTCTACAGTGAAGAGACAGAAAAAAGAAAGAAAACATTAAAAACTGTGAAGTATCTATGAAGCAAAGGCTTTCATTTTAGCAAAGCCCCCTTCTTCCCCGCTTTATCTGTAAAGAGTCTGTTTGGCCGTGTCTCAGAGTGTTAAAGACGGTAAAAAAAGAGTCCATTTTAGGAAAAGTAGTTGAGATGGGCTGGAGCTGCTGCTGTTGCTGCGGTTGATGTTGAAATCCAAACCTATTTCCCACTTCCAAGGAGAATATAAAAGAGGAGAAAAGCAAGGGTAGAAAAACACAGTTTCTCTTTATGGTGCTGACTCTTGCCTGTAACTTCCCTGCTAGAGATGAGCAGACCTAGCACACAATTTTATAAAGCATCCCTGGCAAACTTTTATGTGCATTGGGCTGTTCAAAGCAATGCTTTTTAACTGCCTTTCTGGTCACTGGTTGATAGCAGTGTTTTGAAAACGACACTATTAGCCAATCTTTGTCTTGGCTTCTTTTTTTACATTTGCTTGTTTTTTCAATTAAAAATGTAAAACAGAACACAAGAAATGTGGCGGGGAAGGAAAAGGATACACTAGGGCAAGGGTGAGAATAGGAGTGCAAGTGTCCCATTCCCGAATTCAGCATTTAGCCAAAGCTTGTAGAAGTGGTGAGGTCATCCAAATGCCTCTTTCTGGTCTACTCACATCAGAATTTCTGTTAAGATCAATATGATGAAAGTCCTGCAGTATCACAGCGGAACTGGGGTTCCAGAAAACAGGGTGGTAGTCATAGTGGGAAAGCACATATCTTCCTGTCCACCGTCTGGATAGTATGAGTCTTAAATTATGCTTCCTTTTGGCTGGCTGGAATTATAGACCAGGAAAACGTACAGACCAGGAAAACCAGTGACAGACAGAAGTTTTGGTCCACTGATTTTCTTGTTCACCACCCATGAACATAACACAGTTTCCAATTGATATTAGTAGGCATTTCTGTTCGGTCTCATTCAGTCTTTCTAGCTTTCATTTTTTTCTGACTTAGAAACAATTTTTTGTACCAGACTAAGCTGGTCTTTTCTTACTTTGGGCAACATAGAACAAAGTCACAACAGTTGCAGGAGCAATCTCTCCTTATGGCCTGGTCTGTCTAGCGTGAGGGTATTGGATGCTAATGACATTAGATCCCTTCCCCCATTCCAAATCTCGTTGGTACAGCCACCAACTTTACCTTGGGTACATTTACATGAGACACTTTACATTTACAAGCATCGCTATGTAATCATGAGCAGCAGATACTGTGTATTAAAATAGGCTAATGCACAGTTTTCTACTACCTGTAAATACAAGTAGTAGATTTACTGTGCATTGGCCAATCAGAGATGGGGCTGCGACACTGTCCCCTGCCTTGGCAATGTGTGCTGCTAGGGCAGAGGACAATGTCCTAGCTCCAGCTCTGAGATTGGGGTAGGGGTGCAGAGTGGGAGGCAGCTGCTCCAAAGGCAGGACAGTTTTCCCCCCTGCCCCGGAGCCCAGGCCTGACCTTGGTGCACTCTGCCAGCCTGGGGCTGACATCTGGGGGAGCCTAAAACTCCCTCTGGCTTTTGTACGGGAGCAGAGCAGGGCAGGAGTAGCCCTGCCCTGAACTGCTCCTATTGGCCACATCCACATGAGTGTGGCCATGTTTCCACAAGGACAAGTAGCAGCGGCACACTTTGTGCCACTGCTACTTGTCCCTGGGGAACGCCCATGCCATGCATGCTCTGATACACAGAAGATTACCCTGAGTCAGGTAGGGGAGACTAGTACCAGCAACTGTGCTGGCCCCAGTAGTCTCACCTGGGGTCCTGGGGGCCTCGGGGAGCCACAGCTACAGCACTCCTAGAGTTGGGAGCCTGGCCGGCAGCCAGAGTGTGGTTCCAACCAGCCAAGTTCCATTTTTGGGCAGCCCATGCTGCCTCCATGTGTGCTGCCCTGCTCTTTTTGTCATGGTTTTTTTTGACCCTGAGATCTCCTGGGGTCAACCCCTCCCCCTCCCCCTCCCCCTCCCCCTCATGCTGCAAGGTAGCAGTGCACAGAATACCTGCATGTGTGGTGTGTTGCATCACAGGCGGGATCATACCATACGCCCGCGCTCATCTGCATATGGCCATTGGGAACAAATTTGTTCCCAAAAGGCACATGTGTAGATGTGCTCTCAGAGAAAGCTTACTATGCAGTATTACACTGAGCAGTAAGCTTTCAGCGCATTAATTGCATGTGTAGATGAGCCCTTTGTGTCTTAGTCCACAGCATAAGATATGATAAATGCCATAGTACTGGTTATGATGAAGGGTTTCAAGGAAAGACCAGGGAGAGAAGTTGACCAAAGAAAGTTTGAAAAGGGAATGAATAAAGGGGAAAAGGTATTGGTGGCAGTGACTTTTGGATGGAGAGAGTCAAAATAAAAGTAAACTGGCAGGAAAATAAGACACTGAAAAAGATTATACAGGGCACTGGTATAGAAGATGGGGAGGTGGGTGGGACCCTAAAGAGATGGAGGAGAGAGAAGGAAGAACAAAACCTAATACCAATTTACTAGAATATTTTGTTACATTTTAAGACTATAGAAATTGATTGTTGAACTGTGTGGTTATCTGTGCATAGATAAGTAATGCCTGACACTATAAACATATTGGGCATGTCTTTAACATGCCCAATATATATGTCTTTAACATGCCTGACACTATAAACATATTGTGCGCTGCCCAAGCATGCACTGTGCCGGGTTTTTTTCCCGTGGGCTTTTTTGACCCCTGAACAAAAAAACAAAAACAAAAACACAAAAACAAAAACTGCGGGAAAAAAAGCCAGTGCAATGCATACCCAGCCAGTGCGCACTAATGAAAAGCAGAGCTGGGCCACCTGCAGCTATGCTGCAGCTGCCAGCCAGGCTCCACATGACAGAATCGCCATGGCCGCAGCCCTGGGAGGCCTCCAGGCCCCCAGGTAAGGTTGCTGGGGCCAGCACAGTGCTGGCCCCAGCCTTCCCTACCACACCCACAGCAACTTGCCATACATCAAAGCACGCAGGCAGGGGTGTTCCCTGGGGACAAGTAGCTGCAGCGCACCATCACCATTTGCTAGGTGCTGACGCACATTTTGCCACTTATACAACTGCATGTGACACAGCATTGCACACATCACCTTGCATGTAGAGCAGACTCGATTAATCAAGTCTGCTCCGAAGCAGCAGATCTCTGGCACGTTGTGGGACCAAAAAGTATGCAGATAAATGCCCATGGTTTTTAAATGGTGCTTAATGCACATTAGCATTAGCCTATCTTAATGCATATTAACTAAATAGCACAGTTTTTTTAGTGATTCTTTAGTACACATGAAAACCAGACATAATTCAGAAAGGCTTCAGGGCTGGTCCACCTAGCTTTTGGCGATCCATCCACCACAGAGATCTTTTCAGCAGCTGACTACTTCCATAGTGCTCTGGTTATCCCCCTTGACCTCCTCCCCACCACTATAGGTCTATGAAGAGGAGGACAGTACAGCACATAGATTCATAGATGTTAGGGTCGGAAGGGACCTCAACAGATCATCGAGTCCAACCCCCTGCATAAGCAGGAAAGAGTGCTGGGTCTAGATGACCCCAGCTAGATGCCTATCTAACCTCCTCCTGAAGACCCCCAG
>NW_005842278.1:757351-759359 GCF_000455745.1 Alligator sinensis
TGCACGCAGTACTCGAACTGCGGTCTGACCAGTGCCCGATAGAGGGGAAGTATCACCTCCTTGGATCTATTCGTCATGCATCTGCTGATGCACGATAAAGTGCCATTGGCTTTTCTGATGGCTTCGTCACACTGCTGACTCACGTCCTAGTGGACTCCAAGATCCCTTTCCACTTCCGTGCCACCCAGCAGGTCATTCCCTAGGCAGTAGGTGTGCTGGACATTTTTCCTCCCTAGGTGCAGCACTTTGCATTTCTCCTTGTTGAACTGCATTCTGTTGTTTTCTGCCCGCTTGTCCAACCTGTCCAGGTCTGCTTGCAGCTGTTCCCTGCCCTCCAGCGTGTCCACTTCTCCCCATAGCTTTGTGTCATCTGCAAACTTGGACAGAGTACATTTCACTCCCTCGTCCAAGTCGCTGATGAAGACATTAAAGAGTATCGGTCCAAGGACCGAGCCCTGCGGGACCCCACTGCCCACACCCTTCCGGGTCGAAACCGACCCATCCACCACGACTCTCTGGGTATGACCCTCCAGCCAATTCGCCACCCACCGGACTGTGTAGTCATCCAAGTCACAGCCTCTTAACTTGTTCACCAGTATGGGGTGGGATACCGTATTGAAGGCCTTCCTGAAGTCTAAGTATACGACATCCACCCCTCCTCCTGTGTCCAGGCGTTCCGTAACCTGGCCATAAAAAGAGACTAGACATGTAGCTAGAGCCACAAGCTTTATAGTTTCTTTGTGCTGAGATCATAAGTAACGGAGACTTGAGCTTATTATATTTTATTTATAGCGAGAAACATTCCAAGACAGATGCAACGACCTACTATTAATCTTATGTAACAGACCTACCTGGGAGGGGGGGAAATACGAAAGCTTTCTCTTTTTGATGTTCAGAAAGGTTTTTCATCTGCCACAAACTAAAATGTAAGAGCATAAAACTCTTGGTTTTGCTGATATTGTTATCATCAGTAATGTACTAACCCTTCTAAATGGATATTATGGTAAGAAATTTCTTACTAGCTTACTTCAGAGCATGTTCTAATTAGTTATAAACTATGACACATGCTAATGAAGTCTTTTATAGGGTGTCTTGAAACACCATAATTAAAACATTTTTGAATGATTATAAGACCTGGAAACATACTAAAAGGTCATTATCACTCCCCTTCTTTAGTAAAATAAAATAGACAACATACAATGCCTGATATTAGAGACAGTGTAGAAACAGTGTTACTTATCATTTTCATTGGTAGAAAAAGTATTTAACAGCAGTCATGATGTTCTTAAACTACACTAAATTTGAAGCAGTTGCAGATAACATTGAGAAAAGAGAAATGAAACAGAAAGATGTAAAGAGATTAGAACATGGTTCAGAAAATAGTCAAATGATACAGTGCTTAAAAATGCAAGATAAAACATCTGGGAAAAATAATCTGAAGCAGTGATATGTATGAAAATCCGGAAAACAGATATAGGGTTGATAGACATCAGGAAGTTAGACATGCATTCACAATGTGCTATGACAGCAAAAAAAAACCCAGGTCAGATTTGAGCTTCACAAAGGCAATAGAGCAGGAAGTTAGTAAAGCTCTTTTGGAACAATGTATTACCAGAAAAGTATTGACAAATTGGAGGAAGTTAAGAGAACAGCTGCACAAGTGACCTAGGAACTAGGAGGATTGATTTACAAGGAGAGATTAAAAGAGATGTAATATCTAGTGCTTAGGTAGCAGGTGGCCACAAGTAGATACAGGCTACACCAGGGGTGAACAGGAATTATTCAGGATGGTAAGCAGGCAATGAGATAATTGTTTAATGTTATCCATTCTTAATTCTAATATCTGGACAAGCTTCATCATTGAAATTTATTAGGCTGAGGAAACAGTGTCCCAAGGGGAAGGCCAAAAACCTTATTGTTTGAGACTTATAAAGTAAACTGGATAAAATGCAAGTAGTATACTGTTGGGAGCAATTCTGTATCCAATCTGTTATTCCTTTTTTCCCTA
>NW_005842278.1:759369-772700 GCF_000455745.1 Alligator sinensis
ACACATTCTGTGAGTCTCCAAAATCTGAAATCATTAATACCAGTAGAAATAATCCAAAATAATTTTCTGAGGCACTTGATGCCCTTGATTCTACTCGCACTTACAGCTTAGAGCATAACTTTTTGCATCAGTTTTAGGTACATCCCATCACCTTTCTGGAACCCTGTTAAGCATATCATGAATATCCTATGAATCCTAGCTGTGTATCTGCTTGCCAGAACAGAAAGCTAAAATACTTGCTTAACAAGTATTCAGTATCCATAAAATGCTGCTAAACATATTGAGCATCTTAAAACCACACAGATTCAGTGCGATTACAAAAGCCAATGTTATAAATGTATGAACACCAGCTGTTATGTATGTTTTTCTACTTTATCCATTTGTTTGAAAAGAACAAAAAAACCGTCAGCTTTCTATAACATATTCATTGCTATCAGTACTAAAGAACATACACATAAATATTTACTTTGTGATAAACTGAAATTTAGCAAAGAAACTCTTTATAAACTGCGACTAACTTTTTTAAAATAAGAAACCTTCTATATTTAATTGTTTGGTTTTTTTCCTGATCATCCAGCAAAGTAAGATTGTGGGCTTGTAAACTTACTTATTTTTTTATCAGTTTGAAAGCAGACAAATGTCACAAACCTCACATCAAAGGGGCATAAAGCTTTAAACTAAAATAATCTCCCTCTATCTGTTAGTCTAAATAAAGCCATAAAAGAGCTTAAATTAATGCCAAAGTACAGCAAAAATCCCTACCAATACAGAAAATTCATGAATATAGATCTATAGTAAATAAGCAATAATATCTGTATTTTCTGGAGAAGAAGTGGTAAGGATTAGAACTAGAAAGTCAAAATGCAAGTTCACCTACTACATATAAATTAATTCATTGCAAAAATGTAAATGCCCAGGTACAAGCAAGGAAAGAGTCAGAGCTATTAGCTAGGATTCCTAGCACGGAGCTGAAAGTAATTCACATCTGCTAAATGTTGATGCAGCCTACTTCTCCCTAGAGAAAGGCAGGAACAAGTAACTTAATTGTGGGTTAGTCCCTGCTTCACTGCTAGGACATCACAGGTATGTGCTATGTCTTACTGGGTGCATCTACACATGCAATTAATAGTATTTGGCTTTACTGTGAAGTGAATTTACTGCCTGAAACCTATATGCCACTGCTATTTGTCCCAAGGAAGTGCATGTGTGCCCTCCTCTGGACACACCCAGAGTATCCAGGAAAATGCACGTGTGCACTCCTCTGGACACACCCAGAGTATCCAGGAAATGTAGCATCCTAGGAAACAGTCTAGGATGGGTGAAACAGCAGAAACATCCTAGTGTGGCAAGACAGCCACACAGATAGGCTCCAGACCCTTGCAAGGGCAGTAGCAAGACTGATCCTTTTTTACTGGTAATAGTTGTTTGTGTACGTTCCTGTAAATAATAAAGTGTCATTTCCACACCACAAACCTCATCAAGACATGAACTGCATGCAGCATGGCAGCTGAATTGCTGCTTCAGGCACTAGATACAGTTCTCAGCCAAAAGCTAATGGGGCTGTGAGAAGGTCAACACAAGATTCCATGCATTCTGCTTACTGGGGCCAAGGAGAAGTAGGAGCCATCTAGGTAGTCATTAAAGCACAGTGTCTGCTTGCTTGTATCCCCCCCTGCTTGTATGCCAGTAAAGAACAATTAGTTCCCCTGCTGAAGATACAGACCCCAATTTTAGAGGGCTTAAGATACATACCCCAGCTGGGGGTGGTGGGCAGGGGGGCATGGATGTGCATGGTATGCAAATAAATAGAGCATCTCTCATAACTCCCACGTTACTGTAGTCCCAGCCCAGATGCAAGGGACCTGGCTGGGAAGAAGGAATCCCTCTATCCTAGAGATCTGTGGATTCTAAGATGGTCCATATATTTATTGGACAGATGGGCATGTGTTAGAAGAGCCATGACAAACACAGGGCTATAGCTAGCAAAAATTAGTTATAATTAAAATGAGAAAAATGAGTCTAAATACAGTAGAACCCCAACTTACACATATATTGCGTGCCTGAGAAACGTTGCGTATCGTGAATTCGCGCAACTCGAGGTGAATTTTCCCATAGGAAATAATAGACAAGTGAGGGGTTGTGTTCCTTGGACCTCACATTTATGACACCAAAGGCACCAAATGCAACCTTTTTCAACCAATACTTTATAATGTTACAAAACTGTATTGTAAACATATTTATTCATTTACATTATAAGTAAAATAATAAAAAAATACAAAACGGGCACGCAACAATCTTCAATCCATCCATCAATGGGGAGCCAAGTCTTCATCCAGGTCAAACATCAAAAGATAGCAGTGATATCTCTCCCCCAGAAGTGGCTGGCTCTCGCCCAGAAGTGGAGGGCTCAGAGTCGGTTGATTGAATCAAGATAGTGCTGTCCCGCTTCCTGAAGAGCTTGTCCAAGGAAGACTGCGCTGAGCAGTGCTGCTTCGCCCTGTAAAGCTCCATGTAGCAGGCATTGGCTTCCTTTGTCAGCCTAGCAAAATTATCACTTCTTTCATGATTGGGGTCATTTTCATCAAAGAAGGCTAGGTAGCCATCCAAAGTTTGAATGCATCAGCCATGCCTTTCATTGTGAGAACTCAGGGGAAGCGCCTTTCATTTTCTTCCATGGGCTCTTCCTCTTCATGGTGCTTGCTATCGAGCTCAAGATCCTCATTTGAGAGTTCCTCCCTATGGGAATTGACCAGCTCAGCCACGTTTTCCTCGTCGACCTGCTCAAAACCCACACACTTAGCCATCTTGACGATCTTATGCCTTGCATCACTGATAAATTTGTCAGCAGCAAAGCCTTGGAAATCATTCACAAGAGCAGGCCAGATGTTTTTCCAGACACCATTAAGGCACTGCTGTGTAACATCATTCCAGGCGTCTCCAATGATGCCTGTGGCCATCTTGATGTTAAATGCCTTCCAAAATTCTTTGATGTTTGCCTTTTCTTTTGACTCTGTCTCATTGATACGCTTCTTGAAGGTCCTCCCTAGATAATAGCTCTTGAAAGCTCGAATAATGCCCTGATCCATGAGCTGAATGAGTAACGTCATGTTTGGTGGCAAGAACAGCACCTTAATGTTCTCACTGAGGTCGCCAAGGCTTGTGGGGTGTCCTGGAGCATTATGAAGAAGCAGTAGAATTTTGAAAGGCAGAATTTGCTTGTCACAATAAACCCTCAATTCCAAATGTAGCAGACTGGAAAAATAATCTTCAAACAATGATCCAGTAACCCATCCTTTCTGGTAGGCTGTCCAATAAACAGGCAGGTGTTCCTTTGCATAACCCTGAAGCACCCGAGGGTTTTCGGCGTGGTAAACAATCAACGGTTTGAGCTTGAAGTCGCCAGCTGCATTCGCTGCGAGCAGCAGTGTGCAGCGATCCTTCACAGCCTTGAACCCTGGGGTGGTTCTCTCCTCGACTGAGATAAACATGCAACACAGCATACGTTTCCAGAAGAGTCCAGTTTCATCCAAGTTGAAAACTTGCCTCGGATCATAGCTTCCCTCCTCTATGGCAGCCTGTAGGACTGAAGGAAATTTATCTGCAGCACTTTTATCAGCAGCTGCTGCTTCGCCCATCAGTTTCAGATTATGAAATCCATGGCGTGCTTTAAATCTATCACATCATCCGGCACTTGCATTAAATGGCTTGGCTTCAGGATCATCACACTTTAACACTTTATAAATGCTGCGTGCTTTTGCTTGAATCACCTGGGTCAAAAGTGGCATGTGTTCTTGATTCTGGTGCTCAATCCATGTTGTCAACATGTGTTCCATTTTCTCCATGATGGTCAACCTTGTTAATGAAACATGGGCAGGAGATAAATGTGTAGCACTCTTGCAGGATTCCTTAATTTTCTCTGCATTGTCCCTAATTGTACAGAGAGTTGACTCACTGAGCCCTGTAGCACACCTAACTTCCTTTGTCTTCTCACCTCTTTCGTATCTCTTCACAACTTGAAGTTTTTGTTAAAAAATTATAGCTTTCCTTTTTCTTGTAGAGGCAGAAGCACTTGTAGAATCAGTATTAGAAGCACTCGTCTTGAACACAATAGCGACACAGGCTGAATCCTGACTCCAGAATCCTGCTTGAGAACCGAAGCTGCACGTGACTCCACTTGACTCAGTCTGCACATTTCATGTATATACATGAATAACGTGCATCTTGGGGTTTATTTTTCCGCCTGGGTGCTAATATTAATTTGCGTTAATGCGAGACTCAGGTAAGTCGAATACGTGTAAAATGGGGTTCTACTGTATCACAAAATAAATATCTAACAGACTGAATGATGGAGTGAGAGAAGTGATGGAAGCCTTATCATAGGAGGCTTTTAATACAGACTGGGAAAAAATAGTTGTCATCCTTAAGCAGGAACATAAACACCTTCATAGGGATGTAAACTGCATCATTGAGATTTTTTTCATATCTGCTATCTAAACTTCACTGAATCTCACAACAGACAGCGATTTCTATGATGTTACCAAATTATGTCTTCAAGTACCAGGGAAAAATATGAACTTAAAATTTATTTCTACATTGACTACTTGTACTGTCTGATCACTAGCTAAATCAGGATATAAAACTGTATTAAATACATTTTCATTTTAGCTTTGCCATACATATTTAGTCATCCTACAAATGCCCAGTAAAAAAATCAAGACAAATTATGTATGTGTCAATTTTTTAGAAAAAACCTCAACCCAACCCAACTACTATTTTTGATTTCAGTAACTTTGGATTTAGACTTCTAGAGCTCTGATACAATCAAGTAGATATCTAAATGAAGCCATCTGCACCCACAATAAATTCTAGTAAGTAGAGAGTATTTAGGGAGACAAACATGACCAATTAGTTGCACTTTGGTCACTCAAATAAGCACAAAATGTAACAATTTAGAATGCTGACATTATTTAATAACAATGTTGTTTTAACACATGTTCACAAAAATTTTACAAGGAACTAATAATCCATAGATCCATTAAAAATTAACCATGGGGCTTTGTGCATGTAAATGACTACATGTGAAAAATAAAGTTACTCCTACTTCTTAGAATATCTTAATAAAGCAGATTTTTGCCCTCAAACAAGAATATATACATCCTATTAAACTAAACTCTTGTCACAAGTAATGTTATCGTAAGGTCTCAGCAGGAGCTAAAGCTATACATATGAGAACAGAATTTGGCTTACAATATGTAATGTACACAGTACTGAAAAGCATTTCAGATTAGAAGCTAGGACTTAAAGAGGGACACTGCTGTAATTAATTGTAGTAATTGGAAAATGGTGTTGCTTCTTATGTTTTCCTTTAGATTATTTTCTATTTTAACCATTTTTGACACGATTGGTCTAAATGACTGTTTTCTTTGATATGCTGGTAGTATATTTGTTTTTATGAAACTTCCTAAGCCATTGAATGACAGTAGACAAAAACTGTTTATTTGATTTGTATATGATATGCTATGCTAATTTTCAATATTGTTTCACAAACCTATTTGAATTGTTTCTAATAATATTTAAGGGAAGTATAGAATGATCCATTCTATAATTTTACTATATATTTCTATAGGATCCTCCAATACAAAGGCAAGATTGTAAGTTACTTACTCCAGAGGTATTTCCATGAATCAAAATTGGTGGTTTTCAGAGGCAGCACAGGATGAGGTACTAAGATTTAGCATAACATATGTCATCATGGAGACAACTATCATATGCCTCTAGCTTATTTCAAATAACCCTTGTTATATCCCATTATATTGCAAGACTATCTTGCTTTGGAATATAGGCTATTATTTAGAAAGGTGCCTAACTTAAGCATGTGCAATATTTCATAATAACCAGTGACTATGCACCTGTCTGATATCAGACGCATGCTTTAGTATCTTGCAGAATAGAAGATATACTAATGGGAGCATTAAAAAAGCACCCTGCAAGAACATTTGCTTTGTATTCATTCTTTGTAAACTGTAAAAGCATTTAAGACCAAGAGACCTTAAAGAATTTCAAGTAAACACTGGAATAATGAGAAGCAAAATATAAAATGGGGAAAAATGAGGAGGGGAGTCTCTAAAGGCTAGTGAGACTAAGACAATATATACACTATGCAAGTGTTTTATTTCTCTTAGGTACCTGCTCCCTATTTTATCTCTCCAGTACTTCTAACACTGCAGTGAAAGACAAATGTTATCCATGTTTTACAGATGGAAAACTCGTTAGGGGAGATCAGCAGCAAATAGGAAGGGCCCTATTCCCCCCAGCAGCACCTGGGGTGATGAGGATCAATGGCCAGAAGCTGCTGGAGAATAGGTTCAAGTTAGAGATTAGGAGGCACTGTTTCACTGTTAGGGTGGCTAGGACCTGGAACCAACTTCCTAGGGAAGTGGTCCTTGCTCCTACCTTGGGTAAATTCAAAAAGAAGTTGGACGAACACCTGTCTGGGGTCCTGTGATCCCAGCGTGTGCTCCTGCCAGTGGGTGGGTCAGACTAGATGATCTGTTCAGGTCCCTTCTGACCCCAAACTACTATGAAACTATAAAAAAAATCAGACTCAGGAAAAAGACTGAGACTGAAATAAGTTTTAAGGTTGTATCATACCACATTTATTCAAATTTAAGACATCTTTTTTTCCCCCCATTTTATATGGGGAAAAATCTTGTCTTAGACCTGAGTTCAGGCCAGTCAAGCAGCTCCTGCAGCTCCAGATGGGGTCAGGGTAGCTCATGTAGCAAGGTAGTGGGTGTATGGAGCAGGGGTGAAGGTATATGGGGGAGCATGGGGAAAGGGGCATGTAATGTTGGGGGAAGTGCAATGGAAGGGGCACACATTGCAGTGGGGAGCATGGAGGAAGGAGCTGTGTGGTGCCAGGGGGCACATGGGGAAGGAGGCATGCCTTGCACGGGGGAGAACAGGGGAATGCACAAAGAAAGGGGAGCACAAGGAAGAGGGAACACAAGGAAAGGGTGAAGGAAAGGGCAGAGGAAAGGGGAAAGCCAGGGAAAGGGATGCAAAGAGAAGTAGAGAGCAGAAAAGGGGTACAAGGTGGAGGACAGGGAAGGGGAACATAGAGCGGAAGGGGGAGCTGCTGCAGTTCCAGCTCTGACCCAGGCTGGAGCAGGAGGTGCCACTATTGTCTAGCTGGGAAAGGTACACTGCGGGCACAGGGGAAACAGAGCCAGAGCAGCTACAAACCTAAGTGGTAGGAAGGGGTGGGGAGCAGGTACCAGAAGGGAACAAGTGTCAGGGAGAGAGGGTACTGGAGGGGCAGGTGGGGAGAGGTTGCTGCTGAACTAGTTCTTTCTGCACAAGTGTCTCCACCTAGAAGTCATTTCATACCCATGTAAGCCTTCAAAAATAAACAGCAAAGTCTACAGCATCCTATGGCTCCTGTATACCAGGGAGTGTATTGGCCATATTGAGCCAGTAGGCTCAGCCTCCCATACAGGGCAATAGAGGAGTTGCCCCATCACAGAAGTAGCCTGAGGGCTACTGGGGAGCAGGCACAGGGGGCCAAGTGGCAGGGTTGGGGGACAAGGGGCATGGGGCAGGCTGCCTGCACCCTGCCGCTGCTTTCCCTGCCACTGTTTTTCCTGTGACCAGGGGGGGTAAATTCAAAATGACCCTCTAATGACTGGATTCTAAACACAGAAAATTATAACAAATGTATAATTTTTCATTTCTACAATCTAATTATTGGGTGGTTTTCTTAAATTCAAACTCATCTTGGATTCAGGTAAGTATGGTATTATACTCTTATACCAACACTTTATGAAATGCATAGATAGAGTGGCAACATGAGCATCCTTAAAAATCAAGTTTTGACAAGCTGAGAGGAGACCTGGGTGTCATCTCTGCCAAATGTACATTTTTGCCTTGGACTTTTGTGTCATGAAGCAAATCTAATAGTGGTTGCAGGTATCTTTTTAGGTGTTTGCCATTGTTACTACATTAAAACCTGTTAAAATTGCATGTCCCAAAGAAATGCAAATGGGGATCAAATGCAGCCATCAAAATAGCAGGACAAATAGGTAACAGAATGGACAAATAACAGAAAGGCAAACATCCTGAAGAAGAATGCTTTGCATATGAAGGCATGTCTACCTTTATCCCAACTACGCAGTTGGTCCAATAAAAGATATCAATCAAAAAAATCCTTGCATCTTGCATAAGACCATCATGGCTACAACATCATTCTAACACTACCAAACAACAGGAAGATCAAGTAAAGTGATTCTTCATCTAGTTTTGTACTGGGATTTTAGTAGGTAACTGCTAACAAATCAGTCTGTTTAACAGCTTATATAAATGGACACCTAATATAATACAGTAAAGACTGGATATATTCATCTTCTGTCAAAAAAGAAAATGTCAAAAGTTTCAAACTGCAAATGTAGTTGGCATTACCCCATAAATTATAGCATGGCACTGTTATATTTAAGGAGCATGATATAAATTATGGGCAAGTGCAAGTGTGATGCAGCTCCAAAGAAGCAGATAGTATGAAATTCATAAATGAGTTTACATCCCCATCCCTCCCCCTCTCAATCCTTCCCTCCCTCCTTCTGTTTTGTGAGTGTTACCTGGAAACCTATGAGAGAAATTCTATTTTTCATTTGCTCCATGAAACCTATTGTCCAAATTGATGAGGTAGGTTCAACTTTTCAGTTAAATCTCTACAATTATGTTGTTTTCTGAATGTAAGAAAAGGGTTGTTTTTTTTTTCTTCAGATTAATTGTAGCCCTCTTACTAACAGCATGGGCACAGTTCTCAGCAGCATCAAGCTCTTACCCAGTGCAATGTGGGGAAAAGAAAAGGAAAAGTTTCTACTAGCAATCTTTACTCCATTACCTATTCCATTGCTAGTGGAAGGCAAAACTGAGCATACAAGTTACAGCATCCATAGCACTGTTGTGGTGGAAAGGCCAGGTTGATTGCAATAAAAACATAGCTTTATGCCAGCTCGTGATTTCCTAAGCTGCAAAAATACTCAACTGGGTCTTCTGAGCAGTTTTAAAGTTGCTCTGGCACTGCAAAGGACTTCAGTGAAATCAAGGATCTGTCCATATGAGTTTGTACAAGATCAAGTACAACTCTTTTGAATCAGGGTAGGTCGGGCCTGTGGATCACAATTTAAAAATATGATACCTATCAACAACAAACATCTCTCTCTCCCTCTCTCAGTGCCCATAATTTTAGGTAGCAAGTTGTAGTTGATAACCATAGTTATATACACAGAATACATACAAGAAGTAAAGACCCCCTACTCTAAGATCTGCAGTTCTTGTAATGTTATAGTAACATCTTTGTCTGGAAAAAATAATTTTCGCTATTTTATTTATTGTAATTCATATTGCATCCCTAACTTTTTTTTCATTTTACACACAAACAGTTAAAAGTGCCCCCCAATCTTTGTTGATAAGCACACATATCATCCTTTTTTTCTTTTTCAAAGCATATCATTTTACAGTTATCTGTTTAAAACAGCATTGCCAGCTTAACCCAAGTACTTAACCTTATTAGTGTCAATGGAAAATCTCTAAGCACCTAACCATTTACAGTAAATGTGCCCTGAAACCAATTAAACCATTATAGCATCTCAGATTAAAGGTGAACAACAAATGTTTCTTTAGATCCCGCAAATTTGCTCCTACTTTTCAAAAAGTGGAGAGCAGAATTTATTTCCTATCTAAAATATGAAATTAGTGTTACATTTTAACATTTTAAAGGTATTTTGGTTCCTGAAATTCAAAGGAATTAGGGCTGCGAACTACCTAGTTCATATGTCCTAATATCAGAAAACATTCGTGCTCTATGCATCTTGTGGACTGATTTTCACTAATGCAAAATGAGTGATAATACCATCAAATCAGTAAAGCAGCATTTTACATTTAAATATAACCACAATAAAATATGCAGTCAATAGTGAATTTGACCCAGAGCAAGTAAAATCAGAGCCATCGTTAAATGTTTTTTCTCTTCTTCACGACTTCTTAACTTTTTCAGATTTGTCTGAAATTTCTAATGCTTAACTTAATCTCTGTAGTTGCTACTTTTTTGAAAGTTTGAACAAAATCAGTTGAGACCGCATAGGCATTACATTTCTACCAGAAGAACTGCAGCTTTCCTGGTAGAAACTACAAATGTATAAGCGTGCATTCACTTTCTTTGCAGGAAAACATGACCCTCTGTGAGAAACCTGAACCTGAAAGATTGCCCTCGTAAGAGAAGCTCTCTAGGCAAAAGTGAACACTTGTATACTCCTCTCTGTCTGGTATGGTCTGGTCTGGGAAGACAGTAGCCACCAGTTCTCTCTGCCTTTTCCCCATACTGCAACAGCTCAGTTTGAGAAACAGGCTAGGTGCTTCACCCCAGGCTGGGAGGGGAAAGGAGCAGCAGCTGCTCATCACCACTTTCCCAAACTGGGCATTGCCAGCTGAGAGCAAGCAAGGGCAACAATGATGGGCCAGGAACCAAGTGCAGGGGAGGCTCTCCTTGAGCTGGGTTCCCAGCCCTGATGGCTTCCCTTTGATGTCTGCAACAACCAGATAGGGGGTGGGGGCGGCAATTTCAAAGCCCAGTTCCCAGCACTGTCAGCTCTGAAATCACTGCCCTCACCATCCAGCTACACAGCTGGCAATGTGAAGACAGTGGTACAGGAAAGCAGGCTTAGGAGGGTCTCCAGCAGGCGCTAGGTTTGAACCTGCTACATAAGAGGACGTTTTGCCTGCCCCCTGTATGGCACTTTAAGGGCTGACCGCTTGCAGTCTCACATGTGGGGCTGAGGCACTAGCATTTAAATCACTACCGTACCACTCAGCTGAGTGGCAGGGGCAGTGACATGTAGCTGTGGGCACAGGGGAGCAGGCTCAGGGAGACTCTCCCCAAGCCCGCTTCCTGCTCCCACCAGGAAGTCACTTGCCCAGCCATCCAACAGCAGGATGAGAATATGAAAAAAGTCTGAGGAGCAGGCAAAGAGTTTTGCCTCACTGCTCAAGTCCCCTGGGAAGGGGAGAAGTGGAACAGTCACTATTCCCCATTCCTTCCCCAAATCGTATCACGCAGGTATGGAGAAGGCACTGAGTGCAGGGAAGTGGGGGCAGCTGCAGACCTGTACTGCTACCTCTCTCAGAAAGATTTTTCCAAAAATGCCCACTGCTAGAAATAAACACCTGTTTGAGGCCTGAGTCAGTTTTGGGTTATGCAAGCATGAAAAGTTGGATGTGCCCCTCATAAGAAGGTAAAATACTTTTAATTGTGATTGGAAAAGAAAGAGAGAAGAGAAAAGAAAAGAAACCTTCCTGGAGAGTTAGCCCTAGTTAAGGCAGATGAATGAAACACATGACAGAATCTTGCCTGATATTTCAAAGCAGCCAAGGGGATTAAGAATCACACACTCCCTGAATTGGAACTTTCTTAAGCAACTTTAAAATCCCAGGCGTAATACACACTTTAAAAAATGTTTTCATATAAAGGGTTTCACTTTATTCAGAAAAATTCCAGCTCCCATTATTTAGATTGGGTGCATTCATAAAACATTACCTTACTGTGGGGTAAGAAGTTTAAGGCAAAATACTTGCTAATCAAGTTTGGTGTTTAGGCCAAGCAGATGGAGGAATACCATCAAGACATCTCTGTTGTTTCACACTTTTGGTTTTTCTGTTGATAAATTATTTCATAGCCAAGTCACCTTATTCCTGCTTAAAAGAATCATGTGGGGTTGCAGAAAGGAATCAGGACTCATGGTAGAGGTGATATATTTTATTAGACCAACTAGACTTGCAAAAAAAATCTTTAATTGCAAGCTTTTAGGCACAAACATCCTTCTTCAGGCATAGGAGAAAAGCTTATAAAAGTTCTCCTGGGCAGAAATGAAAGTTCATATTTCATAGGAGACTTGAAGGTGTGGTAAAATATTCTGTTTGGAACAGAATTTGTTTTGCAAAAATCTAGTATTAGTTTGGTCTAATAAAAGATATCACCTCTACCATGAGTCCTGATTCCTTTTTGCCTCTAGACCAGGGGGTACTTGAGAAGGCCACAGGGGGTACACACGGACAGGCAGGGATGGAGCGCTGCCACACACCATCCCGCACTGCTGCACAGGCACCACCCACCTGGCTGGATGTGGGGGTGGGGGAAGCTCACACCTGGCCTTGTGCCACCCCCCCGGCTCTGTGTCCAGCCACATGCCAGTCCCCTCCCCACGTCCCCCTGCCCCCACGTCTGGCCGCTGTGGGTACACTGATCCAAAAAGGTTGAAAACCCCTACTCTAGACCAATATGCCTACAACTTGGCTACTTGACACACATGGAGTAGCACACACTTATTTAAGTAAAGTACTGACCAAGAGAACTCTAGATTTCACTGACATAAATGTAAATTGGCCCTTTCATGTTGTTCCTGCAATACCCATCCCATTTCCATGACTAAATATCTTGACTTCTTGGATTGCAATGAGCTTTCTTTAATTTGATTAAATAATAAAGTCTGATTTTTCCATTATTGTAAAAATCCATAGCTTTTGTTCATGACCTATGGAGTGCTTCATGTCTAATGTCTATCACTAAATACATAATACTGACAATTATCCTATTTTAGCATATAGTGGTCATTTTTAAAGTATGTAATTAAAACTAACCTATGATCTTATTGGCTTATCCTCAAAATGTGACAACAAGAATAGGAAACTTTACTTAATATGTGTGCTGCCATTATTTTTCTCAGTGTGACATTAATGAAAAAATCACCATGATTAATGTCATAGCCCTTTTATATGACTGCCTTATCTGCATAAGCATTTCCTGATCTTTCTTTTCATCCTACTGTTAGTCCACATGAGTTTCCAATGACCTTTTTAAATGTTTTATTGTAAGTTTTTAGAATTGGGTTCTTTTACTAAAGGAAAAAAAGGAAAAGTAAAGAACAATTCAGTCCAGAATGTGCAATGTCTTTTTGATATAATCTCCTACACACAATTTCCTCTAAGTTTATCCTTTACATAAACTCTTCATATTTATATTTCAGCAGTATCAACAAGCAGATTACCAGGCTGTGAGCACTCTAGCACTGCATCAAATACCCAGTAGAGTACATAGAGAGCAGAAGTTGAGATAATCTGGGAAGGGCATCTCATGTCATAACAAGAGACAATGCAGAAATTCAGCAGAGATAGAGAGATCTATAAAGGGCAATGGCAGGTCTGCCACTGGCAAATAACTGAAATCTGGGGAATTCTACTCTGAGTTGAACTTCAGCAGGCAACTATGGAGGGCAAAA
>NW_005842278.1:772731-780254 GCF_000455745.1 Alligator sinensis
GGGGGAAAAGGCACACAAACGTATCAAAAAGTAGTATCAATAACCCTTTGAAATGACAGCTGATGAACAGTACTTTGTCATCCAGCTGTGAAACATCCAGAGCTACTTATAACGACAGCAAACCCACAATACTTTACTAGTTTTTGCTACTCAAAAAGATGCAGCAACTCCTGTTAACAAAAGAGATCACCTGTGCTAAGCTGGTACCTCTCCAGTGGGCTATATGTTTTTCCTTGGATCTCTTGAGCATTTTTTAACAAATACTCCTGTCCCTGCAGTATTTGGCGGGACACTGACAGTGTCCTTATTCCCCTATTTCACATGTGGCAAGTCACAGTAGTTTTGAAGTTAGCATGTGTTTGGCATTTCAGGTCACGTGCCTGTTAATTGTGAGAGAGGGTTGTTCATGAAATGTTTAAGAATAGGTTAGACAAAATCTTGCCCAGGATGGTTTACATAAGATCCTGCTTTGAGCAGGGGAGTTGAATTAGATGACCTCCTGAGGTCTCTTTCACCCATACTTTTCTATGATTCTAAATCAGAATCATATTACATTTTCTTCTGATCATTTTGCAAAATGCTTGCTTGGCTTACGATTCAGAATCACAGTTCTGTCTGTGAAAAATATGTAGCTACCTGTGAAGCACAACTGATCCACCTGACTGTATGACACACATCAAGTGTTAAAAGTTGGGAGGAGTTGGGAGGGATTTATTAAAGGCAAATCGACAAACAATTATGGCTTTTCAGCCATAAGTGCTGTTTTAATAAAAACCCCTCACCAAGCCCCCTTCCCCTGGGTCTTGACTGCAAGTTGCCATAATTTATTTTCAGCAACAAATCTTTATTCCTCAACTGCAAGACTTCCTGTTGCCTTTAATTAAGTCCATGAGCCAGGTTTGCTTGGACATTTTATGAGTGAATTCCTCACTGGGTGATTGTTTCTAAGATCCTATAATGCCCCTTAAAGTAGCTTTCCTACACAGGTCTGTTTATCTTAATTGCTATAGTGGGGTTTGGCAACATTTTTGGGCAGAGTGCCAAAAACAGCCCAACCTCAACTTGTAAGACATTGTATTGCCAGGGGCAGATAGTTGGGAAGTTGTAAGGAGCCTGATCCTTCTTGTGGCAGCACAGCCCTGGCCCCTTCCCTGCCATCCAGGCATCCGCTGCCAGCAGCAAGCTGGGCCAGGGCTCTGCAGACCTCAATGTAGCAGCTTGCAGCCTCTTCACCATCTGCTGCAAGCAGCCCAGGCTCCATGGCGGGTAGCAGGGGTCAGCCCAGAACCCAGGCCAGGTGTGGCAGGCAGCAGGGAGACTGCAAACTGCTACACTGAAGTGTGCAGAACCCCAGCCAGACTCGTTGCTGGTGGCGAGTGCACGTGTGCCTCCAGGTGAATGGCGGAGAAGGGGCCTGGGCTGTGCTGCCACAACAAGGATTGGGCCCCTTGCTGCTCTCCTGCTGCCCACCCCGAGGCATGCATGCATCCACAGCCAGCAACAAACTGGTCTGGGGATCCACAGACCTTGGTGCAGTAGCTTGCAGCCTCTCAGTCACCTGCCACAGCCAGCATGGGCTCTGGGCAAGCCAGTGCTGCCCTCCATGGGCCCTGGGCTGCTTACAGCAGGAAGTGGGTAAACTGCAGGCCACTGTGCCCAGGTCTGTGGAGCCCCACCCCAGCTCATTGCCAGCAGCAAGTGCACACGCACCACTGGGCAGTCAGCAGGGGAGCTGCAAGGGGCCTGATCCTTGTTGTGGCAGCACAACCCTGGCCCCTTCCCCACTGTCTGTCCTGAGGCACAGGTGCCAAGCAAAATGCCTTCACATGTCACATCCTGGTATGTGTGCCACGGGTTGCCAACCCCTGTGCTATAGTATCTGAGTGCCTTAGAGTTTTTTATGTATTTATAACATTCCATTATAACAGGGAAATGCGGTTATTACCATTTTACCAGTGGAGAACTGAGGAGGAGCAAGAAGAAGTGGAGGTTACTAAAGATAGATAAGGGCCTTGTGGGATTTACCCAGCTGCCTAACTCCCATTGAATTCAGTAGAAAAATCCCACCAGGTACGTTTCTGTATCTTTACTTATCTGAAGGTCTTTAAAATTTGGCCCTAGGTGACCTGCCCAACATCACATCTGAAGTGTTTGTGGAAAAGTGAATAGAATATCAATCTCTTGAATACTCAGTTCTTCCTTCCTCCCACAATAGGGTAAATTACATGTGAAATAAAGCATTGTACATTGTTTCTTTCAAGTAGCAACAGCATTAAGTGAGCACCTAAGAACATGGAAACAACCATACATGACAAAAAAAGAAAATACTTAAAAATACTATTTATACATTCTTGTACAAACCCTGCCATAATGTAGACTGTCATTCTGCTGACCATTATTTGTCCACCAATTTTTGTTTTAGTCACTATTTTAGTAACCCCATTTAGTCAGAAAGGTCTCAGTGTGTTTAGTGTCATGTACACATATCACTTTTCCAATCAGGGTTCAGTGGGCAGGCAGCTGAATGGACTGCCACTTTTCTGCTGTTGCTTCCTGGGACAACCATTCAGGAATGCTTTGTGATGTCCTGGGACAAACTGTTAGCACTTTATCACAGGACCCTTCTTAAGGTTTGTCCTGGGACAATCGACATGGACATCCAAGCAACTTCACCCCAGAATAAAATGGTTTCTCCCAGGACAAATGCAATGTCTGACTGTAGCCTAGATGGTTTTCTTTTGTCTGACCTGAGAATATTTATGGATACCTGAGAGAAACGTCATTTGGTTTGGCTAATGTAACTCTTGGTTACATGATGACTTAATGCTGATTTTTTTTAATGTTGATTGTTCCCAGCCAAAACTTTTCCTTGTGGTTTCATATTATAGTCCCTATCCTTCCAGCCCTTGAAAACTGGATGAGTCTTTCTTAAGAGGCCAATAATTCAATGACATCACTTGTATAAATAAATCACGATAGGTTTGGCCCATATGCTGTTGAGTGGCTACAAGAGAAGCAGTGGCACCACCTTGGAAGATAGAAAACACTGCCTTCTTCTAAGCCTAGAGCGTTTGACTCCAGTACTGGGAAATCCTGGGTATTTAATTTATATGACAGTCTATATGCATCTCCATAATTATAGAATTAATTATAGTAGTGCATGTGAAATTATATTAATAAATTCCTAATACAGGTTTCCCGCACTTTATGCTGTACATACATTCCTGGAAAACAGCGCATAACTCAAATTCACATAAAAGGAGCCCATTTTACAATGTGACAAATAGAGATATGTTCCAAGACCTCGACTGTACTGACCCCCAGACTCATTTCTACCACAGTTACAAGACAATTTGAGTACTTGCCAATGGCAGACAGTACACACAAGCACAGGGTACTATCATAATAGGGATGGCAACTACAGATACATGTGTTGCAGACAACGAGCAAGGAGCACAGATCCATGCAGAAGACTATATTTTGGTGCGCGTCACTCCCACAATGCACTGCATAAAGCAGCTGACTGAAGGCTTCCACCACACCGCTCGCATAAAAGTGAATTTACCTTGCATATAACGATTTCTTGGTATCAAAAGGGTCATCGTATAAGAGCAAATTCACACGTACAGAAGCTGCATAAAGCGAGGGAAACCTGTGTAGCATAGCTACTCTGTGTAACAAACTAGACTTGCAACAAATCCTATTAATTCATCCTATACTAATGGTTTCAGAAAAAAATGGGCAAAATAAGAAACATTTTTCATCATTAACAAAAGCGGTATATGAAAATGACGATCCCATCTTCTTCCAACTATACAAGCAAAATTTATATAAGTTTATACTGGTTAACATATTTTTAAAATGCTTCCAAACAGAATGCCAGGTATCTTTTCTGCATGACACTTTACTGGAAATACAAGCAACTTCTGCAAGAAGCCTAAATGATCGTGCTACTAAAAGTGTCTGAGGCTAGCCTCATTACTTACAGTACAAATAACTCATTGTTCTAAGCAAGAATTGACTTAAACATCCATCCTGTTGTGAATCATTATTTAAGATGCAAGCATGTGATACCTTAGTGTAAGAAAACTAAAGAAACAGTCACAATCATGGATAATAGTTAAATACAAATATGATATGATATTTGAATCAAATATTTGACTACTAAATTCATGTCCTTAATCTTAATTATTTTGTGAATAATTCTACCTATTTTGGTAATTTTGTAAGTTCTTACTATTTATGTCTGAAATTAATTTTAGAGATTTTTAAGTGAATGGAGATATAGCATAGTTGCACATAGACCTTGAAACAAGCAAACTACACAGGAAGATTATTCTTCATTGATTGTAGATAGAAGACTTTTCTATCTCACTTTTGTTGTTCTTATTGGATTGCTGATGGTTTTTAAGTCTACCCAAGTATTTGTCACTTGATTGCTTTGTGAAAGCTACATCAGATTCACCAAATTACAGTAAAAATCTTTGTTTAAAAAAGCAACAGACATTGAAGAAGAGGCTAAAACTGAGGTGCAATATGCTGACTAAATTAATTTCTTTAAAGAACAGTAAATAAGTACTGTGCAGTAATGTTCAGCTGAAATACAACCACCGTGTAAAAACTGCAAGTGCAGTCCAGTTCTTACTTACTCTAACTCTTTCAAAAATGGTTTCTCATTGATTTCTCACTTTAATTTTCCTTCATGCCTGTGAAACTCCAATTTGGTGGAATGCTTATACATAACACACGCCATCTACATACATGGTACACAAACTTTTAAACTCTACTTAAAATCTACAATTTCTTTTTTCCCTGAGGACTAAAGGGATCCAGAACTTTGATAGAAGTTAACATCAAATGTTCAACAGTTTTTTAAACAGCAGCAGGAGTCCAGCTTCCTCATTAAGAAGCCTGCTGAAGGGCAAGTTTTAAATCAGCCCGCTATCTGGAGAGATAAAAAATTAAGGCAGCCATGCTCATGACATAACACAAATACATCTCTCAGATAGATGATGCTTAAGACTGATTAATTCTGCCTTGTTGTATCACTGAAATAGTAAAGTAACACACCCAGTTCAATGAAAGAACAAAACAAAAAAGCATAGCCCTGAGAGATGTTAGGTTTCATTGTGTTTTAAAGACCCAGGAGCTTTAGAATTAAACCTAGAACGACTGCAAGGACCACAGAGTTCAAGAAAGACGGTTAATCTTTAGCACTTGAACAAGCCATCAAGGACCAACCACTCAGGTCATAGTTTGAATGAGCTCACAAGATACTTGTGGGTCAAAACTAGTATCAGGAAGCAAGCAACTTCTTAATCATTGAAATCATAGAAAATGAGGGTTAGGGGGGACCTCCAGAGGTCATCTAGTCCAACCCCCTGCTCAAAGTAGGTCTTTTATCCAATTATTTCATCCCAGCCATCCCACGGGTTGTCTACCCGTGTTTCAACAACCTCTAAGGATGGAATCATGAAACAGTGAATAAGCTCTAACTGAAAGAAAGCTATCTGGGACTCAGGCTGCCTTCAGATGAGCACGTACAAATATATTTCATTGGGACACTGTACGGATGGTATAGGATGCTTTGGGTAGGCTGATCCTGCCTCAGGCAGGGGGTTGGATTAGATGATTTCTGCAGGTCCCTTCCAGCACTACTTCTCTGTGATTCTATGACACATTTGGGGGTTTTAAAAAATTATTATTAATAATGAAAATGAGCGTACAGGGCTGTTGACAAGGAGCTCTGCTCTATGCAACTCCAATTTAAAGTTGTGTGAAAGCTAGCAATAATTGCACAGCCACCTGCCAGCAGGTCTAGGACCTAAAGGCACTGAATCCATGCCTGGGAAAGGGGCAGCCCTAAATGCACTGATCTCTTATGGATTTCTTCAGCTAGCCTGAGAAAAGGATGCCATCGATTTAGGCACGCTTCAAACAACCCCCTTCCCTCCTTTGGGTTTCCCCTTTGACCAGCCCTCTGGAGGACGCTGAGGAATGACACAAATTTGGTGCTTGGACTTGGGAAGCCTAGCTAGAGAGCGTGTCTATATGAGATGCTTACTGCGCATTAGCCTAATAATACTGCACAGTAGTGTGTCATGGGAAAACTGTGCTACTAGCCTACTGTGCTGTGTTATTAGGTTAATGCGTAGTAAGCATCACTAAATAACTATGTGCCGGCACTACTGTGCAGTTAACTCTAGGTACTGTGCATTTAGTTAGTACTTTATTAAGGAAGTACTACATCAAATGCGCAGTAACTAAGGCGTATTAATGACTGTGTAGACGCACCCATGGAGAAGCAGGGCTGACAGGGACCTCCAGGGGCATCTAGTCCGACCCCCTGCCTGAGGCAGGATCAAGGCTATCCAAACCATCCCATACAATCCACAGAGTGTCCCAGTGAATAAAAACCGTCTGACTGACCCCACTGAACCACGGGAGGAGGAGCTCCTGCAGTGGGGGGGGGGGACCTGTTGATCCTGCTCTCCTCAGGGGGCAGGGGAGATGGACGCAGCCCCTGCCATCCCGACTGGGGGAAGGAGTCTTGGGGAAGGGCGGGGAGTGGGGGATTGGGAGCCTCTTTCTTTCCCCTAAGCAGCGAAGCGAAGCAAGGCAGCCATAGGGAACTGTTGCCCCCTCTCTCCTCCAGTAACTCACCCCCACCCCCTGCACAAACAGACACATACATAATACATGCACACATAGCACACACAACACACAAACATAACATGCACACAACACATGCATACGCATAACACACATAACACACAGACAACGCACACACATAACACACACACATAATATGCACACACAACATAAACATAACATGCACAGATACACACACAATGCACATGCACACATAACACACACACTACAGACACACATAACACACATGCACACATACACACATAACACACACAAACGTAACGCACACATTACACACATACACCCACATAACACATGCACACATAACACACACACAAACGTAACACGCGCACACTACACACATAACACACCCGTACACACACTACACCTAAATAACATACACACACACATAATGCACACACAATGCACACACATAACGCACACACTACACATAAATAACACACACGCACACATAACGCACACACATAACAACGCACACATAACACGCCCACATCCACACACACCGCGCACAAAATAACACACGCACACACATAACAGCGCGCACGTAATGCACCCACATCCACACACCACACACCACACACAGCGTGAGGCGCACACAGCACGGGGCAGAGCGCAAGCCGCGGGCGGGCGCGTACCCGAGTGCGCGAGGCGGGGCCGGGCTCTGTCCCGCAGGTAGTACACGAAGTCCCGGCAGTGCTCGCTCTCCACGGCGCCGATGGAGCAGAGCTCGGCCAGCAGCTGCAGCGCGGTCTGGCAGATCTCGTCCTCCCTGGCGCCAGGCATCGCCCCCCAGCATCCTTGTGAGCGGAGCGGGAGCGCGGCCGCGCCCTCTGCCGCTGCTGCCGCCGAGC
>NW_005842278.1:780448-788292 GCF_000455745.1 Alligator sinensis
GGCGGAGCCCAGCTCCGCCTCACTCGCGAAAGGGCAGGAGGAGGCGGCCCGCCACCGCCTGCTCCGCCCGGCAGCCCAGGGCATGCAGCCGGGCACTGCCTTCTGCCCCGGGGAGAGGCACAAACCGCCTCGGGCACGCACAGCCCGCGGTGCCCTCCTGCACACGCAGCACGCACACACACACGGATCGATGGAGAACTGCTCGCATAGTTTGGAGACTCCCCCTCTCTCTCTCTTTTTCGGTAGGTTGATTGTTGGGGAGCTGCTCTCTTAGTTTGGAGACACACACACACACATACACACTTGGGTTGACTGATGGAGCGCTGCTCCCATAGTTTGGACACATCCACACCACACACACACACACTTTCCTTAGGGTGACTGATGGGGAGCTGCTCCCATAGTCTGGATAGACACACATGCACACACTTAGGTTGACCCATGGAGAGCTGCTCCCCTAGTTTGGACACACACACACACTTGGGTTGATTGACAGGAAGCTGCGCCCATAGTTTGGACACGCACGCACGCACATACACACACATTTGGGTTGACTGATGGAGGGCTGCTCCCATAGTTTGGATGTACACACACACATGCACAGACACGCACACATGTACACACACACTTAGGTTGACTGTTGAGGAGCTGCTCCCATATTTTGGACACTTTCTCTCTCTCTCTCTCTCTGTCTCTCCTTTCCTTTCCTTTCCTTTCCTTTCCTTAGGTTGATAGGTGCAGAGCTGCAAAACCCAAGCCCACATGTCTGAGGTCCCAGGGGTTGCCCTGAATTGGACCAGTGTGCATGGGAAGCATGGAGGGCTACAGGACAAGGGGCATAGCCTCAGGGTGGGAGTTAGGAAGGAAAATGACTGGGAAAAGCCTTGGTGGGGAAGGGGGCTGGTAGAGAGCACAGGGGCCAGGGACAGGAGTGGGTCCTGAATGGCATAAGGCAGGGGCAGACATGAGCAGGTAGAGAAGTGCCAAGGTGAGGAGGGGCAGTAAGGTGGGGCAACCGGGAAAAGAGCAAGCAGGCAGGGAACAGAGGAAGGCGCAGCGCGGAGACATGCAAGACAGGGCAGCACAGAGGGGCATTGGCAAAACAGTGCCAGGGAGGAGGGTAGGACTAGGTGTGAAGGGCAGGTGTCTGCAGTCAAATTAAAGTAGAGGCATGGAGGTGGAAGCCAGACTTGTGCTTTGTTTTGCTGAAGGCCGTGAAGCGTGGCTTGCATAATAAGAGCATTGATGGGGAGAAGAGGGAGGATGAGGGGAAGTACAAAACCATGCCTCCCCTTATGGCAGAATTGTACTCCCTGAGAGCTCCAAATTGTGCTCCCTGGGTTTTCACAGCACACGGTGGGGAAGCTCATGTTTTTTCTCATCCCAAGAAACAGCTGCTAAAGATCAGTGTGAGCAGTGATTTTCAAACAATGGGCCATTGCACCCTTGGATGCCTTGAGATCCTGGTGCTGCGGGGTGCCACACAACGTCAGCACTGCTAGGTGTGCAAACAGGATTCACAAAATAAACACAGAGACATCAAGCAGGAATCAATAGCATTGAAACCATTCTGCCATGCTGCAGTCTTTCAGAGTTTTTTGCAACAGAAGAGCTGCTCTATTATATTTCATAGTCAAGAAAAGAGTTAAAAACAAAGAAGCAGCACTTTCTGAGGGGTGCTTCAAGTCTGTTGAGGGGTGCCTCAAATCTCCTGAGGGGTACCTTGAGTCTAAAAAAGGTTGAGAACCACTGCAGTAGAGAACAGAGCCAGGGATACTCTGAAATCCTCAATCCTAGAGCAGAGACCTGGGCGTTGTGGGAACACTTCACAAATGAGATAATGTGTAAAAAAACAAAACAAAACCCACAGGCTTCAACTGAGGTCTGGATCAATATACGCCCCTGTGAAAATGTCATTTTCTCTGCTTATTCTCGATCAGTCAAGCCCATGCTGCTTTTCTTTTCTAGCCAGCATTTATTATTTATAAACACTGTGTAAAATACCATATGCCTTTTTTGTGTCTCACTACCTACTCCCATTCAGAAATTATTACCTTCGCTCAACTAATTGTCTTGCAATTATTTTCAATAAATAATGCATGCACTTACTGTCTAGAGCCTAGTGATGGAGAAAATATTAGAATTGTGTATGCGTGTATGTGTGTGTGTGGGGGCGTATTTTCAGTTAGTTTAAAAGAGCGGGCATGTCTGACTTTTAAACAATTGTTGAATGCAAATTAAGGAGAAGTATTATCATGTGTCATGTATTTTTCCCCAGTTCTGGTCCTGTAGGCTGAGCACTGCCAACAAGTTTCTGTGGGCTACACTGAAACAAACAAACAAAAACACCCGTGCCACAAAGAACCATTCATAGGCTAATACTTGTCTCACAGTTTAAAGTTTTAACTGTTACCATCTAATTTGTGAAGAATAAAAATGAAGCTTCGGATTGCATAGAACTGTTTACTTTAGTGATCAGATGAATAACCTACGACAACTTGGATTGAGGGTTGGAAGCCTTCCCTACATTTGAAAGGATGTGCTAGTATTGGTAAAAGGCAGGGGGTTGGCAACCTACAGCCTTTGAATCAGACTGGCAGAGACATGGCATCAGTAGCATATGGCAGTGGAGTGCTTTGCTTATGCTGTGCTACAGGTGGGCAGCGAGGTTTTTCAACCAAGGTCAGCCTCTGCTGGATCACAGTGGGGACTGTTTCTTGTTTTGGCCCACTACAAGAAAATGTTGCCAACCTCTGACATGAAGTATCGGAAACCCAGTAGCTTAACTAGGGACGGGTGAGTGGGGCACCACCCTGGCACCAGCTTAGGGGTGCCAGAATCACCTCCTGCACCCCTGCAGAGTCTGTGTTCTGGCAGCAAAAGCACCTGCTGGGTGCATGGACACCATGCTGCTGCTGTAGAAGCAACAGCTGGGGTGGGCAAACTGTGTGGAGGTGATTGCAGCACCCAAAGACTCTTTTTGAGTCCCCGGTCTAGGTGACTTTTGCATTCCTCCCTCCCCAGCTTTTGGAACACATGTCCCTCCTGCTTTCTCCTTCCCCCCTCCCCAGTCTCATGCAGGGTTGGCCCAGGGTGCCAACCCTGCTTGTTATGCCTCCTTAGAAACTCCCTCAGTGGAGAAATAGTTTATAATGGCAAAAGAGGTTTTGTTTCCTGGTACATCTTAAACAGTTTCCCCAACTGAATAAACTATCCTAGCTAAAGGGGTGTTTGCCCTAAAAGTGCACGTACAGTAGGGATTTTTCTTGTAGTGCTATGTCAGGTAGGGGTGCAATATATATGTCCTACTACAGCTATGCCAGTAAAACATTATAGTGTAAATTGAGTACAGTTCAAATAGTGCAGGGGCAGCTCTTTCACTCTGCTTTGTTTTTCAAAAAATCTAAGATTTAACATAAGAGGGGAAAACAGTAAATCCCCAGCTGTTGTGGTTACTGAAATATACATTTGTCACAATTTTGAAACTAAAAGATACCGTGTTTGCAAACTTAAAACAATAACTGTGATATGTGTGCTCTTCTCCATTCTTATTCAGATACCAGGGCTGATATTTGAAATGTCAGTATTGTTAACTCCCTGCTCATTGGAGCATGTTAGACCAGGGGATGGAAGATAAGTGTCCCCCTCCTCTAATATCACCAATAACATTTTGTTTTATGCCCCTTGTGACCTAGGCTTGGGAAGCACAGTCATTTTTCTCTACTCACAGTCAAGAAGGAGCAAATTGCAAAGAACCAAGCAGATCCTAGAAGGATGTGTTTCTAGAGGACCCGAACTTAAAAAAAGCCCAGTGGGTCATGTGAGTCTTGTATAAGTTTCTGAGAGTGGGGAATGTCTTTTTGTTATGGATTGTGTAGTACCAGTTTGGGGGGCCAGGCAGCCTTGCCTATGGTACTGAGGTCCATAGGTGCTACCATAATACAAAGAGATAAAAATACTAATAAGGCAAAGTCAAGCCTGAGGCTCCCAGGCAAGCCCTCAGGTGTATTCACACTGCACTGAAGCAATGCAAAGCCCATGGAATCCAGAGACCATATGTCATCATAACCATATTGTCTGCTGACAGCTGTGACTTATGTCAGTAGAGGTTTTTTTGGCTAGAGACTGACAGAATCTCTACCTACTTTTCCCCATTGTGATTGCTGACCACGTAGACAATGAAAATCTATTCCAAAAATACATGCACACACACCTATTATTAAAGTTGGAAGGTTAAATTCTCTAACACTATTCACTAACAGACAATGTTTGCTTAGTGAGCAGCTGTTCAACATTTTGTTTTCTTTTTGTTGCTCAGTATATGGCCCGTGCCTTATTTATTTTATTCAACACTGGTCTTAAGGCAAAATTATTCATGTCCTCCCATGTGCTCCTCACTATAGTGTGCAAGTGCTTCATAATATTAGTAAAATTACTTTTGCATCCTGTCCCCATGATTTTTTTTTACTTGAATCCATGTAAGCTTTCCACATCACATGATAAAGGCACAGTTTGCTTCAGTTGTAGCCTTGAATGAGTGCTCAAGAATTCTGAAAATCAGACCACATGCGTCTCACTCAGGTACTCAGAAAATTAGGATAATTAGTGCTCAACTGTGAAAAGTGTGGTTTAAGAGACTTGCCCAGGATTGCCAAGGAGCACTTTGTCAACCGCATGGATAGAATCTAGCTCTCAAGGACAGAATCCAGCTGTTTTAACCAT
Organism: Alligator sinensis; assembly: GCF_000455745.1. NCBI lineage: Eukaryota > Metazoa > Chordata > Crocodylia > Alligatoridae > Alligator > Alligator sinensis. The sequence goes on from NW_005842278.1 coordinate 785,171, forward strand.
AAGACTTTTCTTTCTTGGCCTGCAATACCTTGCCTCATTCACTATGCACCTTTCAACTCCTGCAACAAATAAGGAGATAGTTTACTTTACTCCATGACCCTGATTCATCACCAGAGTACTATCCATTTTGTACACGGAATAAGTCTGGAAATCCTGTGTAAGAAACAGTATGAGCATAGGTGTTAAAAGAGTCTGTCTATATAAAGGGCTTAGTTGATCTGTCTGTGTGTCTGTCTGTAATGCTCTTGTGGGGAGTGGCTCCTGGCGGGGCACCGCTCCAGCCAGTGCTGCATCAAGAATGCCCGTCAAGAATGACGGGTGGGGCGTGGCTCCAGCGGAGCGCGCCAGGCAGAGCAGGCCAAGCGGATGTGGTGGGGAGGTGGTGCAGGGCTGGATGCAGAGCGGTAGGCGGTGGAATGGGGTCAGATGTGGAGTGGTGGGGGGTGGCACAGGGCTGGACATGGAGCGGGGGGCATGGCAGGACACAAAGCAGCAGCAGTGCAGGAGAGAGGGTTGCTGTGGTGACCACTGCATGCAAGCTTCCCCCTTCCCCCCTCTCCTGGGACGCTCTGTCCCCACTCCCCCTCACTCCCTGTCATTTTTGACGGGCAATTTGCTAGTAATATTATAATGCATGTGACTAAGGAGATACCCAAAATTGCACAGGCAACTTTAATTCTGGGATTTCCTAACTTTTCAGTGCATGACCTTGCAATCTTTAATAAAGTTCTTCAAACATAAATGCATTTTGTGTAACTCCCTAGGTTTTTAAAAAGCAAATTGAAAAACTTGCTTTTGGTAGTGTTGGAGTGATGTTGTGGCCATGATAGTCCAGGAAATATGAGAGGCAAGAATTTCTGTGGATATATCTTTTATTGGACCAACTATTTGGTTGGAATGGACTTGGGCAAGCTTTTGAATGCATTCTTCTACAGGCCTGAGGAAAAAAGGCTTTTCCCTCAGACCTAAAGAAGAATGCAATATGTTTGCAAATTGAAAAACAGAAATTCTATCTGTATCATCAATGTGGTTGAAGCCTTTGTATCTTGGACCTCTGCTCCTGAAGGCATAGGATTAATGGGAGTGTCTACACAAAATGCTTAACTGATCATGAGTAAATTTGCTACATGCAAATGCAAGCAGTAAATTTACTCAAACTTAGTAATGGCACAGTAATGTTCATGTAGACGCCTGACCGGGAACAAAATCTGGTCCCAGTCAGCCATCCCCCAGGGGGCAAGAGATAGTTCCCTACTGCCAGGAGCTGCCTGCTGCCAGAGCAGGCTCCACCACAGGAGCCTGGGTGGGGACTATGTCTCCCTGCCCCAGAAGCAGGGAGCTCCAAGCCCCCTGCTCCAAAAAGCCAATTGGGGAGCAGGGTGTTGGGAGACCCTTACCTCCCAGTGCCAGCTCCACAGTCACAGAGCTGGGAGATAAAGATCTCCCATTACTGGTCCTGCAGTCACAGAGCTGGCACTGGGAGCTCCCTGCTGGTGGGGGCAGGGGAGCCTGTTCCCTGCTCAGCCCCACAAGCATGGAGCTGGACGGGGGTGGGGGTTGCAGGGGATCTTATTCCCTTTTCAACTCTGCACTCATGGAGCTGGGCAGGAAACAATACCCCCAGCCTGTTCCCCCCTGTAGTTCCTGGCTTGTGGAGCTAAGCAGTAAACAAGCTGCCCACTCTCTACCCAACATGCAGGGTGGGGATTAGGAACTGTCCTGGTCAGACACGGGTCCCAGCCCCATAAATGAATTAGGTGATTGAGGCACAGGGCTTGGAAAGAGCTGTTGGGGTGGGGTAGGTCCCAGCCCCCTTCCCCAATCTGCTGGTGCCCCACTGGCAGATCAGGGCAGGGGGCTGGGACCTGCCTCTGTTGTGCAGCTCTTTCCAAGTCCTATGCCCCTGATTGGGAAGCCAGGGCCAAGAACTCCCTGCTGACAGGGCAGGGGGACATTGTCCCCGCCCCAGCAGCAGGCAGCCCTCTGAAGCCAGGAGACAGTGTCTCCTGTCTTTGTGTTCCCTGCCAGCCCCTGGGCTAGCACTGGGGGGAGCCTGGAGTTTCCCCCAGTGGTACCAGGGCCATTTCAGGGCTGCAAGAAGTTTGATGCTAAGAGCAGCAAATCTGCTGCCTAGTCCCTGCATGTGTAGATACCTACCCAGAAATGTTTAATCTGGAGAAATTTGCTCCAGAGTAAACTGAGCCCAGATCAAATGCATATGTAGAAGCACCCAATGTTAGCAAGAGTAGTAGTAGGCTGTTGCTGTACTTTGCCTTTGTGATTTTTCAAAGGCCTATAATTTGGCCAAATGAGGTGGGTAATAAGAAGGAAGGGAAAAGATGCATATGCCCCTAACAAAAAAGCTGTATCACCTGCCAAATTTCACACCTAACCCAAAACATGAGGGTTCTCGAATTTTCCAAACAAAAGCATCCAGAATTTTTTTAATATTGAAAATCAGCATTTTTCCTATCCTTTTTCTTGGAACTGATTTGCCCATTTTGACTGAAATTTGCCTTTGTTCTGAAGCAGAAACCTGGCATGGAAAATTTCAGCCTGAATTCTTAGGCTAAGTACAGAGCGTCAAAAAGCCCAAGGCTGAATCAAATCAGTCTTTCCAGGTTAGCTTAAGCTGCAGAGATTGAACCGATTTGCAAGTGAATAGACATTCACTTTTGATTCAGGAAATGCAGGCACATGCCTTCAGTGGCTGAAGCCAGAAGCTGAGGGGTGCTAGAGCACATCTCCCAGCCTGCTAGTTCCAAGACATTTCCCCACTCCGTGCTCAAGCAGAGCGGGCATTGCCAAGTCCCAGACCAAAACTAACTATAGGGTTTACTTGCATGGGAGGCAGTGCCTACTAGACTGAGGAGGGGTGGGTGGGGAAAAAGGTAGTGGCATTGAATTCATAAAAGCTTGAACAAGAATAGTCCTTGTGGCAGAAATGCCACCGTCTGTGTCCCTCTCCAGAAATCTGTCTCTGCCAGCGTGAGAGGCTGGTGTTGAATTCCTCAGGGCAGGGGATCTTCTTCCCTGTCTACATGACAAAAGCCTGGTGCCTCGGAGGCGGATTCTCTGGTCACCTGGGGAGGGGGAGGGAAAAGCCTCACTCACCGGCCCAG
>NW_005842278.1:788309-801897 GCF_000455745.1 Alligator sinensis
GCCCAGCCCGGGCGTCTTCGATTGGACTGGCCTGCTGAGGTCAGAAAGGTTATTTAAAGGCCCAGGCCAGGAAGAAGGGAAGCCAGTAACCATGCAGTCACCCCGGTGAATCTGAAACTGGCTCTCTTCTCATAATCGCATGCTCAAAGAGGGACCTGCCTCCAGAGGAAAACTCCAACCACCTCTGGATGATGTGTGTGAGTAAGCTACTTGAGATCCGACTAGATATTTAGCTTACAGTAACTCAGATGCATGATCAAAAGGCTACCTCGGCCATACAGATTTGCTCTATGGGATTCCTCTGATATTCCTCTGATATTTCTATGATACTGCTCTACCTTTTACCCTGTTTTCGCCCTACCCCCTGTAATCAATAAAGTTCTCCTTGTGACCGGTGTGGGAGACTTATTGAGGGGTGGGTCTAAATTATGCCGAGGAGGCCCCTTAGGTCTGTGGACTAAGGGAGACTTTCCTATTAAGCCCCTGACTTGGGGAAGTGCCCCAAGTGCCTGTATTGGGTCTAGTACCCAGTGGACGATCAGGCCTGTGTTTTCCAAGGTGCGCAGAGCCAGAATTGAGTCCAGAGCCTTGGATGGTGGCAGTGGGAACCCCAGGCTAGCGGGTGTGCTCCAGGGAAGGGGTCGGCCGGACATGAGGCACCCCAGGGAGGCACTCGGAGCCTGGAAGGTGGTCGGGCGCAGTGAGGTGGGCGGCTCAATGCAGGAGCGCCCCCTACTGGCCCATCACAGTCCTTTCTCTGAAGCGAGCATGTATTGAACAGAAGGGAACAACCCTTCTTGCTGGCTGTGATCATGGACTACAAATCCCAGAGGCACCTGGAAGCAGGAAAAGGAAGTCATGAGCAACCCTGCAGAGTCCTGCTGCTGTGAGTCTGGACTGCAAATCCCAGAGGCCTCGGGGGCAGCAAGAAGAAGAAGTGAACACACTGCCTATCCTGGGATGCTGGGGGACTCTGATTTAACTTGAACCAGGAAGAGGTCTGGGACAGAAGTTTCATAAACTGGTTTAGCCAAAATCAGTTAAGTCTGAGACTACATTCAACCAGGTTTATCTTAAACCTTTCAGCCATTTTGGAACTGGTTTATGTACACTGAGCTTCTGCTTTGTTAAATTTTTAAACCAGTTTCTGTGTAACTTCTGTCCCTAGCCTTATGGTATGGCAGTGTTATAAGCAACTGAAATAGGGCCTTATAGTGCAAAGGGTCAAACAATGTAGCATCTCCTATAATTAACATGTCTCATCAAAAGTGACTCTAACCTTATAAAGGCATCCCTTTACATAAAATTATATTTTGGCTCTGAAAATCTTTGAATGGTTGATTTGTATGTTTTAAAAAACTTTATCCAGATTTTGCAGTTTGACCCTTTTCTGGTTTTGCAAAGTCATACTTTCTGTAAGTGAATGCCAAACCAAACCTCAGTGTCTTTTTTCATATTAAATGGTCTCAGGGATACATATGTGCATGTGCACACATGTGTGAGAGAAAGAGGGAGAGAATATTTGATTTTGTGGGATTTTATTAAGAGATCATCATATATTTTAGTGTTTTTTCCCTATGGTTTACCAAAAATCTACTTTAAAAGCATGTAAAAGAAGTTTTTGAACAGTTTTACTTGTACTATTTCTTGTGACATTGTATTCTTTCTGCAAGAGGAGTAGAGAGGGGGGTGGAATATAACAAAAACCTCTAAAATCATCTACATCAATTTTACTTTACAAAAACAAATGGACTTTCAAGGTCTGACATGTTCTGCTCAGGCTATATAAAGATGCTAAGTCTTTGGAAAAAGGGATTCTAAGCTCTTTTTCACCCTGCATATACTTAGGATCATCACTAACCTACGATTGGATATTATACTATCTGTAACACAACATAGCATTATTTGGGGAGTGAAAATGAGGGAGATAATTTCAAGTTTTGGAGGAAAGATGGAAACATTTTTGTAACATTTTTAAAAATGCCAGGAATTTAAAGGTGCTAAGAAATTTGGAAAACTTTGTCTATGGTAGCAATGGTGGGATATTTTTCAAAGAAAAGCTTTGTAAAAAGACGACCAGGATTTGTTTAGAAGCTGCAGTTTTTATTTAATGTAATAACCTTAAAAGGTGAATGGTAAAAAAAAATGCTACTAAACAAAGGCATGCATTCATGAAAGCTGTAAACAGTTTTTCAGCACTCTATCCACAAGAATAACGGCCATGTCTTTTTCCTGAAGGGTAACAGTGAACATAGTCTAGGGTGTCTAAAAGTAATTGAAATTATTCCGTCCACTGTGCATTTGCTTTTATTTGCAAACATTAGATTGTGCCTGCTACTTTGTGGCTCAGCCACTTGTCTTTGTTCCTCAATGTCTTCTTTATCTTTGACTAACCTATATTTTAATTGTTTTTTCTCTTCTTCAGAATAATTAATGAAACCTGTGTTAATCAACACTGATCCTAGTATGGAGTGGTGCATTGGGACACTCCGTTAATCTTTTGCCATGTTGAAAATAGGACATTTTTTCCAACTAGATCATGTTTCCTCTGTGTGTTTCAGTTAGGTTCTATAAATAGACATAATATAATGTACTCAAAAATGAAACAACAGCATTCTTTTACAATAGGATGAAAAGAATCAAAGGTGTTCGCTATATGGTTCCATGTGTTCCAGGGACATTTGGAGTCCTTGAAATACATAAAACAACTTCAGCTTTTCTTCTGAAAATGATTAACCAATTCAGTTACTAAAACTCTATTATCTTTATTTGCCATCTTTTTTAAATTTTTTATCTACATGACAGATTTTCAAAGCATTTTTCCTGTAACACAGTATTTAATGAGCAGGAAAACTTTCCAGAAAATTCTGCATTTTCTCATATACAACACACTTTTTCCAAAAACCAGTGACTGGAAATTAGTGTGTGTATTATAAGTGAGAAATACAGTATGAATAGTTTTTGCCATTTACCAGGCAAAAGCAAAAATTATTCTTCAGGTAATCCACAGAGCAGAACAATAAGTTTTGTCACCCTAGCTGCTGCTACTCAGTTTTTACAAGAAAAGATCTTTTTTTCTTTATTCTGCCTTCCAAAAACAAGGTTCATCGTTTATCTTTTGCAGTGCCATAGCAAGCAGGGGGCGGGCGGGGTGACCATCCTGGGCGCTGAAGCAAAGGGGTGCCAACAGGTGCTGCCCAGCCAGGGCGGGGTATGGGACAGAGCTATGAGTGGCTCGTTTGCGGGGTCATGGGGACAAGGGGAGGGCAGCTCCCTTGGCTGCGTGTACTCCAGGGCAAGCAGGTGGGGGTTGCCCCACGGATCTGTGCGCCAGGGGAGAGCAGACTGGTTGGTGCTGTGGGCTTTGCCCTGGGCACCAAACTTCCTTGCCATAGTACTAATCTTTTGTATATGAGAAAATAAAGTAACTTAAAACACTAACTAGGTAAAATAATGCACACTCTTTGCTTATGTGTGTAGTGTAATTCAAAGTACAGTTGCAGCATGTCTCAGTATACCTAAGACAACTTTAATTCAAGTAGCTTGGACACCCAAAGCAATGAAGCCACAGCAACATGAACTTCAGTAGAAAATAGCTGCCTGAATATAAGTACCCAAGATCCCAGGCAGATTTGTATATCCTGTGCTGAAGTCCTGGCTGCTATGATTTCACTGCTGTTGATACTGAGCTATCTCATGCTGCATCACACATAGCCTTAGGTGGAGTGATCTAGCACTCTTTTCAGATATGTTTATATTGACATGACTTTGAACTTCTGAGAGCACCAATGAGAAGCAATGCCCACTCATCTGCTCCTCCTCCACCTGTGGCAAGCTTGGAAAGGGGGTGGTGAAACAGCTCCCTCAGGATGGCTTCTCTACCTCATTTCCAAATTTGGCATGTTGGGCATTGGAGCAAATCAGTAGCACATACTTCTGGGTGCTGGTGCATGGAATGGATGAGGTAACAGTTTCAACTTTGTCCCACATGGCTTCCTACCGATGATATCCACCACCCTCCTATTATGCTTCTCAGCCAGTTTGTTGCCGTCAGTTTGTTACTACAAACCTATTTGAGGTATTCTAGGAAAGAGATCATTTTTATATCATTGTTTTTGTTCCATCATGAACTAGTGCTGGAGAAGATATTACTTAGCTCTCTGTATTGCCAGGCCTAGAATGCTTTACATCTGGTTCTTCGAATTTATTAGAGGCATGACATTATACATGTATTAAATGTGCTTCTGACTGGAGGGAAATTTTTTCCATGCAAGCATAGTGTTGACAGAATCTATAGCACTCTTGTTTGTGAGCATAGTGCTCTTACTGTTAATTTCAAAATGTAAAATTTGCTAAAGAAACTGAAGTTCATCTTTAAAGGACAATGCATTGCAATTATATTGTCCTTCCCTGTACAAGATAAAAGTTATTGGTGTTATATGAATTTTCACTGGTGCCTACCCAATTAGGAACTATACAGTTGAATAAAGTTTTTCATGTCTCTCAGAATTTAAAAGGAAGCCTGCTTACTAATAACTAGAGTCCATAGATCCACATTTTAAGAGTTACATGCCTGCCATCCATTTATCAAGATCATGTAAAAGTCAGTTATCAGACGAGTCTGGGCAGTCAAATACAATACATTTTGATATTCATAAATGATTGTCCTTTTGGAACAATATCAGGGAAATTACATTTCAAACTTTCTACAATAGTTGGACTGTACCTATAAACTAATTAACTCTAGTACAATATATGAAATGCACTTCTCTGTTTTAGCATAGATTAGATGTATATAGCTCACTGTATTGTTGTGGTATTTTTGATAAAAAGTAAGATGTACGCTTTAGGAAATCAAGATGGAAGAGAATGCAGAACAATGAACTAATTCAGGAAGGAAGGAAGGAGACTTTTAAAGCTGAAGTGGGTCAACAGCTGTTATGATAAACTACTAAAGGCTGTAACCTGAAATCCATGCTGGACAGAAGACAACAGGCTGTTGTGAAATCCTGGGTATGATCTGCTTTTTGCTGTGACAGGCTCCTTTATTCTCTGTCACTTCCCAGTTACAAACAATTTTTCTTACGTTTCTGAAATGTGAAAATGCCTAAAGCACACCATGGACTGAGAGGCAACAACTTTTACAACCTTTATTGAGTTCTCAGAAGATGCTTTACTGGGCAGTGTCTTCACTTTCCTTAAGAAAGAAATGAGCAACTATTTTCCCCATAAGGTCCTGGACATATTTTCAAGGTGGAAGCATATAAAATAAACAGATGCACCACTGTTTTGGTCTGTATACTTAATATGAGACCATCCACTGTGCCAAAGATCCGATAAAAATCATGTTTTATATTCACAAAGGAAAATTTGATATCACTCTTTCAGAATGCAATATGGAATCATACTAGATGCTCTTGAATACAAAGAATAGCCTAAAATATTTTGTTATAGCAAAGGGGACCTTGAATTTAATGAGTTTCTTTCCTCAGGATTAATGTTAAGGGCTGTGGGGAAGGAGCAGAAAGAGAAATGACAGCCACTGTTTGTTCAATACTTCATTGCTCTCTCAGGCTTCGTTATGCAGAAGTGGGTGTCATCTATTACCATCATTTCAGCTTTATAAATATAATATAGTACATCAGTGTTTAGAACAATAAGCTTTGCACTTTTCAGTGTTTTACTCCATAGGAGAGCTGTAATCTGCTTGTGTGTCAAAATTAGTTAAATATCATTGCTGAATTTGTTCAATGACTGATAGCTAGGCTGCTACATCACAGCAGGTCCTGAAATAAGTAAAAAAAATTGTCTGTCTTGTATCAGGCAGAAAACCTGTACCAAAAATCCCTTAAATGCTCTATAGCATCACTAAAATCCTGCTATATTAGGGGATTAGACACATTCATCTGATAGGCAGTATCCTAATATCATTGGAACTCAGCTACTCTTCAGAAAATGATCCTAAGGAGGACTAGTAAGGAAGCCTTAGTGACCTGAATAAAGGTTATGCAGAAATTCCAGGTGACTTCTTGTATAGGTCTAAAACAGTCCAATACAGGATAAACCTTTATGGCCTAAGGCTGAAGAAAAAAGGGTAGCAGGATCAAAAAACACTGTGTAAAAGATTTTAAATGATTCCAAATACAGGCAGTCCTCAATTTATAACTGTTTGAGTTATGACAAATGTCATTTGCAACTGCTGTAAATTATAATGCTGTTTTGAGGTTCTGTCGGGGTTTCAACTTTACGATGCTGGACACGGCTGCCTCTAGCTGTTAAATCTGCTATGGTGGGGCAGATCAATGCCCCCACAGCAAGGGAGGGATTGGGGTTGGAACAGAGGCTGCCCAGCCAGGGGGGATGGGGGCATGGGGAGATGGTGAAGCAGCTCCCATCACTGTGCACTGCCGGCCCAGGAGGGCATGGGGAGGGGGCATGTGCCCCCTGGATCTGCACAGGGCGGGCAGGGCCAGAGCTACACTGGGCTGCACTCTGGGTGGGCGATGGAAGGAGCTAGAAGTGGGGGCCATGCTCTCCTACCACTTGCCTAGCCGGGGCAGAGCGAAGCTGCTGCACTGCCTCCGGACAAGCGGCACACAGCAGCTGGAGCCACCCTGGCCTCCCCATGCCTCCCTGCCCCCTCCCCCCACCCCCCGCATGACTTCCCGGTATGCAGCAGTGAGAGCCACTGGACGAGTTGCCAGACAAGTAGCTCCTGAACCAGTGGCCCGCAGTGGCGGGAGCCACCCCACCCCCTCCCCCTGGCCTGGCAGCCTTTGCCCCAGCCCCTGTCCCAACCCCAGCCCCAATCCCTCCCTCACTGTGGGGGTGTTGATCTTCCCCCCCGCCCCCACTCCAGCTCCTTGGGGTACCTTCCCTTTTATCTCCGTGCTGCAACGTGTTGATGTTACTTAAAAGTTTTGGGGAGGCTGCCTCCAGGGCCCCAGAATGAGCCCCTTCCAGCTCTGTCTTGCCCCTTGGACACTAAGCTGTGGCCTTCCTAGCCCTATTAGTCACCTCATGGGTGATTTGTGACATCCATCCTCCCCTGTAGCCATACCCATGCCTCTCAGATGTTACTTTGAGTTGTCCATGGGGTCCTCTGACCCACACTGTCAAATGCTTCAGTCAGTCTACCAGGCCGCTGGCTCTGGTAACAGCCCCTCTTTTCCCTGGGCCCCAGGCCCTAGTTTGGCTTCTACTGCTCCCCAGGCTTTAGCCTCTTGGATTAAGCCTGCTCTAGCTTCACCTCCTCCTTGGCTTAGCTCCTCCAGCCCTCTGCAATCTAGGTCCATGGCCCCAAGCCAGGTTGCATCTGCTGCACCAGCTCCACCAGGCACCCCTCTATGGCCTCCACACCTCCCATGTAGACACAACACGGTCCTCCACTACCAAGCTAATCCCAACAAAAATGCAAGCAGCCTACTTCACAAGTGAAATCCACCCTGCTCTAGGTCACTGCCTCACCACAGGCCATAAGTCCCCTTTTTTCTCCCCCTGCAGCTCTCTGGGATAGTTTGGGTGCCAGCCAGTCTGCCTCCTACAGCCACTTCCCCCAGGAGCTTCTCTCCCTACAGCAGGGCAGGCACAGTCTAGCCCATAGGCCAGATTGGGCCTGTGGGTGGTCTCCATTTCCCAGCAGCCCCTGTCTGGGTCACCGTGGCCAGTTTCCATGGAGCCCCCAGGAGTGGTGGGACCATGACAGCACGGGGCCAGCCTGCCCTCCTCTGCTGCAGCTTAGCCCCGCTGCTTGCAGTTCTTAATTCTCTGCTGCCTGGAGGTCTCCCCTTGGCTGCTTGCTGAAGAGCAGCTAGCTCCAAGATAGTCCCTTCTCAAGTGGTAGCTGCTCTGCTGTTGTTTCTGGCCTGCTTGCTTTCTGGCATCTAGCTCTCTAGCAGCTAGCCTGCTTTTTAGCTGCCTAGCAGTCAGCCCTCACAGCAAACTTGATCTGCCATGCTCTCCTTAAAGTAACAGGAGCCTTTGGCTCCCTATTACAATGTTGTTGTTATTTACAAGAAAAAAAACATATTCTAGGTCCTGCCTCATTTTCATAAGCTGTTTACAGCTGGGTAATTTTCTCCTTTTGATTTTCATGCATCTCAAACTTATTAATGGAGAGGGCTCTAGGTTCTGAGGTTCACCCTCACATGCTGCTTGATATTGTCCTGAGGGAAGCTTCATGAAAGCTGAAAAAATCTGATATGCAAAAATAGATTATTAAAAGTGTGAGTTTAAATCTGCTTTCAGCACTTCTCCTGACAGTTGTTGTATATGTAATAACACAAAAAATGACCACCGAGGAGTCCTGTCTGAGGAGCAGGGCTGGGGTTGGGGTGGTGGTTTCCAAAGTCCATGTTCTGTATTCTGCTGTAAACAGTGTTGCCAACTCTCATGACTTTTGGTGTTGTTCTTAAAGTCTACACTTCAGGAATGTGAAAAACTTAGCTGTTTCTGTTAACTGTATTTATAGTTATATATATAGTTAAAAGAAAGAGCTAAGTTTTTCACATTCCCGAAGCGTAGACATTAAGAACAATGCTAAAAATCATGAGAGTTGGCTATTGCCCACTACATTAATGCTCTGTGGGTCACATCCATGCCACCCCACTCTTTTCTCCCTTGGTACATTTTTGTGATGCAATAGACATCTGGATCCTAAAGCCGTGGAAAGAATCTTCCTACATCAGCTTTCAAAATAAAATGTACTCATTCCAGTCACTAACTCTTCTTCTAAGCATCACCCGTGGACTTACATAAAACACCTCAGCAAGTTAAGGGAAATCAGCTACTGGCATGAAGTGAATACCCTTAACATAGTTAAGCTCCCCATGGGGTTGCTCTTGTTCAGGTACAAAGTAGCTTTTGATCATCGTAGCATACTGTCTTACATCTGAGACCTCATTCCTTCTGATAGCCTACTTAGTCTTCTTTTCTGAATGTTCTATTTGTCTTATTCATGCTGGTCACTTCATCCTTTTTTTCTTAGAGTATACTCTACTTCCCATTCCCTTGTACAAAGTAGCTTCCACCTCCTTTTTCAAGTATCTCCTTGAATCCTGCATCATTCTCTCTAGCTCTGACCTTCACCTACCCTGGATGTTTTAGCAACTAAATACACAAAGTATTTGAGGGCATGTCAGGAAGTTCCTTCCTTGTTGAGGCTTTTCAGGTATCCATGCAACCAGACTGCAATCCAACATCTGACCCCTTGACAAAGTGGCTTATTTCTTGCTGAATTAGCTGCCTAGCTTTATAGCTAGTATTTTTTCCAGCGTCTGTGGTCTTGTCTATATATGTCTATCTTTCTGGATCATATTATTTATTAAACTTTGCCCTGAGCGTTTGCCTTTTATTCAATTCCTCTTGTACAGCTCAACTAAAAAAAAAATCTAATGAATATACATGAAAATATGGTGTGAGGAAAACTGGTAAATAGAAGTACTGTCTCAAAAATATATCTAAACAACTGATATATATCATGTTTTATTTTCCCCTGGATCTGAAGAAAGGCCCAATAGCCAAGTCATCAGCTGTGTTGTCATTGGATATTACTAACATGTGTTCCATAGATCATTTTTAAAAAGTTTGCTAACATGCAAATGGAGTACCATCTTGTTCTGTAATAAATGAATTTCTGCCTTTAGTGTACAATGAACAAAAAGTAAAATATGCTAGTATTTTTGTTGTACTTTAATAGTGAATGATGCACTATTATACAACAAGGGAGCAGCATTACAAAAGTGCTGTTTATAATGGTGTGACAGAGCACTTAGCACACCTGTCACTTTAAGGAGGCAGACTGCCTGAGAAATAGCCTGCAGGTGTAGCAGGGGACAATTAAGGTGGCACCTGACCAGGAGGGGGGGGCTGAACTTGAGCTATATAAACCCAGAGCCTGAGCTGATCAGGCAGTTTTGCTCTGAGAGCTACAGGGAGAGGAGCTCCTGGCAGCAGGGCTACGCAGCACAGAGCCCAGGAACAGGGTAAAAAGGACTAGAGGGCTGAGGCAAGGCCAGAGCCTGGGAACAGCATAGGTCTTGGAACAGATAGATCTGAGAACAAGGTCAGTAGCTCAAGATAGCTGTTTGTGAGCAGTGCCTGGGAGCCCAAAGGTCTCACTGGCCTAGGAGTGTGGGCAGGGTCTAGGGAGACCAAAGGTCAGGGATCACTGCCAGAGACTGCTGGGGCCAGTCTAGAGATCTCAACTGGTTTAGGAGTAGGGGCAGGTTCTAGGGAAACTGAAGGTCTGGGACCACAGCTGGAGACTGAGGGGGCCAAGGAGACCATGGCCCAAGAGGGGCAAGGGCTGAGGCTGGAAGGCCTGAGCCGAGAGAGAGGGCAGAGTATCAGCAGGACCAGAGAGCCCAAAGATCTCACTATCCTAAGAGTGGGGCCAGGGTCTAGGCAGACCGTAGGTCCGGGACCGCTGCCAGGATCAGGGACACTGGAGATCTCAACTGGCCTAGAAGCAGGGCCAGGGTATAGCGAGACTGAGGGTCAGGGACCACAGCTGGAAACCAGGGGGGCCAAGGAGCCTGTAGCCCAAGAGGAGAGATGAGAACTGGGGCTGGGAGCTCAGAGCCCAGGAGGAGCATAGGCCAGGACATGTGACATCAGGAGTATCACCTGTGAGGTATGGGAGTGGGTATTGGGGAGGATGGAGTCCACATTTAGGCTCACTCTTGGACCCCTAAGCAACCTTCTCCTAATTAAACAACTACATCAGAGGTGGGGCAGGTGAGTAAGGAGATGAAAGCACACTAAGGTTGGAGCTGGACAGGGACTGTGCAGCCACCAGGGGGTGTCACAGCTGCATCAGAACACAAACCTGCTATAAATGTGTGATAACTTTTTGAAGAGTGGGCCAGATGTGAGGCAAGCTGCTGCTGCTGACGTTCAAGTTGAGGCATTCTGGTTTCCCAGAAGTATGAGAACTCTAGTGGGCTGGGAAAGGAGGCAGGACTATATGTAGACTCCCTTTCCTCTTCATGAGGTTGAACTGGAGCAAGTCAAACTGTGCAGTAAGCGGTATGCCTGAGAGGGAAGGAGCTTGTGAATGGAACAAGGAAGATACCTAGAGGCAGGCATGGAAGTAAGGATCCTCAAGGTAAGGTTTTACTTGCAAATGGTTTCTCCTGGGGCCTGTGTCAAGGTGTGAGGGATGGGCTTGTTTATGGCTTCTTTTCTTTTAGGTTCTTGTTCAGTTTCTCTGTGAATCTTTAAAAAAAAGAAAGAGAAATCCTGCCTACTGGACCAATCTATTCTAGCAGTGAGAATTCTCCCAGATTTATTCTCCTGATAGATAAATTTACCTTCAGCCATGTGTACAGACATTCAAATGCTGAGGCCCTGAAGAGCAGAGAGTTTGCAGTGCTGACATGGTGGGGCTGCAGAAGGGACCTGTGCACAAATCTTGGAATATTCTGTAGGCTCTCGTAGTCTGCCTGAGTAATGACCAATGGATGTATTGCATATGGCAGCCCTAACTGGCTGACCCAATTGGCTGACCCAGACTACCCATGGTCAGCCTATGTTTCCCTGCAGTGCAATGTGGAGATTGTGAAGGGGGTATGTTTTGCTCCCTACTGGAGAAGCAGAGTCCAGCAAATGGTTTCTCATGGTTTCTCATGGGAGAGCAGTGACTCTCGCAGGAGAAACTGAATATCTGTAAGGGGCCTGGGGCTTTTTGAGGGACACCTCCATATATCTAGGAAGCAAGCATACTGTTGTTCTCCATTTATTATGTGCAAAATGCTGTAGTAAATTAACTGAAGAGATAAGATCTGGTCTCCTAGCATTTAGGATCAAACTTCAACACAGTTTGCAGGGCAGTGCAAATGTGGCTTGTGGATGTCTACTATCAATATGATCTGGAAAAGGAGGATTCCTGAAGGAACTCGTCCTAGGAAAGGAAGGAGGACGCTTTGTGCATTAGGTGAAAAAACGGCACTGCAGCTACTAGACAGAGCATGAAATAAAGTGTGAAGTTAGGAATGGATGGAAAGAAGTATTGCACTACTCTGGACATGACTTAGCCAAAGGTAGAGTTGCACTATAAAAGACACCCTTAGGAAAATACCTCTTAAGTAGAGTTCCTGGGAAACTGTCCCTATCCTGTGAAAACTTCTAAGATTTTTGGAAATTTTTCCCCATCCTGAATTGGAAAAAGGTCAACATTTTACAAACCAACATTTAAACAAAATCAGTTCAGGTCCATTAAAACATTTTGTTGTTCAGTCTTTGACAAGCTACAAATCCTTGCACCATCACTTTTTTTAACTGAAAGTTTTCATTTTGAAAAAGTCAAAATAGGATTTTTTGGCATTACTTGATCTATCTTATGTTGAAAAATCCATCACAACTGATCTTTTCTTTCAAAAAATATAATTTTGACAAATTCAGCATTTTTCGGTTAAAAAAACATTTAGTCAAATTCCTAACAAGCTCTACTGTATAGGCCCACAAACATTCAGTCTAATATTATTTTTCACCCAGCTACTTATGTAACATTTTTTGCTAGACCAGGAGTGCTCAAACCCTGACCTGCAAACCAGAATGGCCACTGAAGAAGCACTGTCATCCAGCCCATGGGCTTCCCCATGGGTCTGATAATTTGATGGAGGGGGAGAGGTGGCACATCTTTCCTGCTGTCAAATTTCCAGCTTGGTGGGGAACCCTGAGCCTGGCAAGCTAGATTAGGCTCACGGGACCAGTACAGGACCTGATTTCTTCATGTGCCAGCCAGGATAGAGCAGTTCTGGGCCCAGTCTGGCCTACAGGCTGGCTTTGTGCCACTCATCTAGCCAAAAGCTTGAGCACTACTGCACTAGAGCGTCTCATCTGTGCACAAACATCAACAAAAGGATCTTTCCAGTTCTTCTGTGAGATGGGAAAATTTTGTCATAAGGAGGGTGAGATCCAGTGAGTGACACTGTCAAAAGTTTCTATGAGAGTTAAAAATCCAAGTGTTATTTACTAACATCTGTCATAACCCAATGATTTTTAGTGCCTCAGCACATTGGAATTTTCCCACCACAGGGAGCTTTCTTTGCACGGTGGATTTCTCAGTTGCAGAGAGAAATCCCTGGTGCAAAAGAGTTCCCGCCACACGTATGCAAATTAGTGTCCCACTATTGGTCAATTCTAAATTATTCCTACGTGGCGGCTAGCAATTGGCTCGCTAGCCGTATAAAAGGTTAGAGCAGTTTCCGCCCAAGTTGGAGGACTCCACAACCATCTCGTGGGGAACTCTGAGCGCGCTGTGGAGCCTAGCAAACTCCACATGTGTCCTGGAGGAGGACATAGAGGCCTGATCAGCTCTTAGCCACTCCCCGTCATAGTGGAAATTTGACGTATCCCCCGTGTAAAGCGCTCGTGGAGTCGTACATCGACGACTCATCTCAGTTTGGTGCGGTTCGGAAGAGATCTCACTT
Source organism: Alligator sinensis (assembly GCF_000455745.1). NCBI lineage: Eukaryota > Metazoa > Chordata > Crocodylia > Alligatoridae > Alligator > Alligator sinensis. The sequence goes on from NW_005842278.1 coordinate 801,743, forward strand.
GTGTTTGTTTGTGTGCAACTGCAACTCAAGCAAGTTTCCTCCCTGCACTGTGACCATCGGCAGTGTAAGTAAAGCTTTCTTTGGACAACCAATACGCTTCCGTGCCTAACTTTACTCTGTCGTGGAAAAACCCCACCTGACGGTCCGGGCTACTG
>NW_005842278.1:802408-802617 GCF_000455745.1 Alligator sinensis
AGGAGGGGAGCCACGCGGAGGAGCCGGAAAAGATGGGCAGAGCTTCAAAAGAACGAGCGAGAATCCATCCAGCGATCCCGCCCACTAAAGTGACGTCACCTCCAGTGGCCCCGCCTTCTTGCCACAGGGAGGGGGCATCGAGCGGAGGAGAGCATCCGCTCCTCGTACCAGAATCAATAATGGCTCTAGCAGCAGTTCACCCTGTGAAC
>NW_005842278.1:804002-816299 GCF_000455745.1 Alligator sinensis
TGGATTTCTCAGCTGCAGAGAGAAATCCCCGGTGCAAAAGAGTTCCCGCCACACACATGCAAATTAGTGTCCCACTATTGGTCAATTCTAAATTATTCCTACGTGGCGGCTAGCAATTGGTTCACTAGCCGTATAAAAGGTTAGAGCAGTTTCCGCCCAAGTTGGAGGACTCCACAACCATCTCGTGGGGAACTCTGAGCGCGCTGTGGAGCCTAGCAAACTCCGTGTGTGTCTTGGAGGAGGACATAGAGGCCTGATCAACTCTTAGCCACTCCCCGTCATAGTGGAAATTTGACGTATCCCCCATGTAAAGCACTCGTGGAGTCGTACATCGACGACTCATCTCGGTTCGGTGCAGTTCGGAAGAGATCTCACTTGTGTTTGTTTGTGTGCAACTGCAACTCAAGCAAGTTTCCTCCCTGCACTGTGACCATCGGCAGTGTAAGTAAAGCTTTCTTTGTAAAACCAATACGCTTCCGTGCCAAACTCTACTCCATCATGGAAAAACCCCACCTGACGGTCCTGGCTATTGGCCATAGCCTTAGACCGACCCTCGGTCCCGACAACATCCAACCATCAAAATTGTGTGACTTTCTAAAGGGTGCACACATTCTCATCAGAGCTAGAAACTGAACCTAGGTTTCTAGCGCTCATTAGTGCCTTCACTGCAAGATGTCTTTGTTTCCTCCCTTCTCCTTTGGGAAATCTGGACCCAGTCCTACTGTCACTTGTACCAATCAAATCTGTGAGCAAAGTAAATTAGAAAAATAATATCAATCTCTGCACGTCTATGGCAGAATTTACCCAAGGATTTTAAACTTATGAATGCTAATTAGATTACCTTAAAGAAACCTCTGAGAGAAATATTAGGTAGAGCTGGTCAAATAGTCAAAAGTCAGATTTTTTTTTTTTTACTGTGATGTGTGGGCACTTACTGTAATTATGCACAATGTTTGAAAATGTAATTTGAAAACCAATACATTTTATTCATTACTTGTAAGAATTCAGAGCCACTTGATCATCTTAAAATTATGAATCTCCAAATGTTCATAAACTTCTAAAGCTTTGTATGAAAGGTTTATGGTATATTGTTCAGCACCCATTAGTTACCAATATTGAGTCTGCCATCCATTGAGGAATACGACACATTTAATAGGAATAAAGATAGCAACAGAAGCCTCATTCCCTCCTCCATGCTGTCAGGTGCGGCCTGACTCAGGGCTAGGGACTCTTCTGGGCATGGAGCACATGGAAACTCCTTTTCCAGCCCAGCCAACCAGCAGTGCTGACACTGCTGCATGGCAAGTCAAGGGCTGAGCTTCCACATGCTGTGCTCTGAAATGTAGCAGCCCAAATAGTCTGATAGTAATGGGAAGGGGAAGGGGAGAGACTGGGGAATTTGTAGGGGATGGGGCAAAGACTGGGGAGAGTTTGAAGGGAGGGCCAGAGGCTCTGGGGAGCTGTGGGTGGGGGGGTGCAGGTGGGAGGGGGAGCAGGAAGGCTACAGGGGAGAAGAAGTGGACGGGACAGAGGAGGTACCTCCAATACTTAGACAACCCTCCAGTTACTATTGCTCAACCCTCCAATATTTAGATTCTATACCTAGAAATCTATAACACATTTATAAATTTTCCATATATAGAATCTAATTATTGCGGGGGTCATCTTATATTCAGGGTCCTCAATATATTCAATTATATGTGACACTTACAAAAATGCCAGCTATAAGACTTCACAGATGGAACTTTGGCATTTCTACTCTAACATCCTATAGCTTGGAGCAAATTATTATTGCCTTTACCTCTTAACAGCTTGTGGCCTATGTTGGTCAGGTTATATTCCATCCAAAAAGAAGACAGTTGTTCACTGCTATGAAAGAACTTTCTCCTTCAAGGAGTACCTTGACACTAACTGAATGAGTGTAATAAATTTAAAGGATTAATAGATATTTGTTCCAACACAAGCTCAAAGTGAAGCTCAAGGAGCAAACTTATATATATATATATATATATTTTTTTTTTTTTTTAAATGAAAGTTATTGATAATTTGGGCAGACTGGGAACTTGATAGTAAAATGGTTATTATCTTGATGCCCTATTTTGATTGAGCGATCTGCAGCTTTTGGGATCAGGCCGTTATGTCTATATATAGTATTTTGCTGACTTTTGTTTCACAAAATTGGTGATTCAGTACCCCTGTTCTTGCTCCAGGGTAAAGCAAGAATATAAAGCACAGTGCTATAGCATTCATCTGTGATGTAAATAAAATTTAGCACAAGTACATATTTTCGTATTGAGAACTCATTCCTTAATGAAGAACTGGCAAAATTCTCTACCCTTAAACTCCAGGCAATGCTGTTGACCATTAGCAATACTACAGTGACTGTAATAACACATACTTTGCCCCTACATAGAATCTTTTTCTACCCTGTAAAAATGTGAGGGGTCTACTTTATAACTATTTTGTAAACAGTAAGGGGAAGCAAAACGGGCCCTGTTCGATTCAGATTTAGATTTGGCCCGAATCAGGGACAATGATTCGATTTGTTGATTCAGATCACTGTCCCTGATTCAATTCAGCCAAATCCAAATCCGAAGATTCAATGCTGATTTGGAGAATCAGCTATTTGAACACAGACACAGATTTAAATGTTTTTTTCTATATACCTCGAGGTACCAGCACATCTCGTGAACACTGCAATGCTGGGGCAGATGGAGCATCCCACAGGAGTACAGGGAGGCCCTCCATGTGCTCAGCGGCAAACCCAGAAATGAACCGGAAGAATTTTTAATCTACTTCCGGGTCCACCAGGGAGCATGCTAGGGCGGGCCCCATGCCCCTCCGGCTTGGTGATCAGCTGCAGGGGGATGTTGGGTGCCACCTTAGACCCAGGAGGCACCAATTGCCAAGCTGGGGGGGCACAGGTGGACCCCCACGGCACTCCCCGGTGGACCCGGAAGTGGACCGGAAGTGCTTCTGATCCACTTCTGAGTCTGCTGCCAAGTGCACTGGGGAGCCCCCCATGCTCCTATGGGATACTCCATGCACCCCAGCATTGCAGCATTCACAAGCTGCCTGCTACCTAGAGGTATGTAGAAAAAACATTTAAAGCTGTATCTATGTCTGAATCTCTGAATCTTTCCTAAATTCTCCAAATCGATTTGGAAGGTTCTGATTCAATTTGGAGAGATTAAAGGGTCCTCTGATTCAATTTGGATACAGGGATTCGGCCACCAAATTGGGCTGAATCTCCACCAAATTGAATCGGGGACTGAAGCTTTGCACAGCCCTAGGAAGCAACACTCAAGTGAATGGGTTTCTTTAAACAGTGGCCAACTCGTATCTAGTAGTTTCCAATGTTGTGATTTGCTGTTGTTCTTTTCTCTTTTGTTACTGAGCATATGGAAGCTTCTCTGAACCTTCCTAATGAGCGTATGCATATGGTGTATACATCTGCATTGGAGAACTGAACATTCCCTAAAGCCTTTTGTTACCACTGTTAATCTGATCCTAGTCTCACACTACTATTCAGTCCAACACTATATCATCAAATCTTACATTTGGGATGAATTTCCTTTAGAATTTTCTAGTCCTTCCATAATAACTTTGGCTTTTGGATTGAGTCCATCACATTTTAGGATCAACCCTGGCACTCTGTATTAATATGTTCTCTTATCTCACCAGCCTTGATTCATAAGGGCATTTAAACACATGCTTGCTTGAATTTACTTTCAATGGAACTATTCATGTCCTTAAAGTGTGTGTGTAACTTCAAATATCCTTTGAATCAGAGCCACCGTTGATGAGATTGCATGAAAACCTTACTTGAGTGAGTAAGGATTGTAAACTCAGGGTCCCAATATATAGCTGCATATTAAAGAGGAAGATTAATTTGTTCTTGAAATTTTCCAATTTCTGTTGACTGAGATATTCAACTGCGGCAGGCTCACACCCCACTTACCATAACTCTGGTGTCCAGGTGGCCAGTCTGAGGTCAGATTACAGAAGGGGGCTCATGGATTGGTTTGGCACCAAAAAGCCCTGAAGGTAAAAGGAACTTGCCAGCTGAACTGCAAGAGGGAGAGAAGGAGGAGCACTGGCTGTGCCACCAGATGGCCCTGTGGCCAGACCTGAACCGGCACGACCCCACAGAAACCAGTTGCTGGGTAAAGAGGCAGAAGGTCAGGCGGCAACTGAAAAACCCCTGGGATGCCAGAGTGCACGTTTACCTCTTGCGATGAAGATAGAGGCTCTTCCTGGGGCAGGAAGCCCAAGCAAACCAGAGAACATAGCAGATGACCAGACACCTGGGAGAGAGAAACCAGGTTTCATAGTTTCATAGTTGGTAGGGTCGGAAGGGACCTGAGCAGATCATCAAGTCCGACCCCCTGCCCTGGCAGGAAAGAATTCTGGGGTCAAACAACACCAGCAAGGTGTCTATCTAGCCTCCTTTTGAAGACCCCCAGGGTAGGAGCCAGCACCACTTCCCTCGGAAGTTGGTTCCAGATCCTAGCTGCCCTGACTGTGAAGTAGCGCCTCCTGATATCTAGCCTGAATCTACTCTCAGTCAATTTATGGCTGTTATTCCTTGTTACTCCCAGTAGTGCTCGGGGAAACAGGGATACCCCCATTGCCTGCTGGTCTCCCTTGGCCAGTTTATAGATGGCCACCAGATCCCCTCTGAGCCTCCTCTTGTGGAGGCTGAACAGGTTCAGGTCTTGTAGCCTCTCCTCATAGGGCCTGCCCTGCTGATCCCTGATCATGTGAGTGGCCCTCCTCTGGACCCTCTTGATGTTGTCCACATCCCTCCTGAAGTGCGGTGCCTAGAACTGGACACAGTACCCCAACTGCGGTCTGACCAGGGTCACATAGAGGGGGAGGATCACTTCCTTGGACCTGCTCATGATGCATCTGTGGATGCATGACAAGGTGCGATTAGCCTTCCTGACTGCATCCCCACATTGGCGGCCCATGTTCAACCTGGAGTCTATAATGACTCCAAGATCCTTTTCTGCCTCTGTGCTGGCAAAAGGGGAGTTCCCCAGCCTGTAGGTATGCTGCTGGTCTTAGTGTGGGAGTGACAACAGACAGGTTAAAGGGTGCAGACCTGAACTTGACCTTTCCCACTCGTCACTTCGCCAACAGAGACACACATATCAGCCGGGATGAGAAGAGGGCAGCCCAAGAGGTATTGGTGGGACCTGCTGAAGGGAAGAACCCACCTGGGAACCCTTCGGTTCTGTCTGCTGCATTTGAATGGTTACAGATCCAAAATGCTCTGGCAGGGAAGTATGAGGATTATGAGGGTCTTGCAGGTGTGAGGAAATGCCCCACAAGATACTGCAATATGCGGCCAGGTGTGAGCTAATCCAGAGAATTGGCTCTCCCAGGATATACCCACAATGTGGGACCGCATGAACTGTGCAAATCGTGCCACACAAATCTTAGAGCAGTGATGGAAAGCACTGGATGTGGTACACATCATTGCCCTGCTCATCTACATGATTTGAGCAGTTTCAGTTCTAGTATTGTTCATAGATTTCATAGACATTAGGGCTTGAAGGGACTTTGCAAGATCATTGTGTCCAGCCCCCTACAAAAGGGGCAGGAAGTCAGCTGGGGCCAGATGATCCCCACAAGATAAGAATCCAAGTGTTCTTAAAGGTATCCAAGATAGGTGCTTGCACCACTTCTGGGAGGTCTCTATTCCAGACTCAGGAGACTTAGATGGTAAAGAGTAGGGGTGCACCAATAGAGATTTTGGGGCCAATACCGATAGCCTATATTTAAGGAGGCATATCAGCTGATACCAATTCGATATCTGACATAGCTGCTTCCAGGTGGTAAGTGTGTTGGTGGGGGGGCAGATCAACATCCCCGCCGCAGTGAGGGAGAGGGCGGGGGAGTGCGGGACGGAGGCATGGCTGATGGGGTGGGGGTGGCTCCCACTGCTGCTTGCACCCTGGGAGGGCACGGGGAAGGGGGAACGTGCCTCTGGATCTGCGTGGGGCAGGGTGGGCAGCAGCTGGGTTGCACAGGGCTGTTCTCGGTGAGGGCTGGATTTGGAGCGGGCACCAGCAGCACTGGGAGGATTGCTGCAGCCACCCAAATTTCACCGTGGCTTTGCTCTGCTCCCAGCGCTGCTGCTGCTAGCCGCGTGGTGCAGCCCAGCTGCATGTCACGCTTCCACCCACATGATGGGAAGAGCCAGGCTGCACTGGGTGGGCATGCGGCAGCAGTACTGCGAGCAGAGCTGTGGTGAAATTTGGGGTGGATGCAGCATCCTCCCAGAGCTGTTGGAGCCCACTCTAAGCCCCGCTTCCACTAAGAAGAGCCCTGGCTCCAGCCCACCCCATGCAGATCTGGGGATACATGTCCCCCTACCCCACCTTCGTGGGTGCAAGCAGTGATGGGAGCCGCCTTGCCTCCATAAGCCGCGCCTCCATCCTGCACCCCTCCCCACCCCGCCTAGGCAGTGCCTGCTGCTTCCCCCTCCTTCAGCATGGGGTGCATTGATCCTGCCCCCTGCATGCTCCTTGCATCCCACCGCCTCCCTCCCCTTCTACTACAATGGATTTACCAGCTGGAGACAGCTCTTCATGCTGCCAGCTCTGCTCCTTGCTGCCTGAGTGCTGTGCTGTGACTGCACATAACATGGGCATTTACTGGCCAAATTATCGGCCGATATCCAATATAGCAAATTTTCTTTATATTGGTACCGATCCAATATCAGACCCATGTATTGGTGCACCTCTAGTAAAGAAGATTGTCCTTATGTCCAGTCTAAAACTGTCTTCCAGCAGTTTCTGACCATTAGACCTTGTCTTCCCTTGGGGTGCCCTGGTGAAGACAGTTAAGTTGCCAGTTTGTCAGTCATAGAATCATAGAAAGTTAGGGTTGAACGGGACCTCAGAATGTCATCTAGTCTAACCCCCTGCTCAAAGCAGGACCATCCCCAACTAGATCATCCTGTCTAAAGCTTTGTCTAGCCAGGTTTTGAAAATCTCCCAGAATGGAGCTTCCACCTCTTTGGGTAACCTGTTCCAGTGTTTACTACTCTCGTAGTGAGAAAATTCTTCCTAATATCTAACCTAAACTTCCCTGCTGCAACCTGAGACTGATGCTCTTTGTCCTGCCATCTGCCACCACTAAGAACAGTCTCTTTTGAACTCCCCTTCAGATAGTTGAAAGCTGCTATTAAGTCCTCTCTCGGTCTCCTCGTCTCTAGACTAAATAAGCCCAGTTCCTTCAGTCTTTCCTCAGAAGTCATGTGCTTCAGCCCCTTCACCATTTTTGTTACCCTCTGCTGGACTCTCTCCAATTTGTTCACATCCTTTCTGTAGCGGGGGGCCCAAAATTGAACACAGTACTCTAGATGTAGCTCCACTAGTGCTGAATAGAGGGGAATAATCACTTCCCTTGACCTGCTAGCAATGCTCCTACCAATGCAGCGCAGTATACTGTTAGCCTTCTTGGCAACAAGGGCACACTGCTGGCTCATATTCTATTGTCCACTGTAATCCCTGGGTCCTTTTCTGCAGAGCTGCTGCCCAGCCAGTTAGCCCCCAGCCTATACTGGTGTATGGGATCGTTCTGTCCTAAGTGCAGGACTTTGCAGTTGTCCTTATTGAACCTCATGAGATTTCTTTTGGCCCAATCCTCCAATTTGTCCAAGTTACTCTGAGTCAGAGAAACCATAACCACATCCCTGCTGAAAACCATAAGGACAGGCTTTTCATGGGAACAAACATTGCCTTCAGCCCACCCAGATACCATTGAGACTGATCTGGACCACCTGAGTGGAAAGGGGTGGGGTGTAGAAGGAGCCCCACAAAAGAAGTTGCAGCTGACTCGCATGGAGTCTCAGAGAAACCACTGAACAACACCTCCAGGTAAAACCACAGATAACATCAAGTTGTGGTGGGTGAGTAGACCCTGGTGTGGCACACCTTAAGTGGGCAGGACATGCTAGTGGCAGTGCTGCAAGCATGAGCCTGCTACACAACAAATAAAATTATTTTTTTAGTAATAGTGGGTGGGGGGAGGTGTATGTAATATATCTCTGGATAAGAGGCAATGGAGTAGGGGAAATTTACTCCAGTAGGAGCAAGGGTCCAAGCTATAACCCAAGGCCCCTCCCTTTCAGAATAGCAGTCATCTCGCTGAATCACATTCCCTTTATCTTGTTGTCTGTCTTCTTCCTGCTGTCTTCCACTCTTGGTTATCCTGGAGCACAGCCTCAAAAGGAGCAAGTGAGAGGGTAATGGATAACACTTCATCTGTGACACAGTGGTTAAATACTGCAGGGATGTCAGAGACCCATGTTCAGACTGGGTAAAGGGTGAGGTCTAGAGAACCAGATATCTAGCCCTCTGGATGAGTATTGTAACCATTTTGCTGTTGGGGCAAAATTATGAGAGGATCCTTCTCTTCCACCTAAGTCCTGAGATTCTGGTTGCCTACATTTTTCAGATTTAGACATAGGTACTTGTCCACAAGGGGTACATGTATGTAGCTGCATACGCACATAACCTACCATGTATGCTCAGTATATACTTGAACACTTATGCACCCACACTGGAAGGGAAGTAGAATCATTGCCTTAATGTAAGTGGCATTTTTGGTACTTAATGCAGCTAAAAGACTGCTATTTAGGTGCACAGAAGGAAACAGCATTCTACACGGGCTTTACTGATAGAAGCTAAACACTGTGGAGGTTGGCTCACTATCAGTATGCAGAATTATGACATCCACTATTTATCAGACAGTTGCACAGTCAATGAGGTTTTTGTAAGAAGGACAATTCAGGCATCTTCTTTCTCAGCAGACTTACTAATGACTTGTTTCTTTGTTTGTTGCAGTTAAAACAAATCCCAGTGTCAGATGAATAAATGAACTCTGCCGCTGTGCTAAATATCACAGAAAAAGTTAAGCTGTTTCTTTGAGGCATACATCTCCTTGAATCTTACCGCAGCAAACATTAATAATTTATACTCAGATGACTAAAGCCACATGTTGACATGAAATTCTGTCAGGGGCTTACAGGCAACACCTTGATGAACACTTTGATAAGAAGACAAGGTAACCTGTTTACACTTAGTTCCTTTGAATATAATATGTCTATTTGGTTAATTGGAAGTGATGATACTATTTAAATCTAACCCTTCAGAAGAATACTTTTCTTGCCTCCTATTCCATTTCCAAAACCTGCCAGATTACTTTCATTCCCTTTGACAATAAGATCTTGTGAAGATGAACTGATGGAAGAGATGCTGGGCCCTGGCCAGCTGCCTAATGCATATGAAGTTTCCCATTTCCCCAATTTCTCACCTGAATCTGGAGAAGCCACAGAACCAGTAGGAGCTGATCACTTAGAATTTTTCGTTTGGACATTTTTTGACAAAGCACTTATTTCATCATTTATGGTTTGCCAGGCATCCTTAGGGTAGCTGGGAGACAAACAGAGAGATCCTACTGTGTTTGTCATCAGAGGTAGGTTTTTTACTGCTGTTAAAAGTACCCTAGCAGGAAGAACCCACAAATTGTTATTAAGCAGAAAAGAATGAGTCTTTTGGTTCATATCAGTGGTGCTCAACCTTTTTGGTCCTGTGGGCCAGATGGTAGGGCTGTGTGAAGCTTCAGTTGCTGATTCAATTTGGCGGCCAAATCTCTGAATCTGAATCAAATCAGGAGACCCTTGAATCTCTCCAAATTGATTTGGAGAAATTTGGAGAGATTTGATGATTTGGACATAGACACAGCTTTAAATATTTTTTCTACATACCTCAAGGTACCAGGCAGCTCATGAACGCTGAGATGGTGGGGCAGATGGAGCATCCCATGGGAGCTCGGAGTGGGTGGTCCCCAGTACTCTTGGCAGTGGACCTGGAAGTGGACCAGAAGCATGCAGGTCTGCCATAGAATTCGTGGGGGACCTCCCACCCCACCTCCCAGCTCAGTGACTGGTACCTCCTGGGTCGGGGGGGGCACTTCCAGTCCACTTCCAGGTCCAACACCAAGCACACAGGGGACCCCCCCTGCGCACTCCTGTGGGATGCTCCATCCACCCCCCATCTCAGCGTTCACAAGCCATTCCTGGTACCTTGAGCTATGGAGAAAAAACATTTAAAGCTGTGTCTATGGCCGAATCGTTGATTCTCTGAATCAGCATCGAATCTTCAGATTCGTATTTGGCCGAATCGAATTGGGACAGTGATCTGAATCAACAAATCAATTCACTGTCCCCCAAATTGGGCTGAATCTGCATTGAATATGGCCCGCTTCACACAACCCTACTAGATGGGTGGTGCAGAACCAGTCTGCAGGCTGAATCACACTGAGGCCTGACTCCAACCCTTCCTGTCAGAGGTTCAGGCTGTTTCATAAAATATAAAAAACAATTCTTGGAACAGGAACCAGCACCAAGGCCTTTTCATTTGTAGGGGACTGACTTGACCACTTGGCTCTAGACCTTCCTTCCTTGCAGCCCACCCAGAATGGCTTATACTTTCATGCTAATGGATGCTTCTCAAGGTGGGAGTTGCATGTAGAGCCTTCTCAGGGAAAGAAGGGAATAGAACCCATTGGTAGTGGTGGCACACTTTAGAAGAAAAGCCTGATGCCTGCTAAGTTCTTGAATGAATGGAAGTGTCTCCATGCAGCCCTGAAGGCTGTGACTGAACCATTACCAATTATCATGGAGAATTACTGAAGGACGAGTGAGGTTTGTGAGGACTGGGGAAGAGCAAACATAACAACTCATGAAAAAACTGGAAAAGATAGGACTTAATAAACTATAGGTGAGGCAGCTTAATTTTGATATTTGAAAGATACTGGAACAAATGGGTCAACTTTCAGCTTATAAGCATCTGTTAGAATAGTAGAGAGCCAACATCTTTGGCTGGCTTGACACCAATTAGCTCTGCACCCTCCCCAAGCATCGCTGTGATCCTCTTCTCCTGCCCAATTAGCTACTCTGCTTTGTGCTTTTTGCCCTACCTTCCACTGTGCTATTTATCCACTCCCTGATCTCCTGCGTGCCACACACAGACTGTCTGTGTCACTTGTGACACATGCCACATATTGGCCACCCCTGTATTGGAATAATAAGGGGGTAAGAAACAGTCAACATGCACTTGTCAAGAACAAACCATGTTAACCAAATGTAACCATGTTATGCCCTTTTATGATGGGGCAGTTGAACTAGTAAATGAGGGGGAAGCAGTAGAAGTAATGCACCCGCAGTAAGGCTTTTGATAAAGTCCCATGTGACATTATCACAAGAAAACTAGGGAAATATGGGCTAGATGAAACTAATCCAAGGTGGGTACAAAACCAGTTGAAAAAATCAGACTCAGAGTTATAATGAATAGTTTGTTGTCATATTGGGAGAACAGGATGGTGCAGGGATTTGTAGCGAGTTTGGCATTAGTTATTATTTTCATTAATGACTTGGATGCTGGAATAGAGAATACACTTATGAAGTCTGTGAATAACAGCAAGCTTGGAGGGGTTGCAAGTATTTTGAAGGAAAGGATTAAGATCTCAAACTGAAATTTGATGGCTGAAATCAGTAAGATGATATTAAATAATGACAAGTGCAAAGTGTTGCATGTAAGAAATCTCAAATGCACAAATACAAAATGGGGGAATAATTGGCTGGGCAGCATTAATTGCAGTATAGCAGTACTGGGAATATAGCAGATCATAAAGTAAATACAAGCTAATAATGTGATACTGTTGCAAAATAGGCAAATCTCAGCCTGGGGAAAAGTGACCCAGAAATCACAGGCCTGTTAGTTTCATTCAATATTATGCAAGCTCTTGAAATACATAATGATGGAAAGAATATTCAAGAATAGGGCTTTGAACAGAAAATGTGATAAAATACAATGTGTCTTTATTCAAGCAAGATCATATCAGACCGCTCTACTAGCCTTCTATGACAGAATAACTGAGTTCTTAGACAGTGTACCTAATCTGTCTAGATCTTTGCCTTGTACCTCATGGGGAATTATTTTCCAAATGGAGAGCATGATCATACTTTAATCATGAGAGGGATAAAAAGTTGGCTAAAAGTGGGACTAGATTAGGTGACAGACAGAGGGGACAAGGCTGAACTCCTCAACGAGTTCTTTGCCTCAGTGTTCCTAAGTGAGGGGCATGACAAGTCCCTCACTGGGGTTGTAGAGAGGCAGCAGCAAGGCGCCAGACTACCATGCGTAGACCCTGAGATGGTGCAGAGTCACTTGGAGGAACTGGATGCCTTTAAGTCGGCAGGCCCGGATGAGCTCCATC
>NW_005842278.1:817594-822547 GCF_000455745.1 Alligator sinensis
CTGCTTATGCAGGGGTTCGGACTCGATAATCTATTGAGGTCCCTTCCGACCCTAACATCTATGGATCTATGAATCTATGAATTAGGTTATATTGAAAAGGGAGTTATCAGACTGCAGAGAGGCTACTGATTGTGTTCTTCAGGACTTGATCTCGGGACACATCCATTTTTATTAGTAACCTTGGTGCAGGAATTAGATGCGACATTAGGAGACATTAGGAGACAGTAAGTAAGTACTGCCATATATGGAGGAATAATTGATTATTACACAAGGTGATTTAGATAACATTGTGAAGCAGAGCATTTTTCTGTAAGACAAGGACTCATGGACTGAAGATGAGAGAAAGAGAGAGCGTGTTGGTTGATTATATGGGTGCACAAGTTCATTGTATTGTGACCTATTATATGGCCTGTATCAGGAATATTCAGTACAGACAATAAGTCTAGTAGTATCATTGTATATGGCATTAATAAACCTTCACTTAAACTACTGTATACACTCCTGGACACTAATATTCAAAAAAAGATTAATTTCAACAAGAATATACACACAGAAAGAACATTAGATATTTAATGGAAAGGACAACATATCCTATGAGAGAATAATAGAGGTTAGATTGTTTAGCTTAGCAAAATGAAAGTTGAAAGGGGATACATCTACTTATTACACATCTATTCAGTGGATAAATATCAGGAAGGGGGGAGAAGTATTTAAGATAATGGCTCTAAACCTTTTTAGACCCTTTTGAAAATTCCAGCTCTGAATTCTCCCCACTCCCCCCACCCCTGAATTTAACCACAGAAAATTAATTGAGCAGTTCTTTTGCTGCAAAGAGCTAAAAGACCACATCAAAATATTTTAGCTCTATGGATTCATACTTGAAATCTCTGGGTTTACGTTGTGAATCATGTTTGTGCACCTAACAGTGCTAACATTGCATTAGCCATGATTGGAAGATAGCCAATGTCGTCCCCATCTTTAAAAAAGGGAGGAGGGAGGATCTGGGCAACTATAGGCCCGTTAGTCTTAACTCAATCCTGGGGAAACTCTTTGAGAAGAACATCAAGGAGCATATCTGTGATGGGCCGGCATCGGGGATGATGCTCAAGGGCAACCAACATGGTTTCATTAGGGGCAGGTCATGTCAGACCAACCTGATTGCCTTTTACAGTCAGGTCACAAAAGGATTGGATGCAGGTGTCACCATGGATGTAGTCTTTCTGAACTTCAGCAAGGCCTTTGACACTGTCGACCACCCCACCCTCATTAAAAAACTAGGTGACTGTGGCATCGATGCCTACACAGTCAGATGAATTGCAAATTGGCTGAAGGGTCATACTCAGAGGGTGGTGGTGGATGGGTCATATTCGACCTGGGGGGAAGTGGGCAGCGGAGTCCCCCAGGGCTTGGTCCTTGGGCCCGCACCGTTCAATTTCTTTATCAGCGATTTGGATGACAGGGTGAAAAGCAACCTGTTCAAATTTGCTGATGATATCAAAATTTGGGGTGAGGTGGGCACGTTAGTAGGGAGGAAGAGACTTCAGAAAGACCTGGATAGGTTGCAGGGGTGGGCTAACAAAAACAGGATGCGTTTCAATATGGACAAGTGCAGGGTGCTGCCCTTGGGCAGTAGTAACCAGCAGCACACTGATAAGATGGGAAACTCCCTTCTTGAGAGCATGGAGGCAGAAAGGGATCTTGAAGTCATCATTGACTCCAAGATGAACATGGGCCGACAATGCGAGGTCACGGTCGGCAGGAGAAACCGGACCTTATCGTGCATCCACAGGTGCATCTCAAGTAGGTCCAAGGAGATGATCCTCCCCCTCTACGCAACACTGGTCAGGCCACAGCTGGAGTACTGTGTCCAGTTCTGGGCACCCCACTTCAAGAGGGATATGGACAATGTTGAGAGGGTCCAGAAGAGGGCCACCTGCATGATCCGGGGACAGCAGGGCACACCCTACAATGAGAGGCTACGGGACCTGAACTTGTTCAGCCTTCACAAGAGAAGGCTGAGGGGGGACCTGGTGACCATCTATAAACTCACTAGGGGGGACCAGAAGGGTTTGGGGGATACCTTGGTTCCCCTAGCGCCCCCCAGGATAACAAGGAATAACGGCCACAAGTTGTTGGAGAGTAGGTTTAGATTAGACATCTGTAAGAACTAATTTACAGTAAGGGTGGCTAGGATCTGGAACCAACTACTAAGGGAAGTGTTGCTGACTCCTACCCTGGGGGTCTTTAAGAAGCGGCTTGATGCCTACCTGACTGGGGTCAATTGAGCCCAGTTTTTCCTCCTGCCCAGGCAGGGGGTCGGACTTGAAGATCTACAAGGTCCCTTCCGACCCTACTTCTATGATTCTATGACCCCTGAAAGGATCTTGAGGCATCCCAAGATGCTGCAGCACCGCAGTTGAGAATCGCTGATTTAAGATAAGAAGTAATACTGGCACAAGACAAAATGGCTACAAACTGGTTATGAAAAAAATTAAATTGGAAATTAGAAAAAAAAGTTTCTATTACAGGGGTGACATTTTTGATGGTCTTCCAAACAAAGTAGTTGGGGCAAGGAACCTGAACTGCTTTAAAATGAGCTCAACAGGGATAATATGATGGAACAAAGTAATTCTCAGACCAATAATCTCCACATCTGATATGTGTATTCAAGTATTTGCGATCTGTAAGTTAGGACTAATAGATATCTCCGTTTCTGTGGAAGGTGTCTGGTATTCCCATGTTTCAGGGCTTCTAATGGTCACTTATAAGGACCAAGGTCAGATTTCTCCTTCCCCCCTACCCCATTAAAGCTTTATTAACTTCTTGCTTGTGGGTTTTTTTTTTCCTTTCTTAGAAGCACTGAACATTGGCCACAGCTAAGGATGCAAATTTTGTCTTTGGTGTGCTGATACTCCTACTCCTGCAGGTACCTGACTGGAGAGTCCTCTACTAAGCATTAAACTGATTGACAGATTTGGGGGTCTGGAAAACAAATTTTCTCCTGGTCTTCTGGTCAGATTTGGGTGGGTGGGTTTGTGTGTGTATATAGCCTGACTCTAGCATGAGGTATGGTCATCTTCCTAGGACCCTCTGAGCATATATGAAACATTTTAGTTTTCTCCTGTTGCACTGTTAAGGCACTGGTTGTGCCCTTGCCTACTCTGCTTCCCTTTTTCTGATTTAATAACATCAATGATTTTCTGTAGGTATACAAAGGAAACGTATCAATAAATATGGGCAAAACTCTAAAGACTTCCCACTGAATTCCATGCAAACACTGCTATTGACCCAAATGTGGTCTGAATAGAGCCATGCTGACAGTAAGAGCCCATGAAAACAGATCTGCACAAATGCTTTGGGCCATGATAATCTAACTGGTATCTCACGGGTCACATGCAGCTTGTGAGGGGCTAATTTGCGGTCTCCAGGCTCCTGCTCAGTTGCTGCCCCCACATCGCTCCAACTGCAGCAGCAGCCAGGGTCTCCATATTCCCACTTCTAGTTTCTACTTCCTACTCCCACCCGAGGCCACATTGCTGTGCAGCGGTGTCAAGCGAGCCTGCAACCTGGGGTGCCTGCATGGTGTGGTGCAGTGGTGGAGCCCATAGCTGGGGAACTTAGGATGAGGCAGGACAGACCTGCTTCAGGTTCACTAATGGCCTGATCCTAAGACCATGGAAGGCCATGGGAAGTATACTGTTAATTTCAATAGTCCCAAAGACTGGAAGGAAAACTACAGCTAATCAGTTGGAGGAGTGGGGAAGAGTCTAGTATGAGAGAGGTGAGTGCTTTATCCAAACTCTAACCTACAAAAGGCACATAAGTTTGGGGCAAGAGGCGACCTTCAAGTCATTTCTTCATTTAAGCAAACTGATTAACAGCTTTGTAATTTTGACTGTACCCAGATTTGGAGATAAGCACTTTGTTGCTGTTCTTTCTGAAGGTTAAGTTCAGTCATGCCTTCAGTCCTTACCATAAATTATTTTATTTTTACTTTGATAAGCACTTAAATACTTTTCTTAGCTTATGCACTTCCTGAAACCAGACATGTGAGCACACTAAGGTCTTATTTCTTTGATGGCCATACTTATTAAATTGTCAAAGGTCATTTCAATTTATCCCTTTTTTAAAACAAGAAGTATGTTGATAATTTTGGTCTTTCTTGAAAAAACATATAATCTATTCAGCAGCTGTCCATAATAAGATTGAATGTCTACTGTCTTGTTGTTGATGATGATGATGATGATGATTATTAAAGGATATTATCAGAGACCCCTTTGATGGGCAAACAAAGTTAAAAATAATTACATCTGGACTCTCATGAGCTGAATATTAGTGAAATAAGTCCACAGGGAAGAAGCACTAATAAAATATGTGAAAGCATGCTCTCTGCAAGTGCATGTTCATACTGTGATTGGACTTCTCTTGCATATGATCAAAGTACCTACAACTATACTGTTGCTTACATGGGTAAAGCAAGAGCTGCTTGGGAAATGGTTTTCTAATCTCAGTGTTACCAGATTTGCCCATTACTTTGGGGTGTGCTCATTTATTAGGGATATGTTTCTAGGGTCTTGGTAATTCTGTCAATGTGCTGCTTGTGTTACTTGTGTTTCTATACGGAGCTGTATATCTCCCTTCTGCAAGTCCTCACCCCCAATGGAGCTATTTTGCAGGACTCAGTTTCAATGGGGCTGGGTTCCTCCAGTCACCAAATCAGTCATACACACAAACACACACAGATTAACGTGACACACCTGACCCGACTGGGTTGATCAGCATGGACAGGCTGACACCCTCATATGCCAAGAATCAGTTCATCAGAGCAACAATAAACTGCAGTCAGACACAAGCACACAGGTAAACAGAATTCCTCTGAATCCGGCTGGATGTCCAGCTGACACCCTCATGGGCCAGTATTAAGTTCATTAGGGCACATCTGAGTCAAACTGG
>NW_005842278.1:823780-832526 GCF_000455745.1 Alligator sinensis
GCAAATGAGACCTAGGGCAGTTGTTTCACTCTTGTCACCCTTATCTGGAGGGTTTTAGGTGCGTCTCCCACTGAATCTTAATCAGCTTTGTTTAGGTGGTGGGGGGGGGGAATTCTTTGTGAGTCAGACAGCCTGTGTCCTGTGCCACAGTTCCCCAGGAACACAGAGCTGAGAGGTAACACCAGGAAACTTTGAGATTTCAAAAATGTTTATGCCCTGTATGCAATGGGACAGAACTAAGATATTTCAAAGTATTTTAAATGAAAAGCGACAGATTCCGTCCTTTCTTCCCAACAGAGCTCCCAAGATAAGTGGTTGGGAAGCTTGCATTGGATATAGGAGTCCTTCCTCTATTCTCTTGTTTTCCAGTGAAGTACCTCAGCTACTAAGTTGCTGGGTATTTTGGGGTGTGGACTCTCTCCCCCACACCTCCCCTCCTCCTCTCCCTGTCTCTGAGGAAAGGGTTTTCATTTATTTGTTTAACACTAAAATGCTCCTATACAACACTTTGGCTTCAGCAAATGCATTTTTCCAACAAAAAATCCAAAACTGTTTCGCTGAAAAAACTCTGTTTCTAGTTATAACATCCTGGAAGTCTGAAGCAGAGTAGGAAATAGGGTCCCAGTCTTGTGCCTTAATCTCAAGATTCACCTTCCTCTCTCAGAACATGTTACTTCCTTTCTCTCTTTTTATTTATAAATAAATAAATCTCATGAAATGTTTGCTCAGAGATGTGATCATTTGATGATCAGCTTCCCTCAGGAGTTCTGTACTTTTAAAACCCCAGTATCCTGTTGCCTTTAGGTTAGTGCTGTTGATGTGAGCTTGCACTTGTTAAACCTAGTTACTTTTTCCTCAAACACCTTGGGGAGGAGAAATGATCCTTAGCTACTGTAGCCTTTGTTCTTTCCTACTATGGTGTTTCTGTTCATATGCAGACTTTTCAATTTTAGAAAGCCATCTTTACATGAAATCTTAAATGTAATCGTAACCCCCTGGGTAAAATGGACTACTTCTGTGCCAACTGTACTGGTAAAGAAAAAGATTAAAGCATTCACCCCTACTGCCTGCTCTTTTGCTTATGAATCCCATTGCTAATGTAAAGGGATTAAACATTCTAAAACACTAGCTAGAACAATTGTTATTAATTTCATAAGTGCTGCTGATTAAAGTAGATTTTTTTAAAATTCCAAGTGCATAAAATTACTACTACTTTTCTAGGGATAACTGGCAAAAATAGGTATTACTTGGTTAACACATGGGTCTCTGTTACCATGATCTGACTTCCCCATAGAAATCCTTTTAAACAGCTTATTCTGAGAAGTGCCAAGCCTTCTCCAGTCCAAAAGAAGTCAGTGATATTGGTGGGGGGAGGGGTATACAAAATCTCAAAGAACCAGGCTCACAGGCAGCATCACAGAAGAATTATAAAACTCTGTGTACATTAGAGGTATCAAAAGGCTTCCTTTTTCTTCATTCTCATGACAAGATGTTTAGCAGAATTCGCAGATTAATTGGAAGCTGACAGGCTGCACCAAGAACACTTCTGACACTTCTGTTGTGGCCTCATACTTGCAACCTCTGGGCTGCCAACCGTGAAGGAGCATGAAATAGTGCAATAGTGGACAGACCAGACAGGAATGCAATTCTAGGGCGAGAGCTGGACACCTACTCAGAAGTATGGGGAAAAACAAATTGGGGGAATATCAGGAAGGAAATAAAAAGGAAGACCAAATTACACTAGAAACACCTATAAAGATTTTTTTCCATAAAGAGAGGCTTATTTTAAAGCTTAATTCTCAGGTTCTTGTAAGGGCCAATGCATGCCTGTGCCTTGCACTCCTTATGCAAAGGTGTTTTTTGCTGAGAAAAACATTGGTATTAATGATGCACACTCTCTTTCTGTACAAAGCTTTGCTTAAATCTTCTGATGAAATTTTTCTCATTAGAAAGCACATAAAGAAAGAGCTATAATACATTTTCAGTGAACAGCTGAATCTTTATAGTATGTTGTCTTATTATCAGTTGTACAAAAGCATAAGGGATATAACCATAACCATTAACCCAATTTAGCCAAATTAAAGCTAAATTGCTCTTGACTCTCTTCCCGTGCAAATGAATTCATCAGTCATACTAATGTGTCTTCAGCATCCTGAGATTTCAGGCAATTCTTGTGTACTGTTTGAGCATGTGTCACTATTATACCAACTATCTTGTATAGAAAAATAGTTAGCCATGTTAGTTTGAAGTCAGACATAAGGTAAGGCTATTGTCTATGAAAGGTCATGGTGCAGACAAGTGCAACTCCCCACTGAGAGCACTTTGCACAAAGCATTCTGAGTTACAACAATCCCCAGACCAAACAGAAGTTCACTGTGCCTTCCAGGGGAAAGGGGAATCTGGCTGATAGGGATCCTGCAGCCAGTTTTCCCTGGCAACACTCCCTCCTTTCTCCCAGCCTGTTCCTGTTTGAGAAGCTGAGGGAGCTCATTTTAGAGGTTCCCCAGCCAGCTGCCACCCACCTGGGGCGGGGGTCTCCAATACATCAGCCCCACACTTCAGCAGGGGCTGAAAAAGCTCCAGACCAAACTCCCTCCAATCCCTTTCCCCCCTCCCATTCTGAAAACAGCTTGAAGTTGGGAGGCAACACAGACAAATTACAGAAGAGCTTTATTTTTTAAATGTTTTCATCTGCCCCTCGGGCAATGAGGGTTCAGATTTTTACCTGATTGGCCACTTTTTAAAGTGGTTTCCAGCTGTGCACTGGTGTTTCTCAAGGCTATCAACTGCTTTCTGTGGCCAGATCAGGGGAAAATTGTCACTTCTGTCTGCACCCTAAGTGTCTCCCTGGAGGCAGTCCTGATTGTCCCACATGAAAACAAGAGTAGCACAGCCATTTATACACGTAGTCCTTCCAAGCTGCGTTGCTGCTCCTCCTCCAGCAAGAGCACACAGCCTGACAGGTTTCTCTGTGGAATGAGTCGTAATAACCTTACAGACACAAAGCAGTGTTCTGGGGAAAAAAATATTAGCACAGTGGTTCTCAAAGACCTTTTTAGGGGGGCTGTGGAAGAAGCACCTCTGCCGCATCCAGCTGGAACTGTCCAGCACACCTTTCTTTGCAGAAGGGGCATGTCAGATGGACTAGGAAGCAGCTGAAGCAGGAGCTCCTCTGCTGCAGCCCTTCCGGGTCCACCCACCAAGTGCCCTGCTGGAAAGAAGGCATGAATGACAGTTGTGTCTGGGTGCAGTTCAGCAACTGGAGTATGATGATCCCTGGATGCTGACTGACCATGGGGAGGGAACTGGAATGCACATGGTGGCAGTAGTGTAACAAGAAGGGGAGGCAAGCGGGGCAGCAGCCCCAGGTGCCCACTTGGGATGTGACAGTATAGCCCCCTCCCACTAGGAGTCTTTGTCACAGCAGCAGCAGCCCTGGGCTGCTGATGGCTGCAGGAGCTGGGCAGGCACAGCCCCATGCCCAGCAGTGTATGTGGGGAGAATGGGGGATGGAATGATACCCTGCCCCCACCCAGAGGAAATACTGTGGGAGACACAGCCCTGTTCCCTGGTTATGGGGGGCAGTGAACTGTGCACCAGAAGCAGCCCTGGGGTGCCTGCGCTTCTTCCTGCCCCCTGGCTTTGACAGAGCTTGGTACATCTCTGCCTGGGAGCGATGCTGGAGTGACAGCAGGGGTCTGTGCTCAGCATAGGTTTACCCAGAGCCTGTTCACTCCACTGGGTAAATGGGCTGAGCCAGGCTGGTCAGGATTTCCTTCCCAGCCTGGCACCCTCTCCCCGCTGCTGTCTCTCTCAGAAATACAGCCAAATTAAGTCTTTTGCAGGCAGGATCTCCATACAGATCCCGGCATCTGTGAGAGGGCTAATGGAGGAGAGGGTGAGTGAGACAGAGAACTGCACCCTGGGGCCTCACTGCAATCACCCATCCTGTGTTGGATAAGGTGGCCTGACCCTCTATCCCTCTCCCTTCCCTATTCTATGTCCAGGTCACAAAAATGACTAGTTATGTCACTGAAACAGTGGTTCTCAACTGGATTACTACCAAAGTCAGAAAAGTTATGGGTGGTGCCTTGACTCCAAAAAAGTTAAGAACCACTGCATTAGCACATTTTATCTTGGGGAACTGGTGACCATCTATAAACTCAATAGGGGGGACCAGAAGGTGTTGGGGGAGACCTTGTTTCCCCTAGTACCCCCTGGGATAACAAGGAATAACAGCCACAAGTTGTTGAAGAGTAGGTTTAGATTAGACATCCATAGGAACTACTTCACAGTCAGGGCGGCTAGGATATGGAACCGACTTCCAAGGGAAGTGGTGCTGGCTCCTACCCCAGGGGTCTTTAAGAAGCAGCTTGATGCCTACCTGGCTGGGGTCATTTGAGCCCAGTTTTCTTTCTGCCCAGGCAGGGGGTCGGACCTGAAGATCTACAAGGTCCCTTCCGATCCTACTTCTATGACTCTATGATTCTATGATCTTACATGATACACAAATACTTGCAGTGGGACAATGGATGTGCACAGCTGTAGGATCGTGGGACAAAAAGATTTCTCCCTGAATAAATGCTATATCTGTTTGCAGCTTAAGGTGCTGCCCTGCCCTGCCTTCTGCCTCACTATCTTCTAGGTACTGCTCCTACTTCTTTTGCTTAAACTGGGAAAGTTGTTCTAAACTGACTTTTTTGTTTGCCTGATTGTTTTTCTTTTGGGGGCAGCACACATCCTTCTGCTTTGTCCTTGAGATTACTTAGTTATTTCAGTAACTTCCACAAAAAATATGTTTTAGATACTCCTTTGTGTTATAGTAGGGCACCTCCAAAAATCTGGATGTAAGGCTGCTCCTACCTTCTTGTTGATCTGTGTATTCCTTAATGGCTGGCTTGCTTTAAAATAACAGAAACAAATTGGTGGCTAATGATCATTTAACCACTCCTGTAAAGTCTTCTGAAATCTTCTCTTTGAAGGCGCCATTTAAGCGTGGGATATTATTTATTGCAAGTATACAGTAACAGCAATCTCTAATGGCAGATCCCTGATTTCACCTCCATTTCTTCAAGATAATGTCCTTCTTGATGTATAATGCTTTTGATTTCTAGATCTTTCTCTCACCTTTTAAAATAGTCTTTTAAAATATTGCTTCTTTATTACTCGCTCACTCCCCTTCTCTTAACTTTTGTAACATGCAGCATTCTTGCCCACTTTTAGTACCTGATCCAAGGTTCAATGATGTCAGTAGTAGTCTTCTACTGGCTTTAGATTGAGTGCTTCCTTTTAGGAAGCAGGTCCATGGAGATGCCTTCCTACTTCCAGATTTTCCCTGGCTTGTTCTTCACTATTGCCTTACCATTCTTGCACTACTATTGCCCAACAATCCAGCAGCATCCCAACAATTTTTAGCCCTCTACATGAGGAAAGGATTATGGAGCTCTTGTCAATATCCCATTTTTTCCATCATCTAGAAATTTTACTAAAAGACAAAGCAGATGATTGACTTCCTTCTGAGAATGTCTTGCCTACTTCTGTCTGTCCAGTTTTCATATTTATTACCAATTTGTTTCTGATTACATATAGACTTATTTTTATTCCTTCCAAAGCCATTTCATGATTTGTAGTTTTTAAATATCACTGTTGTGAAATATACGGTCAGTGTGCTACCATCTGCTAGTGTTCACTCTGTTTCCCCACCTTAGTGTGTTCTTGATTCTTTTTATTGATGCCTAGGCATTTTTCTCTTACATGTTCCCTTGCCTGCTATTCAGTAACTGGAACCAACCTATTTCTAGTCATTTTATACATTACTTCTGAATTAACCTTATATGACAGGCCTCTTTCTGGTATTAGAAAATATTTATCCTTCACTTATGTTTTACATTTAAATCATGTCTCCAAAATGCTAGTATTTTAGTGACTCCTCCAATAGACTTCTGATTAATTTGTTTATTAGCCAGAGAAGGCTGTGTAATAAGGCTGTATGAAATGGTACTGTTCCATTTTGCCTTGAGTTTCAACGGTTCGACGGAACAGTGTTTCATATCAAATTTCATTTTGAGTTGAAACAGCTGTTCCGTTTTGTTCCCTCAAAACAGATAGGCTGTTTCAATGCTGCTTCAACATTTCACTGGGTTTGGGAAGTCAGCTCAGCTGGGTTTACTCCCACCTCCCGCACAAGCTAGTGCCAGGGATGGGAAGTCAACCCAGCTGGACTGACTTCCCATCCCTAGCCTATGGTCGAAACGTTACGACTTTTGAAATGTTTTGACTAGCCTCGTTTTGTTTCGAGGCTATTTTGACGGCCTTTGTTTCGTTCTAGCTTTTCTGTTTCAACCTCAAATTTGGTAGAAACAGTGTCAAAATGAAGAGGCTGGTGAAATTTCGCACAGCCCTACTGTGTAGAAGTTAACTTAATTGTATATGCTTAAAGCCCAATGAGCTTGCCTTTTCTTGTGCACATAGGATGCTGGACCTTGGTGTTCACATAAAAGACCTCATTGCTTCACAAGAGGCACTTAGTACCTTCCAGAATCATGATCTTAATTATGGTGCTTTATAATTCCCAATTTTGTGAGTTCTTATTTACCATCCTCTAGAGAATTGCTTCTTGCTTCACCTGCTGTTTTTATCTTTAGCCATGTCCATTCTGAAGTAGAAAAGGGCAACCTTTTTTCCTAATCTTCTGCAAAGAAAAGAGGTCACTCTGAAACATGTAGGAATCTTTTCTGGGAAAGATGACTCTACTATTGCCCTTGCTACTGTCACCTAGCTCTAACTTCACTGATAGACCTTAATCTGGATGGCCAATATGCTGTCGCTGTTCTGGCTTTGATCTAAGATCAAATGTCTCCCACCAAGGTACTTGCAATGCAACCTTTTAAATTTATAACCAGTATAATTATAGTGACAGCTAATGTTCCTAAGCATTGAACTAGTCTGTATATCACCTGAGAGCAGTCTGCATACCATAAGTGATAAAAGTAATCCATTCTTGGAACTACTTAGTACTAACTGCCTGGAGCAAATTTGAATTTAATCACAAATTACTTGCAATTGACAGTCCCGAATTTATTTTCCAAGAGCCTGTGTTTTAGCAACCTTCACCAATATTCATCTGACAAGTCTAGCAACAAGGAATAATCATTGATTTTGAGCAACATAATCCCTACACTTTGTATACACTTTGACTGGAACATCTAGCATCAAATCAGTCTTGCAATGACTACTGCACTTCTGATATTACAGAAGTGTAAATAAACCAAAAATCATTTGAACTTTTCCTATGAACATGTTTTACCATTCTTATTCAGTCATTTGGTTATGATTAGAACATGTAGATTGTGAAGTTCCTTGAAAGGTGGAAAAAAAGAGGCTTCTTGCTCTCATCTTTCATTTTCTTTCTTACAAAAAAGGTGGAGAAGCAACAGTCACACACAGTAATATAATATAAAGCATGTGGTGGTAGTATCCCTGTAAGCAAAATTTCTTTCTGGGTTTCCTCCATATTTCCCTAATCTAATCTAAATGGTTTACACAGGATTAAGTGCCTAAATTCTGCTAAAATCACAAAGAACAATCCTAAGTGACCCCACTCAGTGGCCACAAAATCTTTTAAAATGAAGGCACCTACTGAATTTAGGCATTTTTGGCCTGAAAATATCTCTAGACTTCAGCTACTGTGTATGTTAAGAAGCAACTCAGATCAGCAACCATAGCATCATACTCCTTTAATCTCTGACAGGTTCTGGACCAGGTTTAAACAGTCCTGGCTGGGAGTGACTAGAACTTTGGACTTCCCTTTCATTGAAGAATGCTCCCATTATTTGACCAAAGAACTGCATTTTTCTTGCTTGCTTCCCACCTAGCCCTTGGACTCTTAGCTGGCCAGCGGGCTAACTTCAACAAGAGGGGTGTAGGGCATCTATTGTACCATACCCTAGTTGTTAAGGTGCTCTCTTGGGAAGTGGGAAATACGGATTTGAATCCCTTCAGGCTGAAGATGCAAGTGATTCGTAGATTCATAGATGTTAGGGTCGGAAGGGACCTCAATAGATCATCGAGTCCGACCCCCTGCATAGGCAGGAGAGAGTGCTGGGTTTAGATGACCCCAGCTAGATGCCTATCAAACCTCCTCTTGAAGACCCCCAGGGTAGGGGAGAACACCACCTCCCTTGGGAGCCTGTTCCAGACCTTGGCCACTCTAACTGTGAAGAAGTTCTTCCTAATGTCCAGTCTAAATCTGCTCTCTGCTAGCTTGTGGCCATTATTTCTTGTAAGGCCCGGGGGCGTCTTGGTGAATAAAGCCTCACCAATTCCCTTCTGTGCGCCCATGATAAACTTATAGGCAGCCACAAGGTCGCCTCTCAACCTTCTCTTGCGGAGGCTGAAAAGGTCCAGGTTCTCTAGTCTCTCCTCATAGGGCTTGGTCTGCAAGCCCTTAACCATACGAGTGGCCCTTCTCTGGACCCTCTCCAGGTTATCCACATCCCTCTTGAAGTGTGGCGCCCAAAATTGCACGCAGTATTCCAACTGCGGTCTGACCAGCGCCCGATAGAGGGGAAGTATCACCTCCTTGGATCTATTCGTCATGCATCTGCTGATGCACGATAAAGTGCCATTAGCTTTTCTGATGACTTCGTCACACTGCTGACTCATGTTCATCTTGGAGTCCACTAGGACTCCAAGATCCCTTTCTGCTTCCGTTCCACCAAGCAGGTCATTTCCTAGGCAGTAGGTG
>NW_005842278.1:833248-852494 GCF_000455745.1 Alligator sinensis
TGCCCCTCTCTTAGGAACACTGAGGCAAAGAACTCGTTGAGGAGTCAGCCTTGTCCCCCCTGTCCGTCACCAATTGCTTCTGCCCATTTAGTAGGGGTCCTATTCCTCCCTGGGCCTTCCTTTTACTCCCTATATATCTAAAAAACAATTTTTTGTTATCCTTTACTTGGGATGCCATCCTCAGCTCCATGGTAGCTTTTGTCCATCTAACTGCCTCCCTACAAGTGCGAGCAGAGGAGGTATACTCCTTTTTGGTAATCTCTCCCTGTTTCCACTTTTTATATGCCCCCCTTTTGGCCCGTAGGCTGCTCTGCATTTCTCTGGTCAGCCAAGGAAGCCTCCTGGCCCCTTTCCCTCTTTTTCCTCACATCAGGATTGTGTCCCTCTGTGCCCGAAGGATCATTTCCTTAAGGCACAGCCACCCTTCCTGGGCTCCCATCTCTTCAAAACTCCTACTCTGCAGTGCGTACTTGACTAATCACCTGGGTTCATTGAAATCAGCTTTCCTAAAGTCTAGCACTTCCACCCTACTAGTTACCTTACCCGCTCGACGTCTTATGATGAATTCTATTATTTGGTGATCACTGTCCCCCAGATGACCACTGATCTGTAGGTCCCCTACCATATCATCCCCCTTTGCCAATACCAGGTCCAGTAAGGCATTCCCCCTAGTGGGACCATTTACCTTCTGCGTCAGGTGGAGGTCCTGTACACAAGATAGGAACCTGCGTGAACGGTGGGACTTTGCTGTCTGCATCTTTTAAAGTGCCTTTAAACTAGGCTTAGGAAGTAGGAAAATGAAGATCTAGGCAGTCAGACAAAAGAAGTAACATTCTATTCTCTCTGGGCGTTTTGGTCATTTTGATTATTTTTTGGTACTTACATGCCTAGAAGAGTTCTATCCCTGAGCACGTATGGATGACTACACAGTTGTGCATGCTAGCAATGAGAGAAAAAGATACTCCTCCCAACTTCTATCCTCCCTGTCCCGAATACAGGGTTTGAAAATGGGTCTTTCTGACTTGTCAACACAGCACAGTGATTACCACAATAGAGGTGAGTCATTAGTTACACCCTTCTCTGACACTTCTTTTGAAGCTGGCCATATGGACTTCCCGGGGGCAGAGAGATATGGGGCTAGAAGGAAGGCAGTAAGTTGGAAGTATGTGGTACAGTTGATGGGGCTGCTGGCCTGGGCCCTTGTTCTCTGTGGGTGCATCTATACAATGCACTATGGTGCCATATGGTGCACTATGGTGACATAGTGATCATGTGGGTCTACACGTGATTGGCAGCTATATTGCCGTAGCAGCACACTCCCCCGGTGGGTTGCTGTAGCAGCATTGCCATATGTTGATGTGTAGAGATGCCCTGTGGGGCAGAAACTTCCCCCTGCACTTTCCTCCTCTTCTCTCCCCCCCCCCCCACAGTGACTGTATTAATGGTTCCATTTCAAAAGGAATGGAAAGAAGTAAATAATAACTGACCTGTGGTGGGAAATTAGAGTGCTGTCCTAGGGAGTGAAAGTGCCCTTCATTCAAACTTCCTCTGGATGAGGGGGTCCTAGACCACAGAGGCCTCCACTTTCTCAGGAAGTGCCCTAGGCCTGAGTTATGAGGGCACAAGAAGCATACATACATGCTATGGGTGCTATTGCTCGTGCTCGTGCTCTACACAAGACACTTTACTATGCATTAGACTAATCTAACTTTCAGTAAAACATCAGTGTCTACACGTGTGTGGGACTTACTGTGCAGTAAATTAAGCTAATGAGCTGCTTGCTAGGACCAACAAATACAGGTACTAGGTTAATGGTGTATTAGCTACTGCACAGTAGATCACATGTAGATGCTGACTGGGAGCAATTTGCTTCTGGCCAGCCCAGGGAGCAGGGGCCCACAGGGGGCAGGAGGAGGGAGCTGTCTGAGGCTCTGGTGCAGGGCTTGGGATTGCAGTCCAGCTTGGTGGTTCTGGCTTGGGGTGATGCCGTGTCCAAGCAGCAGCAGTGTCCTGAGCTCTCCCGTTACTTTACTTGCAAGGGGACAGGGGAGCTCTCTGTCCCTAGTCCCAGTGCTGCTCAGCTCTGCATCCCCCCCAGGCACAGGTGGGGAGTGGGAGCGAACTGGGGCATGTGCTTTGTGGGCAGTGGTAGGGCTGAAGGGACGAGGAAGCTCTCTGTCCCCAGCCTGGCACTGTGGAGACAAAAAACTCCCCCATCCCAACACTGCTAAGCTCCTGACTCCTGGGGGATCTGGAAGCTGCCATGTCCCCTCAGCAAGCAAAGTGAGGGGGGAGCTCAGACTGCTGCTGCCACTCAGCCACAGGGCAAACACCCCAAGCCAGCGCTGCTGAGCCAGGTTGCAATCCCAAACTCCATATGACTAGGAGCTATCACTCGCTCCGGGACAGCTCCCCCCTGCTGCCCGGAGCCCAGGCCTGAAACCTGTTCCCCTGCCAGCCTGGAGCTTACCCTGGCTGCTGCAGGGGGGCAGAGCAGGGGAGCAGGAGCAGCCCTGGACTCAACTGTTTCCATTGGGAGTACATTTGCTCCCAATTCAAGCACATGTGTGGACGTATTCCTAGACACATTTTAATGCACCTTGTGGTTACTGCGCATTAATTGCACATATAGATGCACATGTAGATATAGACTGAATGAGGGTTTTGTGTTTTAGTGGTTCTGGTAGGTATCCTCCATCTAAGAGATTTGGATCTTGACCAGACAGAAATGTTCCCTTGCAATCTGGAGTAAACTAAACTCCTGACAAGCAACAGGAAGTTAAATACACTCCTGGCTTCCTGTTGGCTAGCTTTTTAGGTGCCTTCCCACTGAGTGATTAAGTCTTGGATCATGTCTGGGAAGAACTAGAGCCTCCTTATTCACTGTCTGAAAAGCCTCAACACCTAACCCGCTTGCCATGGTGCCTACATTTTAGATGCTGTGGTATCTAAGTAGGGGCACCTTAGAGGTCTGGTCCTAAATGCTGTGAAATTTTTTGTTGGTATACTGAATATTGATAATGAATTCAATGATATATGACGTGTAACCCAGAGCAGAGTGTGGGAAAAGCATGCAGCAACATGCTTGAAAATTTGTTTGCAAATCCCCTAATATTTAGCAGGATGTGTAGCCTTAAACTTTCACACAGCATGTATTTTATGCTTTAAATTATACTTTATCAGGAGTCTTTCAGATCAGGAATATAAATTAATTTAGCAACAATTACTAATAGTTGTAAATCACTCTTTATGCACCTGTACATACTATTTCATGTTATAATTACTCACATTGAGTGGGTTTTTGTATTCTCATTAAAATTGCTAAAAATATTTCCATGAGGAAAGATAACTCGAAGGCTTCTTAGGCAAATAGAATTCTCTATGCTAAGCAGGAGGCAAGCTCAATGATTATGAAGCACTATAGGGTCTCAGCATTGGAAAAAGCTATCACGTATCTCAGGCAGCATGTGCTATTTAAAGTTAATGAGACCTTTCAAATTTCTATGGCCTGTAAGAACAGAATGTATATTGGGGAAAAATTGACTTATCAGTTGTTTTTTCTAGTAGCATCAAAAATGACAGAGTCACATTTTTAGGTCGAAGTTTTCATGCCTGTTTCCAGTGCAGCCAAGTGCTGACGTACTTTACAGTGAGAAGAGAAACATTTTAAATACCCTCCCCAAAAATGGTTGATTTAGGTTCACTTGTACAGAATAAACCCTAGCTCAGGTGGGTCCTTGTTTAACTGCACTGGGTCACCCACACCTGAAAGTATAGTGGTGCAACCCCATTGTAACAAACCCCACAGGACTGTGAGAAAAATTCAGTAAAAGAGGGTGTTTGCTTTAATAGTGAGAGTTAATTTGCTGCATCACAGTGATGATAGATATTCATAGATTGTAAGGAAGGAAAGGACCTTGGAAGATTGGGGGGTCGGACTCGATGATGGGGGTCAGGACCTTGGAAGATCGGGGGTCGGACTCGATGATCTATTGAGGTCCCTTCCGACCCTAACATCTATGAATCTATGGATCATCGGGTCCAGCCCCCTGCACCAGGCAGGAAAGACAGCTGGGGTCAGGTGATCCCAGCAAGGTCCAGTCTCCTCTTGAAGATCTCCAGGGTAGGTGATTACACCACCTCTGGAGAGAGCTTATTCCACAGTCCGGATACCCTGACTGTGAAGAAGTTTTTCCTAATGTTGACTCTGAAACAGTCTTCCAGGAGTTTGTGGACATTACTCCTGGTTTTCCCCAAGGATGCCCTGGTGAACAGGTGTTCACCAAGCTCTTGATGCACTCCCCTAATGTAGCAATAAGCTGCTACCAAGTCCCCTCTCAGCCATCTTTTTTTCAGACTGAAGAGTCCCAGGTCCCCCAGCCTTTCCTCGTAGGGGTTGCTTGTGAGTCTCTGATCATAAGGGTGGCCCTTTTGGACTCTCTCAACCTCTTTTCTGTTATCCAGGTGGCAAGTTACTTGATTGTAAAAGGAGATGAGGTTGGTAAGGCAAGACCTGCCTGTGATGAAGCCATGCTGGCTGTTGTTCAGAAGCCTACCTCCTGCAAGCCTATCACATATGGACTCCTTAACTAAATAGTTGGAAAACTGTAAAAAAAGGAGCCAAGAGGCTCATTTTGAGGTGTGTCCTCTAGGACAGCATCCAGGACAAATTATAATACACTCCTGCTTGTTCTAACTTGGTACTTGGAATAATCTAGCCTATTGCCTATATGGAAGTATGCCTATATGAAGTATGTACTCCACACACACACACACACACACACACACACGCACGCACGCACGCACACACACACACACACACATGCCCATCTGACTATTAGGTTACAATATGATATTGGCAAAAGGGGGACTACACTATAATCTGTTCAGAAAAATGAATTGAATTTTATAATTTAATGGCAAGTGATTCAAAAGTTGGAAAGATACACTGATCTTTCTTTGCTATGTGGAAGGCATTTAATTAAATTGAATCCTAGTATAGAATTTACACTGGATTGAGTTACTATCTGGAGCATTTTATAACTATCAGGAGAAAACTATATTCATATGTGTGCATTTGTGTTCATGTCCACCTTTTTTGCTAAGGTCACAAAATGTGCAGTTAAGAAAGGATGTGCTATGCACGTATGGCAGATGCACTTGGATGAAGGTCAGCTTTTCAGAAGAGCACAGCTTCCTTTAGAGACCATAACAGGTTGCCAGATTTGTAAGAGAACACGATACTCTTTTGAGAAATGCAGAGAGATGAGCATTTAAAAAAGTCAAGCCACCTGTGATGAAACGTGAACACATGACGGAAAATGTATTAAAAGTTTTCCAAAAAGCTGATGAAGGCTACACAAGACCCATTATCTCTGTCTTTGAGTCTTGGTAGTTCTATATGCCATATATTTATATTAACCTTTCCTCCACAGAGAGAAAGGATTTAAATATGGCCCTTAGGATTATAGGGCATGTCTACATGTACACCTGACTGCATTACTAAACAACTGTGCAGTCCCAATCCCACATGGTTTTTTCCCCTATGCTACTGTGCAGTAGCAATCAGCTAACGGGGCTGCATGCAGCCTGTGGGCCACCAGTTGGTCAGCCCTGCTATAGACCATAAAGGCCTGCCTTAACCCAGCACCTCATATTGCAAAGTTAGCATTGCTGAGCACTAGTCTGGGGCTAACATGTGCAGCAACAAACTCAATTACTATATTTCAAATTACCATACAATCTCATTACAGTGAGGCCTGTTCATAACAAAATCCCACTCTTAATAATCCCAATACCAAGAGGTGGCATAGGGTGCCAGAACTGGGCAGAGGCTGTGAGGGGCCCTGGAACCCAATCCTAACATGTGGGGCCAGAGAGAGGTAGTGCAGAGCCCCAGGGCCTGATCCCAGCATAGGGGGCTAGACAGAAGCAGCATGGGGCCCAATCTGGGAATGCAGACCCCATCCTGGCATGCAAGGTCTGATCCAGTCCATAGCTTGGTGACTTCCTATGCCTGGAATGGTCCATTAGACAATTGGCAATTGAACTAGTTTAAGACCATTTCCAAGCTTCTCTGACTCATTCTAGGATTTCTACTGGCTTCTGGATTGTTCTGGGAAGCACAAAAATGGCGTGAAGCCCCACATCCAAATCTGTCAGTGCTATAGCAATCTGCTTGGAATGAATACTGAGAGAAGAACAGGAGGGATTACTTTGGAGGGAGCACCAGGAGGTCAGCATGTATGCAGATGGCTGGAAATGCTAACTTACAATTGGAACAGCTTTATAAGCAGTTTCTTTAAGGAAGAGTCAGTTGGATTATTACTTACTATGTGGTACATATAAGGGACAGGCTATATGGAGATCCAGTCCACGGACTGGCCCCATAGCACTTAGGTGGCCTGTGGGGCCAGAGGTTGAGTACCACTGATCTCTATCATTCTCTAAAGCTATGAGCAGATGTTGCTCCAGGAGCAAGCTTAAGATCTTGAAGACACACAAATCTGCTGTCCCACTTTCCACTTCAAGTCCCTGTGAAACATGCTATATCAAATGTACTGACACTTTTGCATGGCACATTGTACTATACCCCTGTTATTAGTTACAACTATTGTGGTTAGTTCTAAGGACAAGCTTGTCAGGCTGCATGCTGTCACCAGCCACTTACTGCTGAAAGAGTAACCATGCAGCTTGGAATGGTGACTTGTAAATAACTGCACCACTCCAGTTTTGATCTGGGTTAAACCCAGGGTCAAATGAAACACCTGATTGCAGACTGAGTGAGTTTCCAAATTCATGGGATAACTGCCATTTTTTTGTCTTGCATGCAATAGGCTGGATCATACATTCCAGAATGAGCTTCCCTCCTACCCCATCCCATTCCTGACTTTCTTTTATTTTTTTTTTTTTTATTTTATTTATTTATTTTTTGCAACAGTTTCATTTTGTGATCTTGCACTTAGTGGGTGCATCTGCACCTGCAATTATGGTGCCTAATAAACTGTGGAGCGTATTGCTCTCAGGCCATTTGAACATGTGCCTGGGAGCAATTAACTCTGGAGCAATAAGCTTGGCAGTCTATTCAGGCACAGCGTGTGGAGCCCAGGCCTACCTGGCAGGGGGCCCTGGGGGTCAGCCTGCCAGATCGGGGCAGCTCCTCCTGGCTTAGTGTGCTGTGGAGGGGCTGGCTGAGGCATGAGGGAGCTTCAGTACAGAACTAGCCGACAGGTAGCCCCCCTCACTGAAGCACCCTCGTGCCCTAGGCAGCCGGGCAGTATCTACATATGCACTCCTGCTGAGTTGTTTGTTTTTTTTACAAGTACTTTTACTATCCTAAATACAAGTACTATCCTGCTAAAGAGTAAATTAGTTTACTCCAGACTAATAAGGGCACACATGTAGATGCCAAGACATTTACTGCACAGCTAATTAGTCAATTGCACAGTACACGTCTTGTATAGATGCACCCAATTTGTGATCCACTATAACCCTTAAACTCTTTCTGAAGTATTGCTGCTTCCCTATTTTGTATTGTCTATTTGGTTTCTTTCTCTTCCTCCTAAATATAGTACTTTGCATTTTGTCTTTATTAATTATCATTTGATTGCTTCTAGACCACCTCTACAGTGTATACTTCTAAATCTAATCTTTTTCTCTGAGGTGATTATAACTCCTCTAACCCTGCTGTCATCCAGAATTTAAAAAAAGGACTCTTGATTCAATCATGCAAATAATTATTAAAAATATTGATTAGTCAGATCCAGGACAGAGCCTTGCTAGGACATTACCTCATATTTTCTCCTACTTTGGTTTCAGGCTACTGAAAAAAAATCTATGATTTTTAAATTGGTTTTGCATGCACTTTAAAGTATTCTTGTCTAGCCCATAGTTTAATGATGAAATTGTCATACTGGTGTGTGTTTTAAAAGCCTTACTAATTCAAGGTATAGATATACCTCTCTGGTATCCCCAATTTCCTATGCCAGTTATTCTGTCAAAGAAAGAGCTTACCTATTTGTTCCAGTATACTGTCAAATATCAGAATAATCTGGCTGGTCTGTATCAGGTCCTTGGTTTTTTTTACCCTTTTTTCAAGGTAGTTACTATTTTGGCTTTCTCCAGTCTTTCTTCCACCACGTCTCAACAATGATCACCAGTGATTCAGAGATTGCTTTGGCTAGCTCCTTAAGATCTCAAGAGTAAATTTTTAATCTAGCCCTGCCGACCTGATTACAGCTAATTTATCTAAACGTTTTTTAATCCCTTCTCCTATTCTATCATGTGGTCTGTTTGTTATTAATATAAACTGTGCCAAGCATTCTGTTCACAATTAATCTTTTTTTTTAATGAACATGGAACTAAAACAGGCACTGAATATTCTCTGTCATCATATATATATATATATATATATATATATATACACATACATACACACACACACACACACACATACACACACACATTTGTGTGTATACGTATATATATATGTGTGTATATGTATATGACTATTTTTTGCATTATCTACTGCTTAATTATTAAAGGTTTTATTTATTTTTAGGATATTGGAGTTCCTGATATACCCTTATAAGTCTTTAACTATACTTTCTATCTCTCCTCTGCATCAGAGTAGTTTCTGCCTTAGAAACTCTAAACTGTCTTGAATTCCTTTCCCCTTATAACTCCTTCACATAGGACTTTATTAAGTGGCCAAGTTTAAAATGTACTTTTCAGTAGTCCACTGTCATTATTTTGCTTCTCTAACTCCTTTCTTTCCTTAGAATTATGAGCTCTATCACTACTTAATTACCTTAATCCAAATTGCCTTTCATTTTTGGATTCTCAAATGGTTTGTCCTTATTAGTTAAGTCAGATATAGAATACTACTTTCTTTTTTTTTCTGAAGCATATTCCATGTCCTTTTTAGGCAGTCTGTATCTTGGCATATTGCTCATGTATTTAAGATATGAGCTATTGTCAGTAATTGATGTGTCATTCCAAAGCTGTGACCCGAATCCTACAGTACAATGGAATCTCTACTAGCACATACCTAGCACATAATATTTTGACACAGGAGGACACCACTGTTCCACTTTTACTACAAACATAGGGCAGGCAGTTAATTGGTGGGTGCTGCCCCACCTTGGAGGCAGCACTCAGCTCAATCCAACTGTTCCCCAAGCCTGAGCTGGGGCAGCATCCAGCCCTCTAGCAGCCTGCCCAGGCAGCCCTGGGGGTCACTGCCACCACACAGGGAAGGACTGGGGTCCCCTGCAGCTTGGGGGCTGCTCGACCTGTTGGTAGCTCGCCTCCTAGCCATGGGAGATGCAAGCAGGCTCCTGGAAAAAAAATAAGAAAAAAGGATCAGGTCCTCTCTGTAACAATGACGGAAGCCCCTAAATTGAAACAGTGGGTTTTTAATCATCACAATTAAAAACCCATGGTTTCTATATAGAGGCACTAAATCCTCATCATATGTACAAAGACCCATGGAGAGTGTCACAGAGAGTGTCCTTAGCCTGGCGATTTCCTATGCCTGGAATGGTCTATTAGACAATTGGCAACTGAACTAGTTTAAGACCATTTCCAAGCTTCTCTGACTCATTCTAGGATTTCTACTGGCTTCTGGATTGCTCTAGGAAGCACAAAAATGGCGTGAAGCCCCCCGTCCAAATCTGTCAGTGCTACAGCAATCTGCTTGGAATGAATACTGAGAGAAGAACAGGAGGGATTACTTTGGAGGGAGCACCAGGAGGTCAGCCTGTATGCAGATGGCTGGAAATGCTATCTTGCAATTGGAACAGCTTTATAAGTAGTTTCTTTAAGGAAGAGTCAGTTGAATTATTACCTAGTATGTGGTACATATAAGGGACAAGCAGAGGAAGGTGGTGATAAATTCATGGGGGACTGGTGCCTCCCGAGTCTGGCGGGGCATCAGATTGCTGACAGGGAGGCGGTCCCACAGCAGGCAATTGCTTGCACTTCCGGTTTTGTGGCTGGTGCTTCCAGGGTGTACACGGCCAATCTCAGGGGGTGCACGTGCACCCATGTGCACCCCCTATGCATTGCCAATGGTGATAATACTATTCTAACTATGTGTGTTGCCAAAATGAGACAGCTTATTGTAAACAGAAGAAGTTTAAGATATGGTAACATGTATTGTTTGGGCTCCACAATACTACTAAAACTCCTATCATACTCAGTGAGACTTGAATATAGCCATATTGAGCTCTGCTAGGCTCCTTGACTGCTTCTTAATTGAGAGTAAGATGAGTAAGTAGTATCTCCCAAATGCCATAATGAGACACCTTTTGCAATAAATTGCATCTGGCTCCCTACTCACGTAAAGAATTAAATAGATAACAGCACTGACATTTTAAATAATCCTCACTGGGCATCCAAGGCAACACTTCTCTGGGATAAATGGGACAGTTCACACCCTTTAGAGCTATTGTTTCAGGCTGTAATATACCGATATTCACTCATCTTACAATTTTGAGGTTTTTCATGACTGTAACAGTTACAGGTCTACTTTAAAAAGAATGAATTTGAACAGGAAGCAGAGATTCCAGACAACAAGAGAATCATTCGTATGGCATATGGGTGGGTGAAGGAGTCCTAAGCACATGCTCCCCTTCTAATTCCCCCTGCAAGCATTCTAATCACTTCATAGCTGCAGCAGCTGATACTTTATCTATCATTTTTATGGTTAAGCTTTTATATGTTATCAAGCACTGCTGTCTATATTTTTTCCTTTTTTGAAAGTGGAGAATTATGAAGGACATTGCTCACAGCTTACTGCAATGATAGCTTTCTTAAAAGAAAGTCAAAGTGAATTATCAATACTGTAGCTATAATGGTAACATAACTGGGCCATGTTCTAATACTAGGAATAAATTTTGTTTCAAAGAACTGACAGCAAAAGCTGAACAACAATAATGTGCCTAAGGATTTCCAAACCTAACTGGTGGAGAGCTCTCGCTATAACATAGTGTTGGGCAGTCTTGTGGTTTTTAAATCTTTACTCAGTGTGATTTGACTTTGAGACACTTGTTAGGGGAAGCATATGCAGGGCACTGGTCTCCATGGAAACAAAAAGATAAAAAATGACTCTGGCTGTATCTGTTGCCTGTATTCTGATATAAACAATTTTATATTTCCCAAGAGGTTGCTACCCAGAGACTGAAAGAAGCATTAACCATTTGTAACAATTGTCTGTCCTGATGAAGTAAAGAGGCTTACAGTAGAAGAGCAATAATGCCTTTCCTAATTGAGCAGCTTGGATATGCTATCCAACTCCAGTCTCTCACATTCTAATTAGAAATCAAACCTCTGTAAGGTGCTTCTCTTTGCCCAGTAGGATAATATACTGAAGTTCCTAAATGTCTGAGGAGTTCCTCTGCCTCTTATAGCTTCTTTTCAAAGCACATCTTTTTCACACAAGTCTTTTTGGTAAGAGCCTTGTAAAATACCATATTTACTCACATACAAGACAAGGTTTCACCACAATCAGCATGGGGGAAAAAAAGCCCCTTGCATACAAAGAAACCTCATTAAACACATTGACTATCTTTGGGCTGCTGCTAAAAGCAGCATGTGCTCTGTAATGGAAACCAGCTATGAAGTTGATTAACTGTCGCCAACACTGAGCGTGATTATAATGTACATGGCCCATATTGGGGAAACATGCTAATGGGAACTTACAACAAGGATAGGTTAATGCAACTCATCTGAATAAGATATATTGTAATGCCCATTGAATTCAGTCCCAAGACACACACAGTAGGGTGGGTGAGATGGGCTGGTGGTTTGCCCTCTGTCCATGGTGGCCTCGGGTGTCCCTCTTGGGGACCCTTTGCTACTCTTAAATTCCTCCTTTTGTATTCTCTCTCACTGATTGGTTTCCCTATGGTCATTATACTGTCCACATTTTGTCCTGTCAGCACATTCCTCTGTTCCAACAAACCTATCACATGCACACATCTTAATTTGATTATTTACTAGGTCTCTTAATTTGGTCTCTTCACCAAAACTGGAAATCTCCAGTTGGGCACTGTAACCTGGTGCCAGTGCCGCAGAGTCCTTTATGTCTGTTTGGGTACACTGTTCAGGTTATGGAACAGTGTGGTACATGTCTTCAATTTTCCAGCCTGTGTGTCTGGTGGCTTCAGACACAGTGGGCCTTGTAGGAAACTTTGTCACAAACAGGCTTTATGAAACTAATTAACCCTTGCCTTGGACCATTGTTCTAATGCAGTGTCTACTTTACCTACAAGCTGATTCCTGAAAACATACTTCTAAATACCATTTTCTAGCCATCACATATCACATAAGGAAAAGGTAAAGAAAAGTTCAAAGGTCTTCTTGAAAAAAAAATGAATTGAGGAAGACTAGGAGACAGAGGGCATGTGTCTTGATTACTTCATTAGACTTCAGAAACCAGGAACACTCCTTTTATAGGATAGAGATGCCTGGAGTGAGGTGGTTGCTGGTATGCATCATCTGCAGTGATAGTGGGTATTGAGCACTGAGCATCTAAATGAAAGCAAAATATCTGTCTGTCTTTGGGACACCATTTCAGTCTGAGGAAGTTCTACTGCATCAAAGTGTTCTTCTTTCATAGAATGCTTCTGTCACTTTCAGTATTTAACACTGAAAATGCAGAAAATGGACACCTGCAGTGACTGTAATTAACTGTCACTGTTTTGATCCATTTTAATTCCCAAAGATCAGTGGCTTTTTCATGCAATGTAAGTATAGAATGCTTGCAACTCTCAGTCAAAATACCACAGATGATCTGAATTACCAAGAAAGAGACTTTTTTGACTTTTAAGAAGGTTTTATACAAATATTAAAATCAAATGGTGAAAATGCAAAGGTACGTAGCCCTCCAAGGGGCTGAGAACAAAAATCTTGTCAGTGACAAATAGCACCATGTCACCAGAGACTAAACCTTTTGACCCATGCATCTTATGGGGTAACACATATAGGATAAGAGAGAGAGAAGTCTGGAATGAAGTGTTACAGAGGTTTTATTTTTTTGTGGGGTAATAGTTGTCCTTCTCTTATTCCACACATAGTGAAATAGATTACAGACCCACTATGCTGCTGCAGATGTAGCCTTCAAATTGTCTGTTCCAGACCAAGATACACAGCTTCAGACTTCTGAACCTCACTTCCACTCCACATTAAGCATGGCATAATTCTGGTCAACAAAACTCTTCCATCCAGCTGCCATCTGCAACCTAGTATGCTATCATTGCCACAAAACTGAGTTTCTAGATCTATCTATTCCCTTTGTAGTGGAAAAACACCCGTTCTGTTGCCAGGCTGCTCTCTGCTTTCTGATAGAAGCTGCAATATTTGTTTGAGGTGGATATTTGAGAGGAAAAGAACAAGCTGATCATGTATTTAATATTGACTAGTCTCTGTGTCTATAAGTCTCTGATTTTTGTTTTAAACTTCAGTATATTCTGCTTCCTAGTGTGTGTGTCTACACAAGCAGCCCACTGCGCAGTTGTTACTGCATAGTCATTTAATACTTTCATAAGCAGGTACTAAATGACTGTGCAGTAACCGGCATTACTGCTCAGTACTATTGCTGCATAATTTTTGCCCAACACTATTACACAGCAGCTCATTACTATTGCATAGTATTGTCACCATACAGTTAATACCCAGCAACCCTACTGCACAGTAGCAATGAGCTCTGGTTCAGTAGCTCATTGTTACTGTACAGTAGCATCTTATGTAGATGCACCCAGTGTCAAGTTTTGACTAAAGCTCACTTTTTCTGTGATGTAGAAACTCTGATTGTCACAAATGTACCATAAGGCACCACAAAACTGTGTAACACCTAAGAGGCTGTATAATCCTGCTGTGGAACTAATAAACTCACCAAAAATAAGGTGTGCTTATGGGGGGCAGGAATAAATAAACTGTCCATTGTTTGCCTACAATCCCATGGAAAGAGTCAGAGTTTCATTACCAAGAATGATCTTCCTTAGACTTTTTAAATGGTGGCTTCCCTGTTAGAACCCTTAATTCTCCCCAATATAGTCCTATGATTAGACCAGCAATGACTTCTTTTTAACCACCGCTGATTTAGAATTGTTAGGGGGAGTGTAAATGAAAATTAAGTTTTCCACTGTAATGCTATGTTATTAAAATCTTAGGGAATTTATATACATGGTCTGGGAGTTGGGGGGGGGGGGGGGGGGGGGTTGGGGGGGGGGGGGTGGTACTTTAATTAGAGTGGCTCCGAGACCTGCTATGTACCCAGAGTGGCTTGTGTATCAGCATCCCTGCATTTCAAAATGGCTCATCGAATGAGCTTTAGTGAAAGCGCCCCCAACACCATTTTGAAGTGCAGGGATGTTGATACACAAGACCCTGGAGGCTGCTGGAGTACTGTTATCACCACGCTTCAGTAGACTCGAATCGAGTCTGCTCCAATGCGCTGTAATTACAGCACGTCAGAGCAGCCTTTCTGCTCATGTATAGGCACCCTTAAACATTAAAAAATTAAAATGTTATCTGCTCTAAGTTTCCTCTGACGTCCCCTGAGTCATGGTCCAATGAAGAATAGGAGTTATGCGATAATAAATACAAAAAATGATACTAGTATTTAGCATGAAACTTGTTTTTTTCATGTATTTTGCAGTCTAATGAGAACTACGGAGTATTTGGAATCCAAAGGTGCCATTTAAATTCCTTGTAATACTATATTCAAGAGTTTATAGTGGGTCTTGAGTTTATGGGCACAGACAACTTGTATTTAATTCTAACCTTGATTAGGATTCTGAGATGGAACCTATTACCCCCACATGGTATAGGGCTCTGTAACCCTAACCCTGTTACAGGGAAGAGAGGACCAAAGAAGAAGAATCAGCAAGGACCCTTTAAAACCAGAACTTTTGTACCCCAAGAGGGGAAGTGGGTGGAACGAACAGCTACTTGCAGCAGAAAAAAAACCTCTGACTGCTTTAGCAAGACTAGTGGAGACCCAGCTGCCAGGATGCACACACAACTGAACAGAAGAGGACAAGCTGCCTGCTGTAGGCAAGAACAGAGACTGCCTGGGGAGAAGTGTCTAGCCCTAGGTTATAAACTCATCCACTACAAAGCCCAGCCTATAAGCAGCCAGCTACAGGACACACCAGCTAAATAACAAGGTGGTTGGGGGGAGGGGGGGAGGGATTAGCAGCCCCTGGGCCAGGTGAGCTGGAAGTCCCATCAGCTGACCAGTGGGGAGGGTTTGACTGGTATATAAACTTTCTTCCAGAACAGAGGAGTTTGCTGTCCCTGGCAGCCAAGAAGGACAAAGTCTTTCAGGGAGACAAGGGGAAGTACAAGCCCAGCAAGAGGACATATCATCCAAGAAGAGCCTCTGTTGACTGGGAGAGAGAGAGAGAGAGTGAGTGAGTGTGCATGGGAAGTACTGCAGACTGTTTATGTTAATCAGATAGAGGTCTGTTTTTCCCTTTTGTTGTTGTTGTTCATTTTGTCAGTAACACCCAGTGGCCGTGAGGTTCAGAGGCCACAGAGCAGAGTGCTGAGCACCCTATGATCCCCCCTGCCCCAACCACACACACATACCCCTTTGTTTTTCCTTCTGTTACTCTTCCTTTTTGTTTCTGGGACAGAGCTGAGCTGAAGCCCTGAGAGAGCTGAGGCCTGGGAAGGGGCTGAATCCCAGATTGGCCAGGGGCCCAGACCAAAACAAGAAAGGCTGGTGGTGCACCCTGTGTTACAAGCTCATTTAAAGAATAATGCGGGCACCAGATGTGGAAACTTGGACACTGAAACCAAAGTACAGTGCACAATTCCTGGTTTGTATCTTAAACCCAATACATTCTTGAATAAAGAGATACTCTAAGGCTAGGGGCAAAAGTTACACATAAAATGGTTTAAGTGATCAGAAACTGGTTTAAACCTGTAGCAGAACAAAAGTTCAGTGCACATAAACCAGTTTCAAAATGGCTGAAACTGTTATAAGATAAACTTGGTTGAATGAAGTGTCAGATTTAACTGATTTGGGTCAAACAGGTTTATGAAACTTCTGTCCCAGGTCCCTTGCTGGTTCAAGTTCAGTCAGAGTCCCCCAGCATCCCAGCATGCTTTCCAGCCCTGGGCTAGGCTGGGCTGGGCTGTCTGCTCCAGAGGGTAGGACTGGCCCCATGTCTCTGCTCCCTAGCTGAAGCAGTGAGGGCTGGCTGACAAGGGGGTTGAGGGGGCAAGCCCGGCATGAGATGCAGCCCAGTCTCCAGGGGGAGACTGCCTCCACCTCCAGGCAAACCCCAGCTGGGGTCTGGGGCTGGGGGTGAGAGGGTTAAACACCCCTTTCCTCACTCAAACTTACTGCTGGTTACAAATGTGGACTACAAATCCCAGAGGTACCTGGAAGCAGGATGAGTAAGTGATGAGGAACCCTGCAGAGTCCTGCTGCTGTAATTCTAGATTGCAAATCCCAGAGACCTCAGGGACAGTGGGAAGAGAAAGTGAATACCCGGGATCCTGGTTTTCTTTGATTTAAAAAAATACTTTTTTTTAACCAAAAATTGGGAAACCCCAAATCCACAGTTTTTCAGGATTTAAATGAAACACCACTAGTATTATATATATATATATATATATATATATGGGCTTAGTCTGTCTGTCTGTCTTTGTGTCTGTTTGTAATGTGTTTGGCCAACTGTGCATGCACTGCCAAGAGGGCAGGCAGTGATTGGCTGTGCAGACCCAAGTTTGAGCCGCTGCCGGGGAAGTTGTGGTGGCAGCAAAGCAAACATGCTCTGGCCGCCCAAGCACTGGGGCTTCCCCATGCCTCCCTGCCTGAGGGTGAAGGTGGGGGGTCACGGTGATAGTGCCCCCCACCATCTGTCCCCGCTGCCCCCCAGAACAGTCGGCAGGGAGGGTGGGGAGTGGGGTAGGGGGGTCATGGTGGCAGCTGTTGTTGGGGCTAGGTGGCAGGTAGGGTGAGGCAGCGGGGAGGGAGGAAGACTGTGCAGACCTGGGCGGGTGCAAGGCAGGGGGAGACAAAGGTAGGTGGACGGAACAGTAGAGTTGTGTTAGTGCTAAGCTCCACCAAGGTCACCTACCCATTTATCAGCTGGGCTGATTAACAAAGGAGAAGTACTGTGCTGGTGCTCAACACGATCATACTCAAAACTAGCTGGTGTGTTTCTCCTCACACTGAATTG
This sequence comes from Alligator sinensis, assembly GCF_000455745.1. Lineage (NCBI taxonomy): Eukaryota > Metazoa > Chordata > Crocodylia > Alligatoridae > Alligator > Alligator sinensis. The sequence goes on from NW_005842278.1 coordinate 850,450, forward strand.
TGCCATGTGGATATACCTTATATTGGCTCTACAAGTATAAATGTTGTAATGGATTTTTTTTGGTCACTAAATAGATGGAATGAACACACAGGACATCTGTTGATACCTGCAAGCACCACATACATTGTGAACTGGAGCAGGTATCATGTGTGGGGTTCCCAGAGCAGGTGCCATGTGGGGTGCAACCTTGTTAAGGCAGGCACTGCATGCTCAGGCCAGTTTGGGATCTGCCTTACATATACCTGCCCAGACTGTGCCACACATGGCGCCCATTCCAACCACTTTGGGATCTGCGCCACATGCGGCTCAGGTTCCAGACTGGCTGAAACAGTCACCAGAACCAGCATGCTGGGGGAGGGAGAAGGGGTTGGGCTTCATGGGCCAATCCAGCAAGTTGACTGGCCCCATGCCACTCATCCAGCCCACAGGGCCAGATGACTTTGACACCCCTGGGTTAGATCACATCACTCTTGCACAGGTTACTTTTCACAGTAATGTTCCCAGCTGGTCAATATTCTGCCCCTGTTCATGGCTCTTGGAATGCATCCTTCCAAGGATGTGGAGCCTGTGGAGCCAAATCTTGTTTGCCTTTCTGCTGTAGATAGTTCTTACCTAACTTCTGCAAGTAAATATGGTCCTTCTTCCACAGGCAGGCAATGTTTCTATTACAATCAATGGTTGTGTTGCCTGAGGAAGCATGTCAAATGACCTCCCTGTGAGTTCATATTCTATTTTAAAGACAGAGAGGGTAAATTAGGGTAAATTTTACCAAATTCCATTTTTCAGTCTTTCCCCAAGATGATTGCTCCATGACAGGGTTGCTGCATAATTAAATATAATTTTGATGTCAATAATTTCTACTCTTAATTGTTTAATATGGAATAAAATTCAATTAGTATTCAGGCTGTTACTTTAGATCTTGAATTATTACTGGCTTTGGATTAAAGTGTGTTTGAGAAATATCATCCCTCTTGAGAAGGTCAAAAAGGTGCCTTTCCTCAGGGTCCTGTTAAATAATATTTTAAATGAATACAGTGAGTCACCTCAGTTCCATGATGCAGAATGAAGGAGAATCCATGAGAGCTATTGAGGGAGAGGCAGTGTCCCCCACTATGTGAGGCATGATGCTATATGTAGGTACAATCCAGAAGGGGATTAGCATGCAACATCAAAGTATTCTATAAAATGCTGAAACATGTAGCAGTGAGCAACATGCAAGGAGTTATTCTGAAGAATATGCATGTCACTTCTTGGTCCCAAAATCAGTGAAGCAAACAGTACTGTGTGGCACAGTATCAGTACACAGGCTCCCTTGAGAACAGGAGCTAATATTTCAGTGCACCACTTTGAGTGCAAGAAGGAACCAAGCCATAGTTACATCTTTGTATGCAGCAGCCAGCAGAGAGATCCTTCATAGATTTCATAGATTTCATAGACATTAGGGCTGGAAGGGACCTCGGAAGATCATCGAGTCCAGCCCCCTGCCCAAAGGGCAGGAAGTCAGCTGGGGTCATAGGATCCCAGCAAGATAAGCATCCAGTTTCATCTTGAAGGTGTTCAATGAAGGCGCTTGAACCACCTCTGGTGGCAGGCTGTTCCAGACCTTGGGGGCTCGGACAGTAAAGAAATTCTTCCTTATGTCCAGCCTGAAACGATCTTGCAGTAGTTTGTGACCATTCGACCTCGTCATCCCTTGGGGCGCTCTGGTGAACAAACGTTCCGCCAGATACTGGTGGTCACCCCTAATAAACTTGTAGGTGGCCATCAGATCACCCCTGAGCCTGCGCTTTTTCAGGCTAAAGAGCCCCAGGGCTCTCAGTCTGTCATCGTAGGGTCTGCTTCCCTGACCTCTGATCATGCGCGTGGCTCTTCTCTGGACTCCCTCAAGCTTCTCCACATCCTTTTTGAATTGTGGAGCCCAAAACTGGACACAGTACTCCAGCTGCGGCCTCACTAAGGCCAAGTACAGGGGGAGAATGACGTCCCGGGATTTGCTTGAGAAGCATCTATGGATGCAAGCCAGCATTTTGGTCGCTTTACTAGCC
>NW_005842278.1:853216-862524 GCF_000455745.1 Alligator sinensis
GATCGCTTCTGACTCCAGTGTCCACATCATTAATGAAGATGTTGAACAGTATGGGTCCAAGGACAGAGCCTTGGGGGACCCCACTGGTCACAGGACACCACGATGAGTGACTTCCATCGATTACTACCCTCTGGGTCCGACCCCGGAGCCAATTTTCCAGCCAGTGGATCGTGGAGGACCCAAGGCGACAATTGGCCAGTTTCTCCAAGAGGCGATCATGGGACACCAGATCGAAGGCTTTTTTGAAGTCAAGATATATGACATCAATCTCTTCTCCCTTGTCCAGGTGATAGGTCACCTGGTCGTAGAAGGAAATGAGATTGGTCAAGCAAGACCTACCCGCAACAAACCCGTGCTGGCTATCCCTTAAGATGTTGGCGTCGGCCAGTCCATTAAGGATGGCCTCTTTAATAAACTTTTCTAAGATCTTCCCCGGGATAGAAGTCAGGCTGATGGGCCTATAGTTAGCCGGATCCACTTTCCTCCCTTTCTTGAAGATAGGCACCACATTGGCCTTCTTCCAGTCTTCGGGCACTACACCAGAGCGCCAAGAGTTTTCAAAGATCCGTGCTAGAGGCTGGGCTATGATGCTCGCCCGCTCCTTGAGTACCCTGGGGTGAAGATTGTCAGGGCCGGCTGACTTGAAGGTATCCAGCTTCTCAAGATGTTCCTTCAGAAAGTCAGCATTAATGGAGGGCAGGGGATCACCCTCACCCAGACTTCCCTGTCCCGTAGCGGGCATGGGCGTCCCATGGGACTGATGAAAGACTGACGCAAAGTACCTATTTAATAGGTTGGCTTTTTCCTGGGCATCAGTTGTCAGTTGCCCCATCTGGTTCATCAGGGGTCCAATATTGCCCCTGCTTTTCCTCCGGCTCCCCACGTATCTGAAAAAGGACTTTTTATTGTCCTTGATGCTCAAAGCTAGCTGGAGTTCAGTTGCAGCCTTGGCTTTCCTGGTCTGCTCCCTACAGGACCGGACCAGTGCAGAATAATCCTCCTTGGAGGTGACTCCCATCCTCCATCCTTTGTAGGCCTTTCTTTTTAGCCTCAGGAGGTCTGCTAGGTCCCTGGAGAGACAGGGGGGCTGCTGTGCCCTCTTGCTGCCTTTCCTCCGAGATGGAATAGACTTAGTTTGTGCATTGAGGATCACTCCCTTGAGGATCACCCACTCTTCTTGAACTCCCCTCTCCCTGTGGTCACGGTCCCTTAGGGCCTCACTGACAAGCCTCCTGAGCTTATCAAAGTCGGCTTTGGGGGCGGGGGGGGGGTCAAGCCTGCCTGCACAGGTCCTGTCTCTCTTTCCAGCCCTGCCCCCTGCCCCCAGCTCCGTCCACCACAAAGCCACATTGGCAGCCGCATGCTGCCTACGTCAAGAGACTTGCAGTAGTGGGTGGAGGAAGGGAGCCTTTCCTTCCTCACACACCTGTCCCCCATCTACCCCAGCTGGGGTATTGGGGGGAGCCAGGATGGGTCTGTGAAGTGGGGGAAGGTCACCCTTCCCCTATACCCCCTCACCTGAACCTTGACAGTGGCAGCACACAGCTGCTGGCTCGGTTTTGCCGCAGCTGGAGCTGGGGTGGGGGGAGGGGAGAATGAAGCCCCCTTGCCTTGTGGGCCTGGGCTGGCTCTCCCCAAGGCCCCAGCAGGGGTACCTTTTCCAATTCCTATTTCCACCCCTCTTCCTCCCTCCCCTGCTACACAGGGAAGGGATTCTCTCTTTTCTGTGACAGCCTGGGGGCAAGCCTGGGCTGATGCTCGCCAGTGTGAGCACCAGTCCATTTCTGTAAAGGTGCATGGGGTGCAAATGGAATTGCCCACACTTAACCCTCACAAAGATCCTGAACAGAAGTTCCCTAAGGTGCTCTGCTCTAAAGTGCCTTCAGCTAAGAACTGATTTAACAAGAGTTCATTTTTTTCATGATTGGTCATTTAAAAATGCACTCTGCAACTGTGAATGTGTTACATCACAGCTGCACTTTCAGGGGCCTTATTGCACAAAAATGTAACTTGTGTAAGCCTTGGCTCCTTGTGTCAAGTCATTATGTTTGAGAGAAATTCTGCCACACTAAGTTGCCCAAACCAAGATGACACTATCCTGCTTCCTCACAATGAAGATGTACTTTAAGGCAAGCTTTCAATCTAAGGCAGCCTTAAGTAGCCTCATGTTATACTATGATATTGAATGGGCAAGGCAGATGTACTTTTACTCCAGATACATATTGCAGTGCAGAATACAAGATATGCAGTGTACAAATACCAGGGGACATGGGCATGTAATGCACTGACTAAGACCAAGGAAATGGGAGGGAACCAGTCCATAGCTTAACATTAATGTAACAAATTTAATACTTTTTATGTCAGCGTACCTTATTTGGAAGATGGATGTTGCTTTGCAGTGATTTCATATAGAGATACTTTGGCTTTGGACACTGTTATTCAAGATTTTCCTCTGTACTTTTTAAAGCATTTTTCCATCTTCTGCATCAGCTTCTAAACCATGGTAATTTCAGTGCCCATATAGAGCAGGAAATTATCAAAATATAGCTTCCCATGAAGACTGTGGGTGGTATTTTCAAATGTTATAATTAAATTAATAATTCCAGTGTGAGTGGAGTTTGACCAATCCAAAGTGCTTCCAATAAATCAATTCTAATAAACTTTCTCAAGATCAATCAGGAAGCCTTTTGCATAGCGAGAAACCAAAACCATGTCTAAGCATGTTACTCTTATTCTGTTTCTATACCTCCCTGATTTCTGGGATGTTCTAAATTGGAAGGTGATATATATGCACAGAGGCTTGGAAAGCTGGGGCACAAGTCTAGCATGGAAAATGTTCAACATACAAAGAAATTGTAACATACAAAGTAAAGGCACCATACAAATAAAAGGTTAAATAAGCTATTTCAGAAAATATAATTTTTGTTCATTTTTAATTAACACCACACTGTTATGTGAGACTTGCCTAAGGTGACATTAAACCAGCAAAATGGGTTTAAGATCTCTTTGAGTTCACAGAATTGTTCCTTCATAGTAAGAATCAGTAAAACCACTAATTTCAATACCTATCTTGTCAGATTTATGGATTTAAAGCATAACTAGCCATTGTTCCATCTGTGAAATAGGAATTCTGAGTACACTGAATCAAAAACCAATACCTGTTCAAACATCAGGACTGCAATAGAAAAAAGACTTTAATGAAGAAACATTTTGCTGTTCTGTTTTCATCCTGCCTTGCAGCAAAATCTGAATTGTTTCAGTCACAAGCAGGAAAAGTAAAGATTTCTCATCTGAACTAAATCCATGTTGTTTTCTAACAGTAGCTGTATCTGGATAAAATGTGAGTATGTGCTGGGCTGCAGCTTTTTCTAGGCAGCAGAAGCCACTACTGCTACTACCCATTAGGAAAAACACTTCCAATCGTTATTGTTTTTAGGACTTTGAACTAATGCGGCACAAACTTTGCAGTGTGGAGTTTTGCTACAGTATGATTCACTTTTACATGCAGAATTATTGTGAATCCTTTGGAGATCTAAGAAAGCAGTAACTTTCCCCCGTCCTTAAGTAGAGAAAAGTATTGTAGGCATGTTGGCTTACAGCTAGAATCAATCATGCTGGCTTATAGTGAAATACTCCAGCTTATTGTTTCTTCTTTTCAATCATGGTTTCTTGGTTTCTACTTTTTATTGCATGTTTCTCATATTTCTCTATTTTGGATTTCTGTTTCACACAGACATACTCAATCTTTTTTGCTGTGCTGCTTTGTGCTGTGCTGCTGATCCTGTTTTATGGCTTTTCTTCTGAAAGACTTGTAGTTATATATAGAAATGATAGGCCATGTATGGATGTTACGTTTCTACTGGGAGAGTTGTTATGTTCCCAGTAGAAGCTACAAGTATATAAGCATTCATTCAATTTATTGTGGGGAAACATGTTCCTCAGTCTGAGAGAGATCTTCCAGGTGCAAGAATAAAGTCTTGTATGCTCTCCTCCACATATGATCCTGGGGGGGGGAGGGGAACGGCAGGGTAATACTGCTTTCCTCCTCCCCAGATTAGGGACTGGCCAGTTTGTGCAATAGGTTGGGAGGTTTTATCCCAGTCTGAGGAGCTGGCAACAGGGGGAAGTTGCCCAATGGCTCCCTCTGCTGTGTTCCCAGGGACGGGGGGGGGGGGGGGGGGGGGGGGGGGAAGGGGGAGGGGAGAGGGGAGCAGAACAGAGGAGGAGATAACCCTTGCTCCTCACTTGCTCTTCAGGCCAGGATCCCTAGCTGGATGGCATAGTCAGTAGGGCTGTACGAAATTTTGCTGGTAGTTTCATTTCAATGCTGTTTTGACTCGTTTCGAGCTTGAAACAGCAAAATCAAAATGAAACAGAGAGCTTTGAAACAGCCTCAAAATGAAACAAGGCAAGTCAAAAAGTTTCAAAATTTTCAAAACATTTCGAGTTTCAAAGCTCAAGCTGGGCTTGCCTTCAGGGAAACAGAAACTAAAGTAAGGAGGGGGGTGGGGGGAAGCAGGGGGAAGGACGGCTCTCATTATTGACTGTGTAGCTGGCCAGTGATTCTCATCTTTTCCTGAGGTCCCTTCCAATCCCAGCGGTCTGGGAGAGAGATGGAAAAACTGCATAAAAGGCAGTATTGTTTGAACTTCCCTACTTTCTGCCTTGGTGTCAGTTGAGTGAGGGTGCACCTTAACACACACACAGTATCACCCACCCATGTCACGAATGTTACCTGTCAGCAGCTAGAGGTGCAGGGCCCCAGAACCCAGAGTCCCCCTGCACCTATCTCCTTGACAGCTGGCAAGCTTTGTGGCCTCAGCAGGGCCTAGCAGGCCTGCAGTTTTCACCCCCCTGTGCCCCAAGACAGATACAAGCACCCATGTCACCCTGTCAGCTTTCACCCTGCTTTGCCTTAACACACACACTGTCACCATGTCATCAGTTTTGCTTGTCTGCAGCTTGAGGTGCAGTTTCCCTCAAACCCCTGTACCTATCTCCTTGAAACTTAGCAGGCTTTGTGGCCTCAGCAAGGGCTAGCAATCCTGAAGTTTTAATGCTACTGTGGCTTAACACATACACGTGACATGAGTTTTTTGGTTTCAAGATTGGAGGTGAAATTTCCCAGAAAATTCTGCACCTATCTCCTTGAAACTTGGCAGACATCATGCCCTTAGACGCAGCTACCATTCCTGCAAGTTTCATCCAAATCAGGCCAGAAATGACAATGTTATAGGCTGTTTTGAGCTTCCCCAGTATAGCTCATGGGAGAAACGCCGAAACAGTGTCAAAACAATGAAACTGTTTCGATGAAACGAAATGGAACAGCAGTCTCAAATCGAAATGAAATTCAAAACAAAACACTGTTCCATTGCAATGCAAGTTGAAATGGAATGGTGCCGTTTTGCACAGCCCTAATTTAGTTTATGCTTCCCACCAGGTCAAGAACTGGGGCCAGGGAAACTCTCTTGCTGTGGTTTCCAGCCTTATGGGAGATCAGATAAATTCTTACTGATTGAAAGGAATGCCTGGCCATGGCCATAGTGAAGACCTAGGACTTCTTAGGTTCTTTCTGAATTGGTCATGTATATGCTGTATATTAAAGGTCACCAGGCCTCCATTTCTCCATCTGTAACATGGGAACACCAATGATTCATTTAAACTATAGAGGCAGTCCATTGACTTCACCATGGTCGGATAAACCCAGGTCACTGAGGCTTAGTTTATGTTTGAAAAATGCTAAGGAACTTGGGATGAAAGAAGCTTCAAGTGTAAATTAATTATCAGTTATAACTCCTGCCCAAAAGAAAGTAGAGAATTGTAAAGTATTTTCCTTGAAGATGGCACTCATTAAATCCTTCTAATATTATTTTCTTACAAAGTGTCTTCCTGATCTTTTCTTTATTTGTATTTCAACGTCATGAAATATATAAAAATTCTTCCTTTTACTACATAAGGTTTAGAAATAAAGGCTAGGGACAGACATTACACACAAATTGTTTTAAGTGATCAGAAACTGGTTTAAACCTGTAACAGAACAGATGTTCAGTGCACATAAATCAGTTTGAAAATGGCTGAAACCAGTTTGAGGTGAAGCTGGTTGAATGTAGTATCAGACTTAACTAATTTGGGTCAAACCAGTTTATGCAATGTCTGTCCTAGACCCCTTGCTGGTTTAAGATAAACTAGCCCCCCCCTCCCAGCACTCCTTCATGCTTTCTGGGCTGGGCAGGGCTCTCTGTTCCCCAGCCGGGCTGGCCCCTCCCCTCTGCTCCCTGGCTGCAGCTCCATCACAGACTGTGGGCTGCTCCTCCTCTCCCCCTTACCACTCCCTGCTAAACAGAAATTCCCCTCTCTCTTCTGCCTTGCAGAGAGGTGTCTGTGTATTAGCTAGCAGACCACATGCTGGCTACAGTCCCTGTTGAGTCAATAGGCAAAATCAACAGATAGCTGGTAATGTTCCTCTGGTGTTTTCTTAATAGGGTGATAAACATTGAATTAGGGGTGATAAACACCATTATCAATTCCCTGTTGGGCTAATCAGAGCATCCTGCCCAGGTCTGGCGATGCCCCCCTCAGCTCAGTACTGTGAAGGGAAAGGAGGGCTGCTCTAGTACCCCCCAGCTTCTAGCCTGAGCCACTGCAGGAATGTGCTTGCATATCTGAGATGTTTGTGCAGTTACAAAGCAGTTCAGCCTAGCCAGGTTAGACTAACCTGCAAAGATTGAATAAATTCAGGCTTAGGTTTTTTTAATGTCTGTCCCTAGCCTCAGTGCTCATTATATGACACATTACTTTTTCACTGTTTTGCAAAACAATGTTTTCTTTGTTTTGCATTTATGCAGTCCTACTTAAGGCAGGTAGGTGCTAAAAGGCCAATGAGCTTTTGTAAAACTAGTTTATGTACATATTAGACAGGTGTCCAGCTAAAATTTTGAATAGGCATATCCTTTTTCTGTACATAGAAGAATGTGAACCTAGATCTAAATATCACAGATGTCTCCTCTTTCTTACAATCTTTTATGAGAAAGAACCAGAACATCATTACTTATGTGTAAGTCTTTTGAACCACACCATAGAATTATTTTTATGTCCTTCCAATAGAATTCTACAGAATAGTATAAAAAATCCCTCTTGAAAGGAGCTCCTTCTTTGCTCTATTCAATATGTTTCTGCCTGTTTTATAGAATCTATTTTCCTTCCTATTAAATTCTACACAGTTCTTTTAATATGGAATGAGCATAACTAACCTTGATTCTTCTCCTGTCTCTTCTTCCCTGTCTTTCTTCCTTCCCCTTCTCCTCCCTGCCTCTGAGCTCACCATAGGCTTTATATCCAAAACTGAATTTTGTCACTGATTTAGGTAAGCCCGCTGATTTGGGTAAGTGTTGGGGTTCAGATTTAAAAATATGGAACCATTTTGAGCTGTTTTTGCTTATGTTCCTTGTAAGGTTCCAGTCTAGAATTCATAAGAATAATGGTTCTCATGAGATTCCTGCTATATCCAAACTAAAACAATGTTCAATACAAGACAACATATAGAGTCAGGTTCATATCTGGTGATTTAATCTGATCCCTCCACTGCATTAACAAAGATTATATTTGATATTCATGTTTTGGCTCATGACTCATCATAAAAACCTATTAATGTTCAGATATGTTTTGGCTAATGCATCTATTACCTTGTGCATAGACTCTGTATTTATTTTATGCTCACAAATAAAGGCCTCAAGGAATAAACTATATGCTTGAGTAGGAGATCATCTCCCAGACACACACCAGCCTGCTTGATTTAGAATTATTTCAGTGTTTTCTTTGTTTTGTAAAGATATGTCAAGAATGACAGGCTATACATCATATACTGTAAAACCACATGTGCTCTATGTCTAGAGTTATACAAGGGATTGTGATTACATTTGCTTGTTAACCTGGACAAAAAACGGAGATTTCATTATTAGAGCAGGATTACTGGATCTATAACCATAGGAGAGAACGCATCCAGGCAAGTATTCCAAAAAAGATACGTTTTGGGTGTTGAGCTGGGGTTTTTTTTGTTTGTTTTTTTTAAATAAGAAAAACCTTAAGGGAGCTAACTGCAACTTGAAAATCCTAAAGCTACTGAAGTAATTTAACTGGCTCAGTTTAGTTTTAATACATTAGGGATAACCCCCTTCTGCAATAGTAACTAGGGCTACCTATACACATGCTCAGGTGTGGGGGGGTGTAGAGGGCATTTAAATTTGAGTGGTTCCCATAGAACTATTCTAATTAACATGCTGCATCGTCACGTGTATTAAGTCCCACTCATTTAGAAATAGCTGTGGGATGCTTTAACTAAAGTTCATTTGACAAGCTTTACTTAAAATGCCCCAGCAGCCATTTTTAAAGCCACGGGGGCTGCAGCAATGCTAGAGAGTTCTAATTAGAATGCATTGGAGAATCTGTATAGGCATCCTGTGGTCCTATACTAGGGATGACTGTAGTAGAAAGCTACAAATACTATCCATTTCCTCTGTTATACTTCCCATGTAGTTAAATTATTCACTGTACCACTACCACATTGTCTTGTGATATCACATTCTCTCACACACGTATGTATTCACATATACACACAGGGAAAAATGCAAAATTCTCAGAGAATAAAAAAAGAACAGTTAAAAATCCTTGTACCAGGACTGGGACACATCCAAATTGTTATATCAGATAGTATATTAGATATTGCCAACATTACACTATTGTGTAACATTAAACTGGAAAGGAATGAGCAGTGAAAGCAAAAATATTGTCTTAAACAGAATCAGCAATTTCATTAAGCATATTCTTGATATAGATAAAAAGGAATGTATAGACATATAATTGAATACAATATCTTATATTAAAACTTATTTTTATGGCATGAGTGAATTTTATCAGAAGTATTTGGGTGGTAAATATATTAGTACACCAGACATGAACAAAAAAAAGAAATAATGCTGAACTACAAAATGTAAACTACTGTATGTACCTGATTCCAAGATGAGGTGTCACCCCCTGCCATTTAACAAGGGGTGGGGGGGAAAGCCCTTAATCTTGGAATACAGTATGAGGCAGTGCCAGCAAGGGGTTGGGGGCGGGGGGGAACAGGCAGTTGTTGCCTTCCTCCCGCCTCACCCTTGCCTCTGCATCCCCTACCTCTCCCTTGGGCAGCCTCCAGTCCCCATCCTTCCTCCCCCACCATCTCCCTCAGGTTCCCTTCCCCACCCCGCAATCTCTCCCCTACATTGTTTCTACCCTCTTGTAGCCTCACCTGCCCCCCTACTACTGCTTTC
>NW_005842278.1:862647-881216 GCF_000455745.1 Alligator sinensis
CCCCCCCCCCCCCCTGCCACAGGCAGGAATGAATGCTGGGTTCACAAGATGCCAGACAGGTTATCATCCAACCTCCTCTTGAATTTGCCCAGGGTAGGGGCGAGGACCACTTCCCTGGGAAGTTGGTTCCAGATTTTGGCCACCCTAACTGTAAAATATTGCCTCCTGATCTCTAACCTAAACCTATTCTCCATTAGCTTATTACCATTGTTCCTTGTCACCCCAGGTGGTGCTGGGGAGAAAAGGGCTCTACCCATTTGCTGTTGATCTCCCCTGATGAGTTTGTAGGCAGCCACCAGGTCCCCCCTCAGCCTCCTCTTGCTGAGACTGAACAGGTTCAGGTCCCTCATTCTCTTCTTATAGGTCCTGTCCTGCTGCCCTCTCACCAAGCTGGTGGCCCTCCTCTGAACCCTCTCCAGGCTGGCCACATCCCTCCTGAAGTGCAGCGCCCAGTATTGCAGGGTCTATCTTAAATTTAGGGTTGTCTTGGATTCAGGGAAATACGGTATTATAGCTATAAATAAATAGTAGTTACCATGATGATGATAATTTAACTTCTGATGAGTTCTGAGTCTGACTCTTTGTTAAACATGAAATATTATACTGAACCTATGGATTAGTATTATGAAATATTTTTAATAGATGAGTAAATTTAAATGCATAGAGAGATTAATAGGTATATCACTGGAATAAACCATGATATATAGCATTATAATACTGGAAAAATCATGAAATCTTCTTTTAACAAATGATTATTGTAACAGGGGCCTTAGCCCCTGTCACTTCAAGAGGGAAAGAACAGCTGGCTGCTGCAGCAAAAGAAGGCAGGATAGCCATCAACTCCAACATGGGTGACTGGTGCCCACGGCTGATCCTGCCAACCAAGGAGTCCACTGCAGCTGATCATGAGATGGCCAATCGCTGCAGCCACTTCTGGGAGTGGCTGTGGCCAGTTATCGGAGTGGAACAGTGTTCCACTTCCCAGATGGCACTTGCAGCTGGCTCCCACCTGGCCCCCCTGCCCTTCATCTAAGCAGCGAGCATGGCCAGTCAGGGAGTGCACTGGTGCTCTCAGGGGGTGCATGTGCACTCCTGTGCACCTCCTACATGTCACCACTGACCCCAACACATGGCTGGGGAGCCTAATGACAGGAATGGGTTCATGGCACATAAGCCCAATGTCTGAGGCCAAGCAGTCAATCTGCCCTTGCATGCTACAGAGAGACAAGATCCTGGAAGCAGACAGGCAGGCACCCAAAACACCAGAGGAGCTGGAATAAGAGGGCTCCAAGGGATCTATGTCCTGTGGGCAACATGAACCTAAGCGAGGGAGGATTTTTGTGTTGAAGCAGTTTGCTTGTATGTATGTTCTTAAAGGACTTGTCATTTTGAGCTTGACACCAGAGGACCAGATTGTGGTTACAGAGGAGGTGAGGAGGCAACAGAAGGGTTCCTGATGGGGCACTCTGTAACAGGAAGACTAGCTTAGGGTCAGGGACCAGAGGGATGCTGGCTGAGGCAGTGAGCAGCCTGGCTCAGGATCAGGGACCTAGAGGGCCAAGGGCAGAGACAGTGAAGGCAGCCCAGCCTGGAGTCGGGGACCCTGGGGGTTGAGGGCAGGCCTGGTATGTACAAGGCAGGGCCCAGGGGCCCAGAGTGTGCAAGTGAAAGATGAAGCTGGAACTGATGTCCCAGGCCCCTGCAGGTGGACCCAGGATTAGGAGTCCACAGCTAGAGTAACTGGCAAGCCAAAACTAAAAGGGATGAAGCCCATAGAAGCCAGTGAGAAAATCTGGAGAGACATCTGCAAGGCATGGGTGTGGCCACAGGGGCAGAAGGAAGCCATGAATATAGTCCATAAGGTACCTGGAGCCCTGAGGCACTGGTAGGGCTGGAGGGCCATAACTTAGTGCCTGAGGAGCTAGACTAGGGCCAGATGGTACAAGGGGTACCAGCCAGCCATAGTGAATAAGGGCTCACTTTGGGATGCTGGGCCAGCCTCTCTTAACATCATAATAGTACCATCAAGACATGGCAGGGGAGGAAAAGGGTGGGTACCACAAGGAGCCAGGAGATTCTTCCTCATGGCCACACAGCACAGCCACTCCTGGGGCGTAGTCCTGCTACAGTTACACTTAGCAACTGCAAATAGTTTTAAGGAAAAAAGAATCAGAACTCAAGCTCTAGCAAATTTTCAAGGTAAAATAGAGGTCTTCTTGCAAGTGAGGTCATCAAGAAGCACAACTCTATGTTTATACACCATTTTAAGTTGCCTTCTAAAAGGCCCCTGGGCCTTTAAGAAACTTTCTGTTTTTTGAATGCCTGGAAGAAGACTTATGTAACAGTTAAATATTCTATTTCATGTTTGACCATTGAGGGGGAAGTGGGGACAGTGCTGCTTTAGAAACGTGGTTTAAGTTTGTAAAATGATGTGTTACACTGAGACATCTACCTCCATATCACTATGGGTTTTTTAGCAAAGATGATGAAATCCAAAGACAGGAAGTTACCCAGCAAATAAAATGATTTAGGAAGTAATACGTAATTAGGGAAGACAATACAGAAATAACCATAAATGGTAGTCTCTATGTAAATAAGCCTATGCTGCTCCAAATAAATAAACAAATAAATAAATAATAACACATGGCAGTGAAAAAATGGAAGTGGAATACAAATCAATAGGTATAATATATCATCTTGAGGAGGAAGCAAGACAGATCTGAAAAGTCATGAAGATAAGAGCAAGAAAAATGATAAAGAGCAGTGCAACATGAATGAAATATGCTAAGCAAAGAACTGTGTCTTAAGCATTGGCGTCTGGAATAAAAAGACAGGGCTAAAATTCTGTTCTGAATCGCCATCTATCTCCATTGAAATCAATACATTCTGCAAGGATTGAGGTAGACTCTTGCTTTTCTTAGGGCATATCCAGGGAAGATAAGACAGTCATAAAGTACCTGTGTCTATTTTAAGGAAAGTAAGAGACACTTGAAAAGCCACAGTAGCAATGGTCATGATTATATCCAGAACTCATGGATTGGGGGGGGGGGGGGGGGGTTGTCTTACAGGAGTTCATTGAATGAGTTTATTGTATTCTTCATAAATCTATATAGTTGAATATAATCACATATTGGTAATGGTAATACCCACAGGGGCATACTCCACTTGCCAATTCTTCCCCAACCCTGTCTCACCTCCCATCACTCATCTGCCATGCCTTGATGTTGTTTATTGCTGACGGGAGGGGTTCTTGAGGGTCAGTAGTCATCTTGTGGGGTAGGTTGATCTGTCTTCCCTGACTGGCCACACTTGGTGCCTTTTTGTCTTCTCACGTGTCACAACCAAATTAATCAGTGCCCATGTCACTAACAAGTGATGCACACAGCAGTCAATTAAGGGTTAAAGAAATCTCTGTCCAGAAGTTCCTGGAAAAAAAAAAAAATCCAAGCAAGAAACTTAAATTTATGCCCACATCACAACCAAGAAAAGAAACTTAGGCGTGATTTATGATTGGTCAGAGTAAAAGGGGATAGCCCTGTCATAAATCCCTGCAATTGGTCAAGAAGCAAGCTCAGACCCCTCTCACGTATCAGACAGAAAACCTGACCCACTACATTGTAACCTGATAGCAACCTGAGAGAACAAAGAACTGCTGCTTGCCAGATAATTAAAGATTCCACATAGCTGTCCATCATTGGACACCTCCGTTAGTTACCTCTGTCTATAAATAGTTTAACAACTTCCGCCTAAATCGAAGACCTCTGAACACAAGCATCAGAGTAAATTGGTGACTTGATCAATCATCAATCTCTTCCCATCAACGCGGCTCCCGGACATACCCCCAACCCTCCTGCAGGCCTGTGCGGTCGTTTACGGTATCTCGTTCGTCATATTCATGGACGATTATAATCTAAGACACGCTCGAATGTAAACAACGCAAGTCTTCTGCCTGCGTTGTACTTCACTATCTGGGTGACGTAAGTAAACAATCTCCTGTAACCAACACGTGTCTATGCCTGGTTAATTTCACCCCATCCATCACTACCCGCCTGTTGAGGCAAAAGGTTTACGGCCCGGCTCCAGGAGTCAGCAAGCAGCTGACTGGCCGCTGCTCTGATTCCCGACATCACGATACTTCCCCTTTAAGGGGACATACCCCGTAGGTTTCTGGGGCAGTTGTTGGGGTCTTAGCTGTCACAGCCTCAGCCCCCTTTTCCTCTCTGGCCACACCACTTACCTGGCCCTACTGTTCAAGACTTCAGCCTCTGGGGTTCAGCTTTGCCTGGACAGCAATCCCCTTTGCTGGCATCCACCTGCACCTCAATAGTCTCTGACTCTTTCTTGGGGCCTGACCTCTGATGCTTATAGCAGTGGAGTACCCCCAAACACCCCTGTCTGTGGACTCCTCATTACCCCTTATAGCCATTTCTGGTCCACCAGTCAGAGCTGACCCGGGGGGGGGGGGTGCGGCCCAGGGCAAATCAGCCTATTTGGGGCCCCCTTAACATTGTGCAGTGCCATGGTACCCCCACAAAGGTGGGGAGAGATCTCTGTGCTTCTTCTGCAGTGCAGGGCTGAGCTGCTAGCTCTAGGTGGGCCCCATGGGAGGGGCCATCGCTGCTCCACCCAGCTCTGCAGGAGCCCCCCCCCCCCCCCCCCCAAGCACAGGCCCCAGGGCAGTCACCCCAATTTGCTGTATCCTAGGGACAGCTCTGCCACCAGTAAACCTAACCAAAATATAAATGCCAGCCTGACAGCTGTAAAACAAAATCCTCCCAATCCTGCATTAACACTTCCCTGTAGCCAAGGTTTCCCCCTGGCTACTTCATGGCTCTCTGCCACTGCATAGGCACCAGTCAGGCCACCTCCTGTGGCCACCTTACACAAGAGCTCCTTACCTTGCAGGGCCAGACTGCCTCTCTTCAGCTCAGGGACTAGTTTTATATTCCTCACTCCAGCTCCCTTCCAGCTATCTGATTGGTCCTCTTTGTCTCTTTCCCCAGTACCACGTACAGTTAATTATCTCATTAGCTGCCTAATCCCTGGCCCTTTACTCACTCAAACCCTCCTAGTAACAGGGGCAGGGGTTTTCTGGTACAGTAAGTAAGTGAAGATTGGCTCAAAGATCCTTTATTCCAGACTACTGTGGACAGAGCTTTGTGTGGCTGAATGGGGCCATGCCTGCCCCAGGTGCCAGACTGGGGACCACCATCTGGATCTAGCCCATGGAAAAAAGGCTGGATCCAGACCTGCTAGGGAAAAAAGGTTGAGCACCACTGAGCTACACCAATGATTCTCAACCAAGGTGCCATGTCACCCTGGAGTGCATTAAGATGCTTTCAAGGGTGCTGTGGGTGCCACACAATGTTAGCCCTGTTAGGTGTGCAACCAATATTCTCAAGATGAACCCAGAGATTTTAAATAGAAATCCATAGCTTTGGTCTTTCATGTTCTTTGTAAGAGAGAAATGGGTCTATTACTTTTTCTGAAGTAAAAAAAGGAGCGAAAACTAAGAGCTGGCATTTTCAGAGGGGTGCCCTGAACCTATCCAGGGTCTAAAAAGCTCAGATTGACATGCTGTGTTCCTTGGTACATGTGCAAACCTGGTGACTGGAAGCAATACACTCCAGTGGAAACTGCTCTGGAGTTTATTGTGAAGTGCTAATTGCAAGTGTAAGATGTGCCCGTTATGGAGAAATATACATTGTAGCTGCTTTAAGAAATCAAGGGCACACAGCAGGTGTTACCATCTCTGTTACTGTGCATGATCCACTATTACTACAAGTTAGCTAAATTTCCCCAACTTTTTCCCTGCATGAAACATGGTTAAGGTTGGAATGGATATGTTAGGCAAGCATTCTACAAAACCATTCAGATGTAACACTTATACAATGTAACAGCTTGCATTGATATTCTTTGAAAGTAAAACAGTTGTTACTTTGTCTGTACCTCCAGTGTCCAATAAATGCTCGTGTAAAAGATTAAGTAAGCATTAGAGCCACAGCTAAAGGTTCAGTAAGAACTGCTGCAGGCTCAGGCACCTCTGTTTGGCATGTAAAACAGGAGTCTTGACTGCTATAAGGCATGAATGAAACTTCCTGCCCAGTGCACCTAAGGGTTGAATTATTCTATGTTCTGCAGCTTGAGAAGAGAGTTGAATGACCTCTGTACAAGAATAACACCACCCATTTAAAAAATGGAAAAAGTTATTTATTTCAAAACAATTTAAACTGACATCAGTGTTAAGTAGAAATGGTTGGTATCAGTTCTTCTGGGAAGTCCTTACTACATTTTTCTGTATGTTCTCTGCCCGGAGTGGAAAAGAGAAACCAAACAAAAGTTAACTATTTCTAAATGTGTCAATTTATTTTAAGTTTAATGCTATTTTTTATTCCAATTCCCATTACATTTTGGGTGGAAACAAATGTTGCCTGACATCTCCTTTGTGCTGCCCTAAAAATATCTTACGGCTGCACAAATGGTGAGCTAACAGATGTTACTACCCATTGTTGCACCACATCAGAAGAATAGCAGTGGCATGACAAAAAGTAGTAATAGACTCTGTTGTTTATCGAGGCAAATGTTTATTAGTTTTGTCCACAGAATCCTCCTGAAGCACCTTCCTTGGTTTCTCCACTCAGAGAGAAGCACCCTGGGGTATCTCGGGGCACATCTCTCTAAATAGGGAAGTTAAGGTTCCCTGTTCACCCAGACCTGTCCCCAGCAATTCCAGGAGCAAGTCTCGGCAAGTGGGGAAACCTCCAACTTGTTGGGGAGTGAGGGCATCCCATTTAGGAGGGGTTCTCCAGTACATATCTGCAAGCCACAGGAGTCCCACCCCCTGCATTTGCAGATATGCACCAGGGGAATCCTGTACAGGGTGTGGCACTTGTTGGAAGCTGATCACACTCCACTGAAGACATCTGTTTCCAGCTGTTATTAATAACAAGTGGTGCAGTATCCAGTTAAGGACCACTCCATTTTATGGGAGCCGATAGAGCAACACACTTTCATTACCAATATATGATGGACATGTTTTGTCTCTGGCACCAATCCTTCTGGTCTACGTAACACTGTGTATTAGGGTATGGACACATGTAACATGTGGACTGGTTTAAATGCAGTTTAAACCTGAAACAAACAAACATGCAAGTCTGTTAAATTTGTTTAGAGCTGCCTGGAATGGTTCAAAAGTATGCCTGGAAAGTCAAGTACTCTGTTCAACTAGTTCCCTCTAATCAGGTCAATGTTTTGTGTAAACATTCGAGCACCCTTTGACATAGGTATGGTCAGTCTTGAAGACATCTCACACTACATAACTCCTCACTTTTACTCCTTCTGGTTGGCTGCTCTGGTACTTGGTCAGAACTCTACCACCTCCCTTTTCTTCCCTTTTGTCAGAAATTTTATTACTGCTTGTTCAATAAAGGCTATTTTTTAACATCCAGCTTTGTCCTCCCTCCTTGCTCAGCCACAGCCCCTCATCATGTGCCCCCCCACCCAGGCCCTAGGAAACCAAAAATGTAGGTCCAAGCACTCCTCTACTGGAAGACCAGGGAAGCACACTTCAGAGTTCAGTCAAATTCAGACTCCTGATCTTTACTGAAATCCATGTTTAGGAGAAAATGGAAAGCAGAAAAGTGACCAGCTTTGTCCTCACTCCTTGCTCAGCCACAGCCCCTCATCATGTGCCCCCCCACCCAGGCCCTAGGAAACCAAAAATGTAGGTCCAAGCACTCCTCTACTGGAAGACCAGGGAAGCACACTTCAGAGTTCAGTCAAATTCAGACTCCTGATCTTTACTGAAATCCATGTTTAGGAGAAAATGGAAAGCAGAAAAGTGAGAATGACCTCAGCCACAGGTCACCCACCCATGGGATCATCGAAGCATGAGTGCAAGAATTCTTCCTCACCCACCTCTGACTGTCAGAGCCACAGCAATGCCTAAAACATGTAGGCATTTTAACTCAAATACAAAGACATGTATATGTGGACTGGACACCTCTGACTTGCAACAATTGTGAACCAATTCCCTCCCAATCTGTTATATTTGGGAATAGTTTGATTGTTACATATGTCCACACCCTTAAGGACTAGATAGATACATTAGGCTTCATGACAAAAATGGGGCAGAGCTACTTCTGGAGGAGTAGAAGGGAATAGTCTAGTATGTCCCTACAAAAACTTGCATAACTTCCTGTCCTCTGATCTCCACAGCTACAGTATTTTCCCTCTTTTGCCATCTTCCACTGTTGAGACTGGATATGAATCTCCTGCTCTCCCTCTCTGCATTTGCAAGTCAACTCTTACATGGTCATAAAAGGGACTGAGGGAAACACTTGTTCCCAGGCAAGGCTGAATAAAATTAACAGAAAGCCTAGACATTGCTTCATGGAAAAAGACTGTATATGATTTTCTTTGTGGATGCTGTGATCTTATGACTTGTGTATATTGCTTTTTCTTATGATCAATAAATGAAACTGATAAACAGAAGTATGTTAAAATACCTACAACAGGGGTGTCAAATGATCTGGTCCATGGGTCTCAGACCAACCCTGTGTACCACATGTAGTATGTGCAACTCATGGGTGACTGGTGCCTCCTGATCCTGGGGTGGGGCCCCAGTGGCTGATCACGGACCGGGGAGAGGGAGGCGGGCCCCCCAGCAGCCAATTGCCACCACCGACAGAAGCACTGGCAGCAAACTGGGAGTGCCAGTGGCAAACCCAGAAGTGCCAGTGGCAAACCCAGAAGTGCCACCGGTACTTCTCTCAGCGCCCCCACATCTCAGTGGGGAGCACTGGCTGTTGCCCCCCACTCCCGGCTGGTGAGGGCTAATCTCAGGGGGGACACGAGCCCCCTTGTGCCCCCCTCCATGCGTTGCCTATGGTGGATCCAGTCTGGTATGTGGGCTGGACCCAGCACTGTGGGTACTCACACAGCACAGAGGGTTGGTGTGGAGTGTGTGTTGCATGTGGGACGCATGTGGGACTAGGTCTGAGCATTGACTCCAGGCCCAGTCCAGATTGGGCTACACTGAGACCAGCATGAAGTGGGCACAACTAACTCAGCCCTGTGTGCAGCTGGCACTGGCTTTGTTCTGGTGTCACTGTGCACATGACACAGGGAGCTGACATGGGACATGTGCTGCACGTGCTGCCTGGCTGGACTCACTCTGCATGCTGGTTTTGGCCTACACCAGTGGCCTGGGGCTCTATCCAGACTGGCTCTGGAGCCATCATGCAAGGCTGGGCCAATGTAGGTACCACATGCAGCACACACTCCAGACCCTCAGTGCTGTGTGCACTGCTCATAGCATTGGGTCTTTCCTCCATCACATACAGCACAGACCCTGGCATGGGGCCAGCACATGCTGCATTCAGCACACAGGGCTGGACTGGTAATATAGGCTGCATGTAGTACAAGAGCCCAGCACAGGAAGCATGCTGCATGTGCTGCTCCACTGGCCAAGCCCTGCACCCAGATTCTAGTGCATGGTCCTGATGCAGCCCACATACCAGTTTAGTGACCCTTATCCATCGCATAGGGCTGAGTGAATTTGAAGCCCCTGACTTAAAATAGAATAAGATTGAAATTTCTGAGATTCATATTTTATCTTTTAATGTCTTCTAGTGAGTTCCTCCTAAATTTTGAATTGACTTAACTGATTTTAAAGATTTATAATGCTAATGCAAGTAGAATATGTATTGGAATTAATTGATTAAATTTCCTTGATTCATCCTGCCTCAGTGAACAGCAAACCTAGTCTAGTCTTGAATGCTAAATGCAGTGATTTTGTAAATGATCTCAAGAAGAGCTCAGAAGTAATCAAATGCAATTTAAGAAATACATTCAGTACGTATTCACCTTTCCCTGGAGAATGGGAAAGTATGTTAAGCGGAGAAGGTCTACGTTAAGAGGAACATTTTCCTATGATTTCTTTAAAAAATACTTTGGAATCTTCAATTTGCTAATGGCTCGGATTGCAATTTAATCACATTTTCAGTCTTAGTGATACTTCATTGTAGAGTCTTTAATCAATTTCCTATTGAAGACTAGAATACTGGTATCTTCATATATTTCCTATTGTAAAATGGCTTATTTGCCTCTTTTGCTGCAGAAATCTTTAAGTTTATAAAAACTTCCCAACTTAGAATTAGGTCAAATATTCTGTAACTTGTGAATTCATGAATTCTGATGGAAACTACTGCCATGTATTGTACATACAAAATGAAATATGAGAAGGTGGGACCATATTCTTGCACTGTTATTTTTTCTTCCTCCTTTGAAGCCTTTCTTTTAACTTGAGGCAGTCAAACAATTTATAATGCAACTTATTCAGGTCCAGATTCTGCAGTCAGAAGAACTACTCATAGAGAAAAGTACAACTCAGCCAGCATAAAGTCTGTGGTGATTTTCTCAGGTGTGAGTGAATTGTCTTTGAAAGGATTATACAGGACTCCTAAGTATCATGTATCAGGCACTTTACTACTGCATTTTGGTCCTACCATGCACTGCAGTTCATGAAAGTTTATTACTAGTCTGTAAGATAGTCTATAAATTCATGAAAGCTTGTGCTAAACTATTCAGTTTTATAGACTATATAAGGTAGTCTATAAGTTCATGAAAGCCTATTCAGTTCATGAAAGCTTGTGCTAGTCTAGAAGGTACAGCTCTACCCTGCCTTTTGCCTACCATGCACCTTGTCAGAGATATCCAGTACCTAGTACAGATGTGCCTGAAGATTTTTCTGTCAGCCACAGGGGGCTATAGTGGCTTCTATTCTAATCACTGATTTGGCTGGAGGGAACATTGGCAAGAGAAGAAAATAAGGTGGGTTGGTATTGTCTAGTTCAGTGCTTCCCAAACTTTTCCTCAGCATGACCCCATTTATAACCCCATTTCCTCAGCTTGACCCATTTCCATAGCATGGCCCCTCACTCCCAACCCACAGCCCCCCAACCACCCTAGGTGCCCCTCACTCCTGACCTGCATCCCTCTGGCCCTGCTGGTGCCTCTCCCTCCAGACCTGCAGCCCCCACACCCCCCCAGGTGCCCCAGATCCAGGGCCCACAGGCCCCCCCAGCAGTGCCCAAGCCCTGGCTGCTGTCCGTGGGAGGCGGCAGCTGCTGCGGTGGAGCGAAGTATCGAGCCTGGCTCCCACCCCACCCACCATCCCCTCCCCTGTAGGTGGCACAGCCAGAGCAGAGCCCATGGTGGGGTAAGGGGAGGATGCAAGCTGCCTTCTGCGGGCTTTTTGCCCTGCTGCCCACCCCCACCGCCTCCCCAGGAGCTGCATAGCCCAGTGAGTGGGACCTGGCATGGGAGAGAGCAATGCACTGCCATGGCCACCAAGCTAAGATGCTCCCTGCCTGCCCATGCCACTACCACACCTCACTTTCACACCCATGACAGTCTGGTGCTCCCTCCTATGCTGGGTCCCACCCACTGGGAAAATCTGATCCCTGTTCATTGTGACCCCAACCGCTGATGTTGCCACTCCATTTGGGGTTGCAACCCACAGTTTGGGAACTGCTGGTCTAGTTCTTGCCTCTGGATACTCCCATCCAATAACTAGCCCCATACATTCAGCACTTGCCACAGTTGTCAAGTTTGGAATGCAATATGTTCATGGCTTTACATTTTTTTTGTAAATATGTCAATCAATCACTTAAAATTAAAATTTGCATAAAATATCACTCATACAAAAAACTTGGCAGCTAGGAGAATGTTTTTTAAATTATTTGTGTAGAAATTATTTATTGAATTGCTGCCAATAACCTCTGCATATGGATTGTTTGCAAACAGTTCATGGTAAGTATTTCATATTTAATAATAGGGTAATATAAATGAGATAAAGGTCACACTGTATGTTGCTATCCAATCAGGGAGTCGTATATAGTTCTTAATCAGTACAAGACCTATGATTATGTTCTTTTTTCTGTTTGTAAATCTCTGCTTACGTATTTTGTAAACTTTCCTCCTGGCAAACTTATTTACTAGTATTTTTGAAAGATACAAAGACATGAAAAGGAGCATGAAGAATGTCAAAGCAAAATGTTTGGGGCACTATTAATCCAAGCATTGTTTTGTTAAAAATGTTAGCACTGAGTTTATTCCATAAACCATAAAACTATAGAACTTAATGGACAAAATAAGTCCATTAAACAAAACCAAGGAAGTGATTCTTCTGCTTTACTCAGCATTGGTGAGACTGCAGCTGGAGTACCGCATCCAGTTCTGGGCACTGCACTTCATAAAGGACGTGGAAAAACTTGAGAGTCCAGAGAAGAGCCACCCATATGATCAGAGACTTGCAAGGCAAGCCATACGAGGAAAGGCTGAGAGACGTGGGTCTCTTCAGCCTAAAAAAGAGAAAGCTGAGGGGACTTGGTAGCAGCTTACCACCACATCAGAGGTCTACATCAAGGGCTCGGAGAATACCTGTTCACCAAGGCACCCTTGGGGAAAACCAGGAGTAATGGCCAGAAACTCCTGGAAGACCGTTTTAGGTTTAACACTAGGAAAAACTTCTTCACAGTCAGGGTGTCCAGACTGTGGAATAAGCTCCCTCCAGAGGTGGTGCAATCACCTACCCTGGAAATCTTCAAGAGGAGACTGGACGGTCACCTGACCCCAGCTGTCTTTCCTGCATAGTGCAGGGGGGGCTGGACCCGATGATTTTCCATGGTCCTTTCCAGCCCTTACAATCTATGAATCTATGAATAAATAAAACTATTGTCATCTAGTCTAATCCTTTATCAGTCTACCATACCAAAGGGGTTTCTACCATTTCCCATGGACAGTTTTTTCCATAGCCTAACACATCTCAAATTTCATTCCTATTGTTGACAAAGGCTTAAAACAGAGTCGTTGAAATATTCAGTCATGAATTCTAAACAAAACCTGCAATAGCTTCATATTCCAGTTTACAGAGTTACATGTTTTTGCACAGATTGCGTTGGCTGACTTGTTTTATAAACCAGGTCTCAGTGGATTGTTGTACAAATGTGGATACAATGAGAAGAGCTGTCACCTGGGCTTTAAATAATACTTCAAGACTTTAGAAGTGGCAAATCTGCACACAACTATTTACTCTGATCAGTCCACTACAGTAGCTTACTCTTCAAAAACAAATCATATTGTCAGTGTTCATTGCTAAACATGCTAAAACACATCTGAAAACACTTTCCTTAAACTGTATTGTGTTTTTGTTTGATTTGGACTTAATGTGATAAGTATTTTATTTTTATTATGCTCCCTACATACTTCTTACATAAATGCAGCTGAAGATGTTTGACTGAACACTTGAGATAAAATCAACAATTACAAGTCTGATGTAATTGGCTGGAAAAGCCAGTATAAGTCTAATGTTCTCTTCATTAATTAGTGTCACATCAGCTCCTTATGCATTTGGAGTTAAATCTCCTTCCTGTATTACATTAGTATGTGAAGGAGGATAGGGAGCAGCGATTTCAGGTCAGTATCAGAATAGAATCCATCAGTCCCATTCCTTACAAAGTTGAGCTGATGCAACAGCCTGAAAAATGTATCTTCAGAAGAGCAAGACTTTGGAAATTAATTTGGGAGAGTTTCTAGATCCTTTCTTCAGGGACTAGAAACAGTTGCTAGCCACAAAGCCGGTTAAGAAAAGGAAATGCATTTCCACCTTTTATTTTTGTCCACTTTTTACCTGTATACCAATTGCAAAAATTCCTGTAATCCATTCTGGTGGTCAGAACATACTAAGTGGAAGTAAATACACGCAGAATGCACTCCTTTATGTTGAGAAAGGAAAGTCTCCTCAGAGACAGGTTGACTCAGAGTTGGAGAGATACTGTAAAACCTGCTACTGTGATTGAAACCACTTAGGATTCTTGTACTTGGTAAAGACAGTAGCTATTGTACTTGTCATTAACAAAGGCACCCCTGTAGGGGAGATGAGAGATTAATGTCCTGTCCTGTTCCCAAATCCTTAAACCTGATCATGGAAAGACTTCTGTGGACTAGTTGGGAGCATAAATACTGCGGATACCTTATTTTCTTTTGCTCATACCACTCTCTCCTTCAATTGTCTGTGTTTTCACCCCTTTACAAGAGTGATCACATTTCACTGGGTTTGGTGTTAAGAGAGAACACAAGTGGATGTTAAGAAAGAACACATGGATGCTATCAAAATAGATTATTGTGGTAGCTTCTATTTTCTAATTACCTATTCAGTATTTTTATTTTAAGGAATTATTTTTTTCTTACTAAATTTCTCTGGTAGTGTTTGCTTATTTGTATGATTTCAGTACCTAGAGGCCCCAGTCATGGTGCTTGTTACAAATGTACCACAAAAGGTTTTAAGCCCCAGAAAGCTTGAAAAGGTCTGGGCCATATTTTAAATAACATTATATTTTGAGTCCTGATCCTCCCATGGCTTTTCGTGAAACTGTTTTCATGCAAAGAGGCTGAGTAATGGGTGAAATTTCCCATGTGAAGGCTGGTAAATCTTTCTTTTGCAACTTCCCTCCCCTTAGCTGCAGTGGATTAGCTGTAGTGGATTAATACCAGTATTGCTTGGAGGTAGATTTATCTGAATGGAATGAAATAATAATAGATGGACCTCTTGTCTATTGTGATGATCAACATATCTAAATTATAGTTGGTAAGTTCCCAAAGTCAATATCATATGTTGGGTAACTTAAAAAAAGAAGGCATTGATGGTTGCTTTGTATTATGTTAGAGGGTATTAGCTAATGAGAGGGCAAATAATTAGCCTTGTATGTTTAATGTGTTTGAAAAACAAACCTAGGTAAAATTTGATGGATTTTTCAATGCAGTCTTGCTTGCATGTTCTGTTACATAAATGGCATGGGTTTTCAGAAAGAAAAATAAAATAATGTATTTCATCACTATATTTGTCAGAGAAGGGAGCTTCCCAGATGATAAATAAAGTATTTTTGAGTAGTTGTTAAAAAAAAAAGAGGAAGAAGTTTCTGGATCTGCAAACTAGCAGACAGTCAGTATTCCCACAAGACCTGGCTGTAATCAGACAAGTTTTATTAGATTGCTGAGAAAATTTCTGCAGAGGCATAACAAGTCAGCTGGGCACCAAGAGCAGTGGTGACTTCTGACTGCTGCTATGCCACTGACATGATTGTGCAGCTGTGGGGGTAGTTGCTATTTTTTCATCTTCCCCCTTCCCCTCAATTCTGTGCCTCGCACTGCTGTCCCAGTCACCTTACTTTAGTTTCATTACTGTCTTGCTTGATGATAAGACTACTGATAAGTTTCAAGTATTTTCCAACCTTCTAAATAATCATCACTAAAACATCAGTGGATGCACCTTTAATTATCTTTTTGTAAGACCAAGACTATTATATTTACTTTATATACAACACACAATGTGGATACCTTGAAGGGTTTAGGATTAATTGTCCTAATCCTGCAAAACCCTCACTGAATATCAATTCCATTGGAACGACTCAATGATAAAAAAAATGTAGGCCCTAAATAAAGTAATAGTTTTTGTGTCATGTATATGTATGTGCATCTCAACAGTCAATATTATTAATAAATCAGACCTTAGAATTATAGTCCAGGAAACGCTAGGAAAAATATTGGGTGTGTTTGAGAATCAATATGTGATTTGACGAAAGTTGATAGTTGTCCTTTATCATAATATATGGAGTCATAGTCATTAGGTAGTCATTAGGCAGAATAGCAACAAGCCAAAAACAGGACAAAATGATCTACTCAAGTACTCATCCTTTATAGTATTTGGTAAAGAATAGACAGCTTGTGGCCAGCCAGCCTTCATGGAAGTGTTGAGCCCCAGCTCAAGTCTGGGATCGTGCCCAGTATGCAAAAGCCAATAAAGATACCAGGGGTGAAAGTATAAAGATTTATTGCTAGCAATACAAGGTGCAAGCGGAATAATTTCACGTAACAAGCACACAGATTCTTAATTCTAAGCATCTTTTATACAGGAGTATTGGACCTTCATAAGCATTCTTGTTTGCTAATTGGTTATAAGGGAGTGACGCAAGGAGTTCTTTACTGAGCATGTCTCTATACCTGTGTTTTAGCTATGTATCTCATTTCCATACATGTATGTTTCATTAGCATACTTTCTCCCCACCTAGGGGTGTGAATCTTAATATTTAAATCAGCTCTTTGCCCTAGTCCACTAATTCTGTTTTTGTTTTCAAGCCTCCTTTATCTAAGACTGTCTTCTCCTTATCATTGCAGTTGGGCATTAGTTACATAACAGAGACTTTTGCTTGGGCTATGTGTAGTGGTTTCTAGGTCAAACCTGACAGAAGTAGATAAAATTTGCAAACACTAATGGCAACAGACTTAAGTGTAGTAGTGTTTATGTGCTGTGATCTTAAAGCATGCTTTTCTAATTAGTCCATTCCTTATCAGAATGGAGCATTGACATATAAGTAATAACTGACTCAAGTAGTCCAAAGACCTATATTTTACTTCCTGTACATGGCATTTGTAGAGAATATTAGATAATGTGATGAATTAATGTTGTGGGAGGTAAGACCTGTGGTTGGACACGGGACAGTGCTTTAATATCTGAGGACTCCATAAAACCCCATTTTCTTGTTGTAGCCAAAATGGGATGATTGTTCAAATACCCACCATTTATTGATTAATGGCAAAAATAAAGCTTGAGGCTTGCCAGCCCATTGTGGGTTTTTCAGGATGTTAGTGAAGGTGTTAGGAAAGGACTCACAAGAAACCAGTAACTAGTGTCTCATGGGCTTTAGGATGCTGAGCTATTAGAGAGATGAGAACAGATTCAGAGGATTTGGGGCTCAGTAGTTTGAGAGAAGGAAACTAAAATTGGGATCTGCAATAATGTGCTTGAGATGGTAAGTGTAATGAGGTCAGTCCAGAACCCTAGACCCAGTCCTCCGCAACGAAGAGATCAGCACAAGTCATCCCTAGAACCAGCACCACCTGCTGCAAGCCCAAAACAGCACCCTGGTCCCAGCCAGGCTGATTGAGGCAATCAGTCCCCTGAAGCCACAGGTAGCAGGCCCCATCTGCTCCAGCCCTTTAAAGCCAGGCCCAGCCTACAGTCTCCTTGCCTGGGAAAAGGCAAAAGTTTTTGCCCCTGACTGGCTGTGTGCTTCCTTGTTGGTCTTCTGGTTTTGACTCCTAGCTCTGGCTCCAGCTCCCAACTCTGGTACGACCCTTGGCATTCCATGATTTTGGTTTGAACTTTGGCTCATTTCATTGACTTTGGATTCTGGTTATGCTGTGCCTTGCCTTGTCTCTAGTTTTGGCTTCTGACCCTGGCTTGTCCTGACTTTGGCTATGACTTCTAACTACAGTTCTGATGCCAGACCCCTCTGTACCTCAACTCCCTGGGAGGCCAATCTAGACTACACCTGCACTTTGGGTAACTGCTGTATTTACTTGAATCTACGATGGCTTTGAACTTAAGATAACCTCCCAATAATTAGGTTCTATGTCTGGAAAATCTATACATTTGTTGCAACTTTCCACGTGTGGAATTGAATTATCAGAGGGCTGTCTTAAATTCATCCCCTTCCCACGGCTATAGCAGTGGGAACAGTGCTAGTGTCATGCTGCTGATTAGCTGGGCAAGCAATGCAGTAGTATTAGTACTGCTGATTTTGCTGGGCAGGGGACAGTATCTATGTGCTCTATGCATGGTAGGGGACCCATCCTGAGCTAGTGCTGAGTTGCACCTGACAGTAAGGGGGTCATAGTTTCATAGTTTCATAGTTGGTAGGGTTGGGAGGGACCTGAGCAGATGATCAAGTCCGACCCCCTGCCATGGCAGGAAAAAGTACTGGGGTCAAATGACCCCAGCAAAGTGTTCATCTAACCTCCTCTTAAAGACCCCCAGGTTTAGGAGCCAGCACCACTTCGCTTGGAAGTTGGTTCCAGATCCTAGCCACCCTGACTGTAAAGTAGTGCCTCCTGATGTCTAGCCTGAATCTACCCTCTGCCAGCTTGTGACCGTTATTTCTAGTCACTCCTGGGAGTGCTCGGGGGAACAGGGATTCCCCCAGTGCCTGCTGGTCCCCCCTGACTAGTTTGTAAATGGCCACTAGATCCCCCCTCAGTCTTCTCTTGTGGAGGCTGAACAGGTTCAGGTCCCTTAGCCTCTCCTTATAGGGCCTGCCCTGCTGCCCTCTGATCATGCGAGTGGCCCTCCCCTGAACCTGCTCCAAGTTGTCCACATACCTCCTGAAGTGTGGCACCCAGAACTGGACGCAGTACTCCAACTTTGGCCTGACCAATTCCACATAGAGGGGGAGGATCACCTCCTTGGACCTGCTCAAGATGCATCTGTGGATGCATGACAAGGTGCGGTTGGCCTTCTTGACCGCGCCCCACACTGCCGGCCCATGTTCATTTTGGCATCAATAATGATTCCTTTTCTGCCTCTGCATTGACAAGAAGGGAGTTCCCCAGCCTGTAGGTATGCTTCTGGTTCTTCCTCCCCAGGTGCAGCAGCTTGCACTTGTCAGTGTTGAAACCCATCCTGTTCTCATCTGCCCACCCCTGTAACCTGTCTAGGTCTGATTGCAGCC
>NW_005842278.1:881823-889567 GCF_000455745.1 Alligator sinensis
TAGAGCCTCACTGAACCTAGGCCTGGGTGCGCCTCCCCCGGGGCCTAAGCGGGTCCCGGCGGACGGGCTGATCTGGTCCCTGTTCAGGAAAGTGAAAGCAAAGAAATCGTTAAATAGGTTAGCCTTGTCATCTGGTGCGACAACCAGATTTCCTAGCGTGTCTTGCAGAGGCTCCACGTTACCCGGTACCTTCTTTTTGCCCCCTATGTATTTAAAAAAGGACTTCTTGTTGTCCTTGATCCGGGTAGCTAGTCCCAGTTCCATCTCCACCTTGGCCTTCCTGACCGCCCCCTTGCAGCCCCGAGCAACTGAGGTATAGTCCTCCCTGGTGATGGCCCCTCCCTTCCATTGGGTGTACGCCTCCCTTTTAGCTAGGAGATGTTCCCTTATGCTTTTGGTGAGGCATGGGGGCTTTTGTGCCCTCTTGCCCCCTTTGATCCGTGTTGGGATTACCTCCCTTTGGGTCAAAAGGAAATGGGGAGGGGGTAGGCAAAAGTTGCAGAGGGCCGGGGAGGTGGGGGGTGCAGGCCTGACTCTGGCCCTGACCCAAGTATGCAAATCTAAGATGAGGGGCCCACAACCCCATGAAGAGAGGGAGGGGAGAAACCTCATCTTAAGTTTGAGTAAATATGATAATGTAGACTAGACTGCCCATGCTCTGGTGCACAACAGTAAAGATATTGGTTGTCAGCTGCAAAAAGTTAAGTAAGAGTTTGCTTAACCATCTTGTTAGCAGGTCACTTACCCAGCTTATGTATTAAGGCCAGTCAGCTCTATGGCCTCGTTTCCAGACAGTATATCTTTACTTAGGCAACCTTGTACCCAAAGTAAAAGTAAAAGAACAAAACAAACAGGTGTGCAAACATCAAACAAACCCAAAAACCTGTGATCTGTCTTTAGGTCCTGGGAGAAGTAACACAGCAGGCTCTGTGCTTCTCCCTTAAGCACTATACAGTATCACCAACACACATGTTTTTTGGCATTATTCTTAAAATCGATGCTTTGGGAATGTGAAAACCATACGTAGATAGGTATGTACATATGTAGGTATGCATGCTTCAGGAATTATATATGTATGAAAGAACTAGGTTTTTCACATTCCCAAAGTGTTGATTTTTAAGAACAGCACCAAAAATCATGAGAGCTGGCAACACTGCACTATACTCCCCTCTCCACCTTGCACTGTGCTCCAATAATTTTTAATGTTTTTTGTGACTCCACTGTCACTTACTAATTACAAGTTGCAGCTGGCCTCTAGCCTCCCAGCTAGGCAGCCAATGAACTGCTGCCTACCTACAACTTGGGCTTCAGCCCCTGAATGCTGTACATCCTTACACATCTTAAGTGAGGCTGTGGTGCTAAGATATTTCTGCAACAGCCTCCAAAGAGTTCCTTTTCTACTTATCATTGGCTTAGAAGAGATGAGAGCTGTGATCCAATATAACTACCTGAGTGAGAAATTTGCTGATAGCAATAGTTACCTGAGTCTAGAGCATATGAACACCTCAGTTGTGATACTACCTAAATGGAAAGTAGAGTTAGAGCCGGGCAAATAACCTATTTTTGGTTCTCTAACTAATCCAGTAAATAAATAATTTCAGATAGAATGTATTTTGATTCTGAGCAAGTATAAATGTCAGTTTTTAAAAAATAAAATTGAAGAAAACATGGATATACAATCTCTTTTTTTAAAGCAAAAATTAAAACATTTCATTTGGAAAAGTGTCTAGGTATTTCTATGTTTTCCATATTTTTAAAGGTTTAAATAAAAACAGTTTAGCAAAATCAGTGCAAATTCTTCCATTTCTATGGATTTATTTTTTTTTCGAACAAATTAGATAACAAATCTTAGTAGTGCTGGAGTGCTGTTGTGGCTGTGGTAGTCTAAGAAACATGCAAGAGACAAGGATTTTTGCGTGTGATATCTTTTATTAGACAAACTGCATGCTTGGGATAGATTTAGACATGCTTTTGAATACCTGGTCGCGCTCATAATCACTCCTTTCATTGTTATTGGGTAATGTTAATGTTGATAAGAAGTCTTTGGTAGTGTCGATCTCTGATGCATGACTTGTTCCAGTTGGTGCGACAGCTTGACAGTCTGCAAAATATGGAGTTGAGTGTTTGTATGAGAACTAAGTATTTTGAAGAAACAATGAGTATTTTGAAGTAATGAGTAGAAAAAACCCACCTTATTTGTATATGTGAAATTTTTCTTTATACTTTCATATTTTCCTTTAATAGCCATCCCCTTCTTTGATAGGGGCAGTGCATATGTCACTAAGGGCTCAAGACAAAATTAAAATATATTAAAAAGATATAGTTGGCCAACATATAAGAATCAGACCTGATTTTCCAGATTAATTTCCAGAGGTGACCTGCTGTTGACTGAATAAAAAACTTTGGCAACCAGGCTGGAAGTTAATTTTTGTTCCAAATATTTTGTACAAAGCAATTATTTGTGTTGAATTGTTTTGGATTGTTCAGTAGGATAAAGATTATAGTAGGTAAAACATTTTCTGTTCTTAACAATGTATTAGCTAGAGGATGGAACTGTTGTCATATTGTGTTAATGTCTTGTGACAGTATTTATCTGTAAAAAAAGCAATACGTTATTAACTAAAAATGTTGCTTAGAAGCTTTTCTCAAAGGATAAATTTTGCTTCAAGTTTATCATAGTGGAAGGAGATTGGCTAAAAAGCATCTGCACTAGCAAAGAGTGCAAATTCTTTTAGCTACATTCTACTTCAATATTTTAACATTAGAAATTTTATGGAGTAAAAATAATGCAAGGAGAGCCAGCACCAGCATATGCCATATAAATTAATAGGTTGTTGAAGAGAGATGCTAGGGATCTCCTTCCTACTATATGAAACAGCATAAAGACATTTTGCATAGGTTAGTTATTCATAACGTTTTAAAAATTAAAATCAGTGCAAGAGCCAATGGGTGACAGTCAGACAAAAAGCCAATCCTGTGATTTTAAAATTACACTTATTTCAAGTGCTTATCAATGGAGGAAAATCAAATTGATTTAGAATAGGAACAAAGGCCTTTCTGCAAGAGAAAGTTATGGTGCCATAGTATTTTTTTTTTTTTTTTTTTTTTTTGGGGGGGGGGTTTTTTTTTGGAAGTTTTTTTTTTTTTTTTTTTTTTTAAAAATTTTTAATTTTTTTTTTCTTTTCCATATTATTTTTTTTTTTTTTTTTTTTTGTGGATTTGGTCATATACAAAACTTTTGTCTCTAAAAAAATAAAATAACTTTTTCCCTGCACTGTACTTTATCCTTTTTCTTTTTCCAGGAACTTGTTAGTGGCTCAGCTTCAACAGGTATGCTAGAGAAGAGTGTGAATAATGTCTGACCTGTGGTGTGATAGCTAGAGTGCTGTGCTGAAAAATGCCAACCACTTTCTGAGCGAGGGAGGAAGCCAAAAACTCTAGCTTCTCAAGTGGGTTCCTTAGCCTGACCTACAGTGCTTAAAGTGCCATGCTGGGAGCCAAAAGTGGCCTTGGTTCAACTACCTCTGGGGGAGAAGAAGGCAGGACTTCTAGTCTGCTAAAAGAGTGCCTTAGCCATTCAGATGACCAAGGCTACTAGTTGTCCATAAGTGGTACATGTATGGGCCCCAGCCACTACTACTCATACTCAGTTGATATGACTGTGTAGTTGCATGTAGCCATGCAGGGGCTGCACACACACCAAAGGATGCCAACTTGTGCCTAGACATCCAGAAAAGAATAGACCGCCACCTTAAGTGTAAAGTATCTTACTCCGCTTCCAAAATAATAATTTGGTAACTTGTTTTCTCATTACTGCATTAAGAGTCTTGTTCTATTGGTGACTGTTTTTAAAGTTCCAGATCGTGGATTTAAGTGATTACATGAGACTCTCAGTTTTCAGAGTTAAAAAAAAGAAAGGCCACTTTTTGGGCTGTTATGACTATTGAGAATCTTGAACAGCAGTCCTGGCCATAATCGTAGAAGGGAAACAGTTTTTCCATCCCTCTGCCTGTTCTTCCATCCTTCCTTTTTTGTTGGAAACTTCAATGGGAAAATGTTTCTGCTTCATTTTTGCTTGAAACCTGAGGTTCACATTGGGCATGTCACCCTGTTGTCTCCTGGGAACTGGGGTGTGGCTGCCTCATTGGTCCTTTTCTCTTCCTTGGGCCAGGCTTCCCAGCAATACCAGGCATGTCCCATGAGCAATTGCACCAAAGAGAAGGCAGTTGGTAGAGCTTCATGGGAAGTATAGAGTGACTTGATCCAAAGAGAAGAGTGGAAAAACAAGGACTCCGCACTACTACAATGCAAATGTCTGGTGGCATTTCAATTTTGGAGATAAATATTTCAGTTTTTGGAATTTAAACATTTTACCCTAAACTCTAAATGTGTAAACCCCCATGGTTAAACTAGTTCTCATTAAAGCCAGAAGCTAAATCGCATGAACTCCAAATCTATTTTAAAATCTTAAAAATCTCTTAATTGTGAATCTGTTCAAGGCCTGATGCCTGACTTTTTGATTGCTTGATGTTGGCAATAATAATCTGGTCCTAAGGCCCCCGTCTGGAATACTGAGGTCAGTGAACCTCTGTATATGTGTAGAGTTTTTCCCATGTAGAACAATTTGTGACATTGGAGTTCAAATATGCTAAATGCCTTCTTGCTTTGCAAAGATTGCAGAATGGGAAGAAAATGCAAGTTAAATAGTATAATGGAGACTGCTTGACTGAAAGGAAGGCATTGCAGAAAAAGTTACTTTACCGTGTAGCTGATTGTATTAATGTGCATGCCATATACACTGACTCTTAAGAACTATTTCATGACATTTTGTTTAATGTGTATCATATGCCTAATATGAACGCAACTGCTAAAAACATTCTTCTCTGACCTTTAAAAAACAGCATAGAAGCACCCTATTTAGGGATTGTAGATTTCTATTGAGTGATACTGGTAAAATGCAGTAATTTATTGTTGAAATTCAAAATGTACTTAAAAATAACCAACCCTGCCATAGGCTACCTACTAGAACATGCTTATGCTTCTACGTAAGATTGCAGAAACAGGGCCTAAATGCTTCCTCATTGTGGAAACCACCAATGATCCACCAGATGAAACTAGTCCTATAGAATTTTTAAACTTCTTAGTTATTTAAAAGATGTGTTTTATTTGTCTAAACAGATGGAAATAAACATCTTGTGTTTGTTCATGTACATACTTTATATTTTCTGTACTTAACATATTTGTGTTACTACCTTATGCTGTTTATCTTTCAACTACAGTATTAAAAACAGAGTATAGAAAGCGGAGATTCCTTTTTGTTTTTTTATTTTTTGTTTTTTGGTCTTTTTATGAAAGTGCTTTCAAATTATAGTGAAACAGTGTGTTATCATCTATAGGTTCTGCCACATTTACTATGGCCACATAAATACAGATTCAAATTCTTTCCACCTGTCTGTGGTATAGTAAATACCATATTTTCTTGCATACAGCATGCCCTTTTTTTCCAAAAGCCAGCTGCTGGAAATTATAATTCACATTATGCATGAAATGGGGCAAGAGCAATTTCTGCAGTTCTCAGGGAAAAGTGAATATAAAATCTGCACGTGGCTCACAAGGACAGAACAGCGAGCATGCTTGGTTACTAGCTGCCATTACCCAATTACTTACTACAAGGAATTAACTTTTTTTCTTTTTTTCTGCCTTTCAAAATTAAGGCACATATTTTATTCTGGGGCATGTATGCAAGGAAATATGGTACTTAAGTATTACTCACTTACTATGTGGTACCAGACTGCAGTGTACTTAGTTTGCAGTTGGAAGAGAAACTGTCTGACTATTTTATATTTATTCACAAATACACAAGTCAGAGATGACAAAACTGCCTACAGACATCTTAACTTGGCGAAAACAAAACGAAGACATCCCCATTTATAGACCTATTGCAGTACAGAGCATGGGCTAGTAGTTTTTAATCCTCTTTTGTTCAGCTGTTCTTCAGTGCAAAGAAGAGAGATTCAATAATAACATATGTCTGCTGGAGTCATCTTTCCTTTCAGTTGGTGTAGACAAGTACTTACCTAACATAATCCATGTAATGATTTTGTGCCTCTGGCTGCTATAGCCTGCCCTTATGGAAACTGTGCAAGATTTGTCTGGCTTTGATTTTTTTTTTCTTCAGAGCAGGAGGGCTGCTTTGTGATGTAGCAACAACACAAATAAGCCATCAGTGTTCAGAAAATACTAGGGGTGCTTGGGTGCTCCTAAAAATAACATCATTGCCAGTTATGAAAAGTATAATGGAAAGAAAGGGATATAGAAACAAGCAATCCTTAACTGCTCTCATTTGGTAACTGAACAGGGCATTAAAACCAAAACCAGCAAACATA
This sequence comes from Alligator sinensis, assembly GCF_000455745.1. Classification (NCBI taxonomy): domain Eukaryota; kingdom Metazoa; phylum Chordata; order Crocodylia; family Alligatoridae; genus Alligator; species Alligator sinensis. The sequence goes on from NW_005842278.1 coordinate 888,210, forward strand.
CTAACAAAGGCCCAATTAAATCTCTGCTGCAAAAGTGCTTGGGGACTGTGGTGAGAGAAAGCAAAAATAAGTGTGCATATTTTCTAATAATTTGGGAAATCTAGAAGGCAGCAAGATTGCCTCTAGTTATTATCATCTTGTAATAACAAGAGAGAAAAAGCTTCCTGGAAGCTTGTAAAGGGGTATATTGGATATCTCTTAAGGAGTTTGTCTTACCTAGTGTGGAAAGGAACAAGGCAGAAAGGCAAATACAGAAGATGAGGACATAAAGTAGGAAGGAGCATTATTAAAGTAATGGAGCCATGGGGAAAGTGAGTGACTTTAAAAGTCTCAGTAGAGAAGAAAGCAGTAAGAGAAAAGGGCTGGGAGGGTATAGGGAATTCTGTGCGTATTCCTTTCACACGGCATACGCTGTAGAGGCCGTCCCACTAGCCTGCAAAAAGGTGCAATTTATTCTTTGGTCTGTGGGCCTGATAATCTAACTCCACCATCAGCCATCTGCAACACTGTAGCTCAGGGGTGCTCAACCTCCAGCCTGCTGGACAAACGTGGCCTGTGGAGCCATTGCATTTGGCCAGTGGGGCTCCTCCCCATGGATCAGGAAATTAGGTGGTGGGGGAGCAGTGACAATTAATATGCCCCCCACTCCCCCAAAAAAGTAAAAAAAAATTGGAGGGTTAGAGCAGGGCTGTACCCCTTCTCCCCCATGGAGTGGGCCAGGCAGGGCCAGGGCAGAGCTGCAACTTGCTCAGCCACATGGGGCCCACTGCAGTTGCCTCAAGCAGTGGATTAGGATCACCAGCTGGATCCAGCTTGCAGACAGACTGGTCACTGCCCAATTGGCCTGCTCTAGATCACGGACCAGTGACAGACTGGCCAGATGTGTTTCATGGTGGCATTGGATCCAGCGCAGAAATGCAGGGCTTTGGCTGCAAGCACTCCTGCCCATGCCACCATAGGGATGAGTACTTGCTGTGAGTCCTAGCACCCACCTTCCCACCTGTTTGCTTCTGATCCATGGTGGGTCAGTCCACTCTGCAGCTGGAAGAGGTTGCCTTCTGCTGCTCTAGATGTTAGTTATGCCTCTCTATTAATTTGCACCTAGGGGAGTAATTTTAAATGCATGCCAAGTGAGTAAATCTCTGCCTAATCCTAACATGTCACTTGGGGCAGTTGTAAGTGATGCCATGTGTTTCAAGGCAGTGGAGCAACAGCATAAGGAGGGTGAGTGACTGGGGCATGAACCCTAGGTGATAACTAAGGGGATACAGTGGCACCAGAATGGAGTGAAGGCAGGGGGGCCTCATCCTCCTGAACCCTGCTCCTCTTCCTGTACCTTTCAGCTTCAGCTCTGACAG
>NW_005842278.1:889577-908600 GCF_000455745.1 Alligator sinensis
ATGTTCCTCTAGCGTAGGTCAAGGGGAGGGAAGGTGGGAAGTGGGGAAACTGCCCAGAGTTCAGTCCTGGCCCATTAAACCTTTTCAGTGGAGAACCAGGTCCTTAATCTAGCTAGTTTTTCACAAGCACTATTTCCTGTACTTCTCAACTGCTGGCTAATGTATGTCTTGCTGAAATTAACTGCAATTTTTCTCCCTCTGTATAATAGAAGATCCTTTCTAGTGAATATGTTCTTCAGTTTTTGCCATTTTTGCTGTTTTCCATGGCAGTCATTTGTCCAGGAAAGAAAAACAGTTCGGTGAGCCTTTTGGGTAAATTTATGGAGAAGAAATATTCCCTGCTATGTCTCTGTCTCCACAATTTGTATTTAATCCTGTTCCAAATAGATGGATTCTCTGTAAAAGATTGATCAGGCTGTGTGTCTTTATTACAAGAGTTATTAGGATTATTTTTTTTCGGTGAAGTAGCTTGACACAATTGACTTTCTTGAATTTTTAAATGTGTATGATAACATTGAAGGAAAAGGAGAAATTTGTGAAAGAAATTTTGTAGTATATAACACAATACATCTACATGTTGAAAATCCTAAATAATTTTTAGACCTGTGAGAGTCATCTTGACTGGACTGACCCTGTTTAAAGAACAAAACAGAATAGAAAGTGGCAATGACCCAAGTAAGTCATCATTTGTGTTCAAACCAAATGTGAGAGACTACTAAATTAATTATCTCTACCACATAAAATTGGATTCAGAAAGAATAAATTACTGAACTATAATTCAGTATTCTAGCTATATTTTTCAAGTACTTCATTTTAACAATATATGATACAATAACATATTTTAATAATATATTATATCATTATTCTTTTTGTCAGCCTCTAGAAATACCGTTTAGAAAGCAGGCTTTTGATACCATATGCTATAGATTTCTCTGGTTTAGTTACTGTTTAAAGAGGACATTATGATTCAATAGGAAATGAGTTCATCAAGACAGCAAGAAATGAATAACTTAATCAAGAAGGAGGCTAGCTTATTGGAAAAAAAAAACAACCTTTAACCATGATGATGGTCTGTACTGCTCTAGCACCCTGGCATTTGAGTAACTAGAAACAACTTACATAGTTTAATTAAGTTTTTCTTTTGTATAATTTATCAGGTTTTCACACCACCTCTCAGAATAAGCAGGCATTGTCAGAGCACAATAAACACTATATATAAAAAGAACAAACAAAAAACCCCCCTCACCCACCAAATCATCTTCTACCATGTGAAAATAAAATGTTGGCAACCATGCTTGTATCCCTTTGGCTTTCTACAACCATTCAAACAATCAAGTTTTAGTGTCACTGGGCATATCTGTACGTGAAATTAGTGCACCTGAATAAAATCTGGTGTAGTTCACACCAAATTTATTGTACCCTGGTGCAACATTTACACATGCACCCAGGACCACAGTACGTTAAGCCAGAGCGGCACAGCCCTGGCTGGAGGGGTTCCCAGGAGGTCAGCCTGACAGCCCGGAGCTGCTCTGCCCCAGCTCAACATGCTGCAGAGGGATTGGCTGGGGCATGAGGGTGGTACAGTGCAGGGTTAGCAGGCAGGCAGCCCCTGCACTGTAGCACCTCCATGCCGCAACAGCCCTGGTCCGTGTATAGACATGCAGTGCGGTAGAGTAAATAGGTATAGGAAGTACTTATATCTGTCAGTATTATCCAATGGTGGAGTTGGTTAGTTTATTGTGGCTTAATAGGGCTGCAGGTGTAAATGGCGATGCCTTACTGCGGAGCTAATTGGTCGACTCTCTAGTAAAATGTTTCATGTAAATACCCCACAGTAGAAAGTAAAGCTAGCCAGAATATGTTGTGAGAATCAAAAGAAATATTCAAAGTCAATGTTTTTAATGAAAAATTACTTTTTCAACAACAGCAGCATGATTCAGCATATGATTCAGTAATGCAACTGTAGAGCCTCTCAGGAGTGACAGTATGAGTGCCTTCATGTTCCCTTTCTTTATAGCTCAGTTTGGTACGTGCCTATATCTCCTGATGTGTGATGGCCTCCTTTCTTTGTAAGAAAAGATGCCGTGCATCATGTGATTTCTATGATGAGAAATGAAGTCCATCTAAGAAGTCTGACCCCCAGGGGATGAGACAGTCAAACTACAAAACCCATTAGCTGCTGCAGCAGCAAATCAAAATATTCTAATTTTTTAATGAAAGCCAAAAGCTTTTAGACTTTTAGGCTTCTGTTTTCTTTCTTTTTTTGATTAAAAAATTGAAATATAACAGAAACCAGCATGACTTGATGAAAGTTGGATTTACCTTATTTATTCAAATCCAAGATAAGGTTTTTCCCCCTAAATCAACATAGGGGAAGAAGCCTCATCTTGGATTCAAGTACTAGTCTGAGACAGGTAGTGGCTCAGCTACATCTTTGGCCCTGGGCTCAGGGCTGATGCCAGAGCTGAGCTATTGGGGTATGCAAAGCAGGCAGTATTCAATTCGAATTCAGCCCAATTCAGGTGACAGTGATTCGATTCACTGATTTGGTTCACTGTCCCGATTTGATTTGGCCAAATCTGAATCTGAAGATTCAGTTGTGATTTGGAGAGTCAGCGATTTGGCCATAGACACAGTTTATATGTTTTTTCTGCATACCTTGAGGTACCAGGCACAGCTCGTGAATGCTGAGATGGTGGGGCAGATGGAGCATCCCATGAAAGCATGGGGGGGGTGTCCCCCCATGTGCTTGGTGGTGGAACCAAAGTACTTTTGATCCACTTCTGGGGACATCCCCCATACTCCCCCTGGTTCGGTGATAGGATGCACAGAGACCCTGGGTGCCCCCCCCCCCCGACCCAGGAGGCACCAGTTACAAAGCCAGGGGGAAGGGGGGTCCCTTGCATGCTCCGTGGCAGACCTTTGCTATAAATCCAAGATGGGGCTTTAAATCACAACTTTGGAACAATAGTGAGATACATTAACCATTCTTCTACTGCCGGGGTTTTTAACCTTTTTCAGTTGGAGTACCCCTGGAGGCCAGTTGAGATGCAGAGAATCCCCTGGTGGCTGGTTGAGAAGCGGGGGGGGGAGTTGTCCCCCCAGCGGTTTGAGGGGGCAGGGGGATGGGGAGTGCTGGTGGTACACAGCAGTGGAAGTGCTGATGGCACACAGCAGCAGCAAAAACAAAAGTGTGTGACACGCAGTGACACAAGCAGTGCAAAGTGCTGGTGGCCCCAGCCCCCACTTCTCTTCACTGCTGCTGCTTACCCCTTGGAGCCTTCCCAAGTACCCCTTGTTCTACTGCATGCCTTCATGGCCATTGTAGGTACCCTGTGTACAATAACTATACTATCAAAAATATTCTATCTATATAGCCTTCTAAAGTTTTAACACTTCAAGTAGCAGGAGTAAATAATTCAGTAAGCAGTTCATTTAACAGAAATTTTATTGTCATGGATAAAAGCAGAGCAACTGCAAGCTGTAAAATGTCACACTCTATCTAGATTTCAGGTAATTGGGTATACTTTAACTTCGCTGCTTTATATTTGACACGCTAGCTTTATGTAGAGAAAGGAAAAATGAATCAATCAAAATAATTCACTTGATTATGCAAACTAGCAGTAGAAAATTTGTCATCCACTATGATTTTCAGTGGCAGAGACATTGATTTGTTAACTTGGGGCCTTGTTGCACTGTAATTTTGGGTGGCTCCTGGAGGTCTTAAGGCCTGGATTGTTTGCAACAGATGACACCTTATTGTAAACCCCTTAGTGTAAACAGCCTACTTCCCCTCGCTCTTCCCAGACCTCTGCTCATTGCTCCCCCAACTCTGCCTTCCTCCCCTGCCTACTTGTGGCTGCCCCCACTGTCTGTCCGAAGAACAGGCAGGGAAGGGTTAAACAGCGTAGTCAGCTTTCACCTGCTGCTGCTGCTTTCTGGGCAGCAGCCTGGCAGCAGTAGTGACTGGGCAGGCAGATTAATCCTTTCCTGCCTGCCCCCTTGGGACAAACAGTGCAGGCGTCCACAAGTAAGTAATGCCCATGGGACAGGGGGAATCCTGGACGGGGTGGGGAGCCTGGAATGGGAAGGGGGGGGCAGTTCTTACCTTTCAGTCCTCCAGTTCTCTGCTGGTCTCAATGTGTGACTGCTCCACACTTAATCTAGCACTAACATCGATTGACACTCGTTAAAGCAATATCTGGTAGAAGCCAACTGTAGCAGGGACTTTAAAGCTGGCATAGCTTTGCAGAAGATAACCTTCAACAAATATAGAAACTAGACTGTACCAAGACCTTGATGGCTGATATTCTAGCTTTTATGTTTCCTCCAGGTCATGCTGTGATTGTTACATGCTTTACTTTTTGTTTTTCTATGAATTCCCCATCAGTAGGAAGCACTATGAATTCACCTATGATATTATTAGAAGCATCCATATTTTCCTCCCATTTGCATCTCTGATTTAGTTGGTCTATAAGGTGCAAATCTGACAGATATAAATGGACATTACAAACTGCTCATGAGCACAAGCCAATGGCTGTTCAGCCTGGGTGTTAATTGATTTGTTTTGTTGTTGTTATTTTTACCTAAAAATAGACTTGACCCTAATTAGTTGTTGTATTTCTTTTCCTGCTTTAAAATTAAGTTACATACTTGTAGGATTTCCAGGGCTGTATAAGAGCCCTTTTGCACTTTATATTGTGAGCAGCACAAATTTTGATTGGTGTTACCATAGCTTGAGTTTGGTGCAGCCACATATTCAGGGGCCTGGAGGATTCCAAGACAAAAATCTCTCTCCCTCCCTCCAATCCTAGGCTTCTCCCCTGCCCCTAGGGTGCTCCCCTTGCTCCTCAGGCTTCCCTCTGCTGTCCTTAGAGCTCCACCCTCCAGCTGGCTTTGGAGTTGTTTGCATGGCTGGAGGTAGAAAGGCCTGAGATACATGCATCCTTTCTGCTTTTGAGGCAGTTGAGCTCTTCCATGTCCTCTCTCCCATCCATGCAGTCCCCTGCCCTGCCATGCAAGAGTGGGACAAAAGCAAAGGGTCCCAGACCAGTGTCTGTGGGAGGGAGGGAGCCTGGCATGTGGCTGCACAAGACAGGCAGGTGGGACAGGACCAGTAGTGGCAGCAGCAGCAGGAGCCAGCACAGGCTCAGTTGTAGCCCCACTGCATGGACATGGGACAGAAGCCAAGGGAGCAGGTGGTGCCAGGCTTGGTTCCCTCCCTACATCCCATCTAGAGAGAAGTCAGATCTCCCTTGCTGCCTGCCAGCAGCAGTTACTTTTCCGCCTCTTTGCAGTCTCCTGCAAGCCAGGCAGGCAGCGCTGATTTTTCCCCCTTGCCCCCTACCTGTGGAGGACCTGGGTTCAGGTAAGTCACAGAGAGTAGATGAGGGGAACTCTGGGTAGCTCCAGCCCAACTATGTGGGGCTTTAGCCACCGGTCACCTTCCACCCACTCCACCTGCCCAGTGGGATTAGCAATACATGTGGGTGGCCAAGTGGGTGGAAGGCAGCCCCTCCAGGAACACACCCCATCCCACATACATCCACACCCAACCCTCCCTCCACACCTACACATCTCCCCATGCCCCCCCATACCCCACATCCCAACCATACACCATGCTCCTCCAGACACCCTCCCCACATACACTCCCCAACCCCCACATGGTATACAGGAGTAAGACTTTATTTTGAGCTATTATGCAATCCTTCTATATACACTACTCAAACACACAAATCAGGACAAAATTATTTTTTGAAATAAAATTAAAATGTTACAGTAGATGTTTGATTTTTAGAATATGATTTATTTTTATCTATACTTCATTAAAAAGATCTTTTCTGAAAGATTTTATGTGTGCGGTCCTTAACTTGATTGGTTTGGCACCATTCTTGGGGAGATTTAATGCCTCTGAAAGCCCCACCAATTGGTTGAGGATGATGGGACAGGTTATTAGAGGGGGTGCAACTCCTTGCTACCTGATGGGTCATGCCTGTGCCTCGTGGCCTCGAGGGAAAAACTTTTAGGGCCCCAGGGCAGGCCATGCACCATGAGGATGGGCCCTGTGGAGAGGCAGTGTTTCACAGTCAAGGGGTGGACTTTCTGATGTCATGGACCATGTGATGGGGCAGGACTTCTGGTTCCAAGATGGCAAACTCCTTTCCCAAAAGGAGTACTTCCAGGGCAAGTGGTAGGGGTGGCAAAGGTCAGGGGTTAGGGGCAGGATTTCCAGTCCCAAGGTGGTGACCAGGGGGCTTGGTCTGTCAAGGGTAGGGCTTAAGTTTGACAAGGGACGTATTCTTGCAGCCCTCAATATCTCACCAAAACTCACTAAGCAGCCTTCCAACTGAAAAAATTGCCCAGCCCTGCACTAAGGTGTAGTGTGGCTACATCTTAGTATAATAAAAGCTGGGTAGCACAGATCAGAGATAATCCTACCCTGGAGTGGTGTAATTTTAATCCACCTAATGAGCACTTAAAAGTAGTTTCAGGTATTAACGTGAGGACAATTCAGGGATTAAGAGCTCCAGGAGCTACGCAAAATTACAAGACCCTAAGACTTATCATTGATGGCATTTTGGTACACTCCAGACCTAACAGTCTTTGCCTTATGACAGAGAGAAAACTAAAGTTGTACAACCTGAGCTAAAAGCTAATCTCTGTTTGCTTTTAGGAAAAGTGGCTTCTGGTTAGAATATTTAAAAACCCCATATAAAGTGATATAACAAGGTCCTATCTGAGTGCTCAGTGTTGTTCAAAATCTGCAGAGCTATATTTTTAGAAGACACTGTAAGTGTTTGCAAAGTGTGAATAAAATAGTGCAAAGAAATGGAGCTGAAAAAAATACAACTGGTTAGGAGTTTCCCTAACAAAAAAACCCAAGAGACATTTAGAATATACAAAAAACTGAGAGGATATTTTCTAAATAGTTTCAGCAAGCAATAAAGCCCACTATTCTCTTCTCATTCCACACATCTGCTACAAAACATCTTTCTCTTTTGTTTTATACTCAAACTTTGCTTCTCTACCCCGAAGTAGAAGAAAGATGATCTGAGACACAGAGCTAATCCGGACTCCCAAACATTCAATCCTTTTTGACTAACTGGTGATTAGCTACAGTGTTACAGTGAAAATTATTTTTGTCTGGTCCCTTTCAAATAGTTTTTGTAAAATTACAAAAAAGTAATGTTGTAGCTGGAATAATCAGTCTAAATGGACTGCCAGCTCTGCAGGGATGACCAAAAAGGATCATAGTGCCTGGCTAGTGGATCCTGAGAAAAACCACATCTTTGCTAGGGTTGGGTATTTGACCAGTCAAGCAAAGTTCGGTCAACTGACCAATCAAATATTGGTCAAAAATGTATTTAAAAAATGGCAATCAGACCAAACAAGACACAGGAAAAGCAGAAATTGTCCATTAAGAATTTTTTTAAAAAACAATCAAAATCATATTTTGTTAATAAAACTACAAAAAATGTAGGGTCTTTTGTTTGTTTGTTTATTTTGTGTGTGTAAAATTACTGTAATCTTTGACCAGTCAAAAGCATGCAGTCAATTGACTGGTCAGTTGACAATATTACACCAGTAAATTGATCAGCTTGCCAACCCTAGTCTTTGCAAGATCTAACAACTTCCTGAAGGAAAATCTGTTCTGTTCTGTTCTTGGTAAGAGATTAACCACATGCTCAAAGATTTCTTCTGTGTCTGAAGTAGCTGTATTATGGAGTTAATTTACTACAGAATTCTTTTATTAAAAGAAGACTCATGTTCAAAATGTATTTCCTTTAAGTATATTATTCAGTATGTATAATGAAGTCCATTGCATTTGTATGGTTAATTGTTCATTTGGTATTGCTACCTTAGATTTCCTTTTATTCTATAGTGATACCTTGTTGTAAGGTCTGTCTGATCTCTTAGGCTTAGAGAAATGAAAAAGCTAAGGATAATGTAAAGGTGAAGAGAGGTGACAACTATTATTAATCCTGCTAAACTGAAAGGAAAGGACATTTTTGCAATGCAATGCTGTTTTTTCAGTGTGTTTTCATATATTGTATGTAGAGTGAGGAATGTGTGTATTCTGTATGTTTCTGAACATATGATCTGCTATTTCCACTGGCTCTCTTGGTTTCTAGGGTGGTTAATATGTTGACTTTTACCTATCGAAATCCTAAATAGCTTTGATTCTATCATAGAGAACACCTCTCAGCCTGTGATGATAATGCAACAGCTGTGGTTAGCAGAAATGCCTGCAATGAAGCCCCTTGATACTAAGAGGAATGGCAAATAGGGTGTTTTCAATTAGGGCTTCAGGCCTTTGAACCTGGTTTCTCTCCATCAATGGCATCCCAAATTGCTCATAATAAAGGGACACTGTAAGACCCTCCTTTTCTCCCTTGCCCAGGAGATGGATGCCCATTAGGAGTGGTATGAGGGCTGTGTGAGAGGGTGAATTTTTGTTGTTTATTATGTTTATGGATTATTTAATCTGATCAGAGGTAATGGATGGATGTGTTTTATTAATGATTGTCAAGAACTTCCAGAGCATTAGATGACTCTTATTGTAGTGTAGTACAAATAAATACTGAAGACCAGCAATATGCAATATCTTTCAGCCAACATTTTCTAAGAGATGGCAGTCTTGCACACATTATACAAGTACCAGATGCCAAAAATGCAGTGATTTCTGTCTAAATATTAAGTGATATCAAAGGCAAAAGATAGGAAAATGCAGTAAATAAAATATGGTAAAACAGCAAATGAAATCCAGAAAAATAATTCACTTGTAGTCTTCAAATGAATGTGCTTAAAACTTTTGAATTCTAAACGCTTCTATTTCCATGTTAAAAGAAGCCTTATTTTCCTCCTTCCGCACCCCTCTCCCCATATAAGGTGTCTTTTACTGTAACCTTTTCATTAGGGAAGTACGGGTTGCTGCAACCTCGTTAGGCTGAGTTGTTGTTTGTTTAAGCAGGAGTTTGACCTTTTCGTTATGCTTTAAAATACAGTGTACACACCTCAGAACTACAGCTCTTGCCTTTGGGCACTGAGTATATTTTCTGAAAATGTGGCTCTAAATTTTTTAGAGTTAAAATGTATCTTTCCAATAGATAGAATAAAATAGATCTTTCCAATACCAACATTAAATGAGCTTTTTTAATTGTTTCAAAAGATCTCAGTAAAAGAGAAAGATGTGTACTCTACATAAACATTACAGAAACTTAAAATTCACAGAAATTTTATACTTTGGCTATATTTAAAAAGCTTCTTAGGATTATTATAAATTTAGAAAAATAAATCATAAATTAAAATTTATTGAAAGCAATCAGAAGTGAGAGGCTTAATCCTGTTTTCAGTTGTTCTAAGAGGCTTGGAACCCAATAGTCTGTCAGGCTTCATGTCCACTTAAATTTTGAGTTTTTAGGACTCTAGGCCATTTAAACACAAAGGGTTGTTTCTTTTTTTTTATTTAAGTTTCTGACACTGATTGCTCACTCTCTCTTGTGTACTAGAATTAGAAAATCCCATTCCTCATCATCCAATACTTTTGAGCTAGCAATAAGCACAAATGGTTTTTAAATCACCAGCACACTGAAAGGAAATGTACAAGGCAACTACAACACTTTCCTGGTCATCTGTATTTGGTTACAGAAAGATCTTTAGATGTACCTCAACTTTACCCACACATTTAGTGTAAATGGATTTTTAAAGACATTTTAAAAAGCATCCTTTAGATAATGAGACTCTTCTACATAAATCTTTTTTCCAGACTGAAGATCTTAAGGGGATTGCCATTTCAACTCTTTTTAACTTATGCTTTCAGGATAGAAAGGCTAGGAAATCTCTCTGGAGTTATTAATTTGAGAAGAAGCAAGAAAGATAAATGTGTTGGGGTAGCTGATAAAAGGGTTGTGTTGCATCACAGAGGGAAAGCAAAAAGGAATTAGAGTGTGAAAGGCAAATTAGTAGATCTAAGGGCAAAAAGCTAAATTCTGAGATAAAGGAGATAATGTAAGCAGCTGGGGAGAGGATAAAAATAGAAAAGTGATAATAGTGTGAAAACAGAGAATATAAAACAGGGTGCAAATAAAATGCAGGGGATTTAGAAAGTTAAAAAAGAAAGTATTGATAACAATAAAAGGGAATCTAAAGGAAGTTTGGTACAGTATTTATGTTGTTTCCACTGAGCGGGTTATTTACCCAGGTAAATAACCTTGTCACTAAAAAGGAAGAAGAGAAAGCTAAAAACCTAACATTTTTGTAGAGGACAAGTTTTTTAAATTGCTACTCTGGACTCCAATTTGTATGCTTCCCTAAGCCAGTGACCTCATTACAGTACTTAGCTTTCCTGGAAGCCTTTTTGCTTAATGCTATCTTGTTTACAATTCACTGAAACAGGGATGACATAGTTTGTTAATATTGTATAATTATATTGTTCCCTTGTAATTGCAATTTTTCCTTTGTTGATTTACTTTTGTATCTCTTAAATATAGCTATGTTTTTTTTCCTAAGTATACATTGTTAGGCTGATAGCAAATATATTGGTACAAACAGAAACCATCAGGACTCAGAAAACCACTAATGACCCTGTTTCCTGACTTAAATGTGATGCAGTGGACAGACAACAAGAAACAGTAGTTCTGTTTTTTTAAAAGATTGTTTTTAGGAATCCATTTTTCCTTTATGTTCCTGAAAAACATTTCCTGTGAGTTTATTTGGCTTTGGAGTACTGACAGTATAGTCCTTTTTCCTTGTGTAAGTCGTCATAATTCATCATCTAGGCAAATTGGAGGATTGGAGAAAAAAAAAATCTCATGGGCTTCAATAAGCAGAAGTCTAAAACCCTACACTGGAGACAGAGCAATCCCATGTATCAGTACAGGCTGGGGACCAACTGGCTAAGCACCAGCTCTTCAGAAAAGGACCTGGGGGTTGCAGTGAACAGTAAATTAAAAATGAGCCAACAGCATGCCTTTGTTACAAAGAAGGCTAACAAGATACCGGGCTGCATTAGTAGAAGTGTTGCCAGCAGCTTCCCCTCTATTCAGCACTGGTGAGGCCACACCTGGAGTACCATGTCCAGTTTTGGGCCCCCCACTACTGAAAGGATGTGGACAAATTGGAGCGTGTTGTGGGAGGCAATGAAAATGGTTAGTGGGCTGGGGCATATGACTTATGAGGAGTGGCTGAGGGAACTGGGCTTATTTAGTCTAGAGAAGAGAAGACTGATGGGGGATTTAATAGCAGCCTTTAACTACCTGAAGGGTAGTTCCAAATATGATGGAGCTAGACTGGGGTGGGCAATTATTTCAGCTGGAGGGCCACTTAAGTTGCAATGGTCTCCCCGCCCCTTGACAGGCTCTCCCCAGTTACCACGTTGGGACTGGAAGTCCCACCCTCTAGCCCCCGACCTTTGCCACCAGAAGTCCCTCCCCTTGCCCCCAGAAGTATCTTTTTGGTGGGGGGGTTGCCATCTTGGAACTGGAAAAAAAACAAACCATATGCTAAAGCTCAAGCATCTATTATAACGTATTTTAATTTTATTTCAAAAAATATTTGTGGGTTTGTGTAGTGTGTATATAGAGGTGATCAGATAATAGCTCAAAATAGTCTTACTCTTGTATATTGTGTGTGGATGTGGTTGTGGGGGTCGGAGTGTTATGGTAGGAGGATTGTGACGGGGTATAGCCATGTGTTGGGGGGTGTAGGGTATGATGGATTAGATAATATCTTGAGGTCCCTTCAGACTCTAATTTTCTATGATTTCTGGTGAAACATGTCTTTGTTATTTAATAGTTTTTATCTACATATACTAGGAGATTTAATTTAATATGTTCAATTAATTAATCAATCCAGATGTGGTGTAGATGTGGTTTGAAATGTAGGGCTGAAGGTCATATGAACAAGACATCAAATCTTGTGACACTGGATAAATGATTTCTATTGTCAAAAAGTGTTTTATGTCAATTCAGTTCCATCCTGACCTAAATGCAAGGCATTTCCCAACCTGGTTAAGAGGGTCTATAGGGTTGTACCCATTCAATAAAATCAGTTGCTAAGCAGTTTGAGATTGCTACTTATGAAAATTGTTTCAAAGATCTACGTAGCTCTCATCTTAGCTGCAGTTCTGAATTTGGGCTACTATTCTCCAAGGAGAAGGTTTAATAACAAAGTCTTGTACATAGATTCAATGGCTTAGATTGTGAGCAGCTTTTTCAGGGAGACTAACGATAGCTATATGCCACCTCTGTGGTTCTGCATTCTAGGTCAGGGGTCAACAACATTTTGTTCAAATAACTTTGATTGAAGACAACTGAGTACCATGAGGCTTCAGTACAGAAATATCATCCTTTACCCAGCATCCCTGGCTTTGTTCCTCTTAATCTCCTTCTAGAGTGTTTGGATGCATGTGTACACATGGGTTGGGAGGTATATTTTTCAGCTTTCTTCAGGTTTGTGTGGACATTGCTTGTGTGGCAGAAAAGATTCTGTTTCCTCAAGAGGGATATCTGGAGAAAAGCTACTTCCTTATTAAGGTTATTTAGGCAGGAGAGGAATTGATCAGTAAAAGTCCTATCCAACTCTTACTGAAGTACACAGGAATTTTTCCATGAACTTCATTGGGAAATGGAAAATCCTCTGGGTGTCTACTTCAATTAAGTCTGAATTATGCTAGTCATAATGAAGTTATATAAATGTCAGAGCTATTTACTGTCTTAAGCTTGTGTATTAGGTACACTGGCTATAAAGGTATTGTTTTTCTCCTTCCTCTTCAATGATTTAAAAATGCATTTAATACTTAAGGAGAGTGCTGGATAAGGAGGCGTATAGACAAGAATTCCTCTATTTATTCAGAAAATAAGTTGCAGCAGCAGCACGAGTGTTTGCATCCCCTGACAGTCCACCTATCCTCTGACCCGGAGGGACTAATAGGAGTGTAAAGAAGGCAAAATGGTCCTCACAACACTTGTGTTTAGTCTCTTTAGTGAAACTTTTTATAGAGGTATCAATTAGAGGTACACCGATACATTGGTGTGATATCAGATTGGTACCATAAAGAAAATTGGCTGCATCGGAAATTGGCCTGATGTGGCCAATTTAATTTGGCCAATAAATGCCAGTGCGTGTGTGAAGTCTCAGCACAACATGTAGGCAGGGAGGAGCAGCGGCCAGCAGCATGGAGAGCTGCATGCAGCTGGTAAGTCTGTTGTGGTGAAGGGGGCACCTGCCCCTGCCCCCTTCCTCCCTCAATGCCCCTTCCCTCCCCTCTCCCCTTCTACCACAACAGACTTACCAGATGCATGCAGATCTATCAGAAATCAGATCAGTATCGGCCAATATGCCTCCTTAAAAATCGGCTATCGGTATCAGCCCCCCCAAATCTCTATCAGTATACCCCTAGTGTCAATTCTGATAGGGAAATCTGATAATTAAGAGCTGATTTAAAACCCTCAACTCATTATACAGAGGATATGGACAGGCATTCAGTTGCAATGCTAAGGATTTCCCAGAAATTCTTGGTGCTAGGGAAATATTTCAAGAATGGTGTTCCAGCACCCAGGCAGGACAGCTTTACTAATGTCTCAGAAGTGAGATCTAGCCAGGGGATGATAAGGGCTGCTCCTTGAGTCCTGTGCCCCCAAGAGAGCAGTCATTGATATCCTGCTGCCCTCTCTCCTGTCAAGAGAACGTACTGCCCGCTTTGCCCCAACCACCTCCAGGCATTCCCAACATGCTGTGAGCAATCCCAAGGAGACCCAAGGCTGTTCAAGGAGTGGATGTAAAGTGCCTGTTACTCCTTCGACAGACCTGGGAATTGGCACGACCAGTTGAGCAACCCTGGGACTCCTCAAATGAGTAAGGCACCAGGGTCCCATAGGACTCACTGATAATTCACTGCTGGGCAGGTTATCAGGTAGCCAGCCACTCTTGCTCCCTTTGGAGGAAGGGAGTATGGAGGACTGTGGGATTCTGGGGGTCCTAAGGGACTCCCCTGCATTGCACTACGTCAAGGGTTGGCAGCTTTTTACCAGCCTGTTGTTATTGTAGCCTGGAAGGCTCTGCCCCACTCCTTCCCAGAGCAGCCACCTGCCAGGATCTCAGCCAGTCTACAGCGAGGGAAGCTCAGATTCTGTGGAGCAGCAGACTCTGCAGTGGAAGAGAGTACTATGGAGGAGATGGGCAGCACTATGACGGTGATTCTCCCATGCCAACTTGGACTTCCATGGGCTGGATCTGACCTCTCTGAGGGTTGAAGGTCACCAACCCCTGTGCCACATGCAATTGAACAGGCATTTCAAGTGTTGCTAGAAAACATGGAAGTTGCTGTTTAAAGAGCTACCTGCTTGTGGCAGATTCGCTAGATTTTTCCAACACAAACTGCTTGAATTCTGTACGCTCGTTTTTTCTGACACAAATATAACACCTGTTCATGACCAGAGAGGAACAAAAAGATGCCAGATTCTGACTTGCAGCCCATCCTGATCTGGCCTGTATTTTAGTCATTGGGTAAGAGGTAAAAGAGAGGAAGTCATTTCAGTTGTTCATTTGATGATGAATGCTTCAAGGACAGTCAGAAAGCTTCTTTTGTTTGTTTTGTTTGTTTTTATTTTTTTTAATAAAACCATGACTGTACATTAGAAGTAAAATTCAGAAAGTCTGCTACATGAAGGATTATTCTAATATGAAGCACAGGGTCTGATTATTTGAACTGAGGGTAGAAATTATTCCTCTCCTACTGTAGAGTCCAGACCTGTCAGCATTATCTGAAAAATATATAAGTATACATAAGCAGAAATCACTTTATGCAGAAATATAAAAATAGTCTCAGTATTAATCAATGGCACAAAGATACAAGAATATTACTATGCTTATTTACGCTAGCTGTCATATTAGGATTCTGTATGGTCCAAAAAGTATTTTGTTTATATTTGGTCATGGCTGTTTAGGAAGTTGCAGACAGTGTTTCTTTTGGGCCTGGTCTGAATTTTGTGGAGAAATATGATAAAGTAACTGCATATTTTAAGAGCAGTTCAAGAAGCATCACCTCTGTTGAGAAGAATTAACTCTGAAGTGGAAAATAATGATGATTATGCTCCACATGCAAAAGATTTGGACGAATTTTTTTTGACCATCCTCCAGAAACCTTTTAGAATATAATTCTGCTGCAGAACTACATAGGGAGTTTCAAAAAACCTTCAGAACAACAGCCCTATGTTCTTTTTAAGAAGTTAGTATGGTACTTACTGCCTTTATCCCTATGAGCGTTTCCCATGAGACTTCAGAGATCATGATTCTATTGATAATGTTAGGTAGAAATGTCTTTAATTGTGTTAGAAACCTTTCTTTTAATCTAGCAGGCTCTTCATCAGAGAAAACTAAGCATTCTGAGAAGCAGCCACTTCTGCTGAGCTGCATGTAGAAGTCTGACTAACCTCAATGAGAGTTGGTCACCATCATGGAGATGTAGGTCAATGTATGGACTTCAGCTTTTTTTTTTTTTTTTTTTTTTTTTTTTAAGTGAAGACTTCTCATTCAGGCTTGTGAATTAAAATGAAAATGCATCAATAATAATATTGATGCAAAACCTGAATGAGAATAATCAGTAATATAAAGAAACATCAGAACTGTGTTTAATATAAGCACTAGTCCAGGTTCCAGATTCTTTCCCCACCCCAAGACGCAATGTGAAGTATAAGAGAACGTAGGAGTTTTGTGATGTGAGAGAACAAAGGAACACCAGCTATCATGATATAAACTGAGAGAATTGCCCAAGTCCAGTGAGAAGTGATTGCATCTTTGGCCTGGTTTTATTAGTGTTCAAATATTGGGGGATATTTCCCCTGCTCGACTACTGAATGTCTTGCAGTATGTATTAATATTCACAGCAAAGGCACATCTGTGAACTCTGAAGGTTTGACTTAAATGGGTTCTGAATCCTCCTACTCTTGGTATTGACCACCCCTTCAGTTTTTGGATCTGTAAAATCAGAATGTGACTAAAATATCGCAAACTAATAGCTACCTTCATTTTAGTTCATCTCTAATACAAATTTATCAGCTATCTTCAATACCAAGGGCTTTTGAACCTGCTTGTCATCATCTTCTGCTTTCTCACCAACTTCAATGGGCTGTGGACCAAGCTCAAAAAAAATTATTTTTCCAGAACCAATGACTAAACCTTGGCCTCTCATCAAGATCCCTGATTGAAACTTCATCAGATGCATGAATGTTCTTCAGAAAATATCATGTGGCAGTACAATGCCAAGAACTCTTGCCATTGGCAAAATATACTTTAATTGGCTGTGTAGCTTGGCTGCACTTTTAATTATATTACGAAGTTTTTTTCCCCTACAAACTCCCTGCTATCATGTAATTTTACTGATGGCTAATAATTATAATAATCTCCACAATAACTGACTGCTTTGATTTTTATTAACTTACAATAGATAATAAGAGCATATGTATCAGTACACTGTTGCAAATATCTAAAACAGCCACTTTCATATTAGTCCAATTGCTTAACAATCCAAATAACTAGAAATTATATGTAGCATTTCTTTGCTAAACTGTCAAAGACTTGACACATGTAACGTAGACGTCACTTAAGATTGAACGGGAAATCAAGAGCCAAAGAGGGCTTTGTGTTGGGATTTCACATTGTGAATTTCCAAATTATTTTTCACTGCCAGAGAAAATAAAATGCCCAAGTTAGGGATGTTTGTAACCCTATTGTGATATCCTTTAGACTCTAGAGATGGCCCCTTGCCAGACAGCCCTAGCCAAAAGGAGGTATGCTGGTCAGGGATTCCATCCATCTATGCTGGGTCCCACACTTGCATTTTAGTAGTTGCCAAATCTTATAACTAAAAGAAGGCTGTTCACACTGCTAGTCCTGCTAACTCAGCCTGGAATCTGAAAGTGAATCATCAATGAGAAATGCTGAATTGATGTCAGTAAAGCCAATTAATCATCCTTTTTTAGTTTAATTGCCTCTTAAGTGCAAAGAGGAGCATAGAGCAGTTGTGTGTGTGCATGTGCACGTGTGTATATGCTCTACATTATTTTTATAGCTATCTATATATATATATATATATCTATATATATATCTCTATATATATATCTATATATATATCTCTATATAGATAGATAGCTATCTATATAGCTATAAAAATAATGTTGAGCATATAACATGCACACACACAGACATAGCTATCTATATGTATACCTATATATCTATGTATAATTTAAATACTGAATTTACTCAAATCTAAAAGCAGAGGGACAAGGGGCAGGTGGCTGCTGCTGCTTTGATTCTAGTCCCAAGCCTGGGTCAGGGCCACAGTCAGATCCACAGCAGCTGCCTGCCCCTCTGCAGCTTCTGCCCGCCTCTGCTTCCTTCCCCTCCCACTTTCCCCCTTTACTATTAGGTACAACTTGGCTCTGACTCAGGGTGGATTCCCTCCCAGGCACAGACAACATGGAAAGTCCATCCCGTGCCTGACCCATCACAGTGCTGACACTGCTGCTTGATCCAGCAGGGGTTGTACTTCCATATGCTGTGCCTCTTGATCCAGGAGCCTAAGCAGCATCTGGCAGTAAGGCTGGAGGGGGGAGAGCCGGGCAGGAGGTGGGGAAAGGAGGGGAAGAGACTGTGGAGAGTGGGGAGGAGGGCTAGAGACTGTAGGGAGTAGGCGAGAAGAAGGGTAGAGATGGGGGGCAGAAGCTGCAGGAAGCTAGGGTTGGGGGTGCGTAAAGGTGGCTGGGGGAGCAGGAAGACTGCAGGG
Organism: Alligator sinensis; assembly: GCF_000455745.1. Lineage (NCBI taxonomy): Eukaryota > Metazoa > Chordata > Crocodylia > Alligatoridae > Alligator > Alligator sinensis. Next base: position 907,360 of record NW_005842278.1, read on the forward strand.
AGAAGTGAACAGGGGCAGAGGGTCCATCTGACCCCCCTCCCAGCCACTGTCTTCCCTGCTATATCAGTGGAGGGTACGAAACGAGTTTAAGACAACCATCCAATAATGTTCGATTCGATACCTATACAATTATAACAAATTTATAATTTTTTTGTATTTATACATTCTAATTATTTGGGATGGGGGGCAGGCAGGAGAGGTTGCCTTAAATTCAAGGTCATATTTGGATTTACATAAATACTATAATATAAGTAGACAGGAATCTGAATATCCACTCGAAACAGATCGACTAAGAGAAACCATACTTTATGTGATTTCTTTTCAGCATAGCATATCACATCACCAAAAAATGTTGTGTATGTTGTGTATTTTTGTTTTATCTTGCTAGTGTCATGTTTTTTAAAGAAATAATTACAGACTTCTCATTTTTTTTGTAAGATGACTTAAATAGGGCTTAAGACACAAGGTTAGACACCTGCAATTTGGAATGTGCTCCAAGTAGCTTATATCTTTTCCCCAATAAAAGACTAAAGCTCTTGCCTTCCCTAAGTGCATTGCAAAGCTGTTAAAAACATAATGTATTTTAAATTTCTACAGCATTTGATGACTTGCATCCATTATTCAGAGTGGTAAAATTAATAAATAATATTGTATGGCAGGAGATTGTACTATTTTGCTGGTAAGGAAACTACTAATGGTGATAGCTGTTAGCATGCATCATGAAACAAGCATGGCTGCTTGAGCTGTGAATTAAAATGTAAGCAAAAAGATTCTCTGAAGTAAAGAGGTCAAAATTCTTTGAAATTATTTATTTATGGTAGTACACTCCTTCCTGAAGATTTGTTACCATGGTAACTCTGTTTTATAATATCAAAGATTTCTGTTTTGGTCTAAATTATCATATGATCTCCAGTTTCTTTATTTTTTTGCATTCCATCGTGTGTATTTATAGTATATTGTGGAACACAGGATTTTTACTCTTGGAGCATTTTATAATTCCTATGAGGCCTCTGATATTAGTGCAAACCTTGGTCACAAAGTGTACAGGAATAAGCTCTGGAGGAAAACTGCTGCTCATTTAATGGGTGTGCATATTTATAGTGTGTGTGTATTTACCTTCATATGTTTCCACATATATCTATTCAAAGGAATTTAAAATTCAGTTAGGCTCGGAAGCGGCAAGAGACGCGCGGGTGAAAGCTCGCTGCGTCCCCGCTCCCCCGAAGCCCCCCAGAAGCCCC
>NW_005842278.1:912158-951037 GCF_000455745.1 Alligator sinensis
CGGGACGTCATTTTCCCCCTGTACTCGGCCTTAGTGAGGCCGCAGCTGGAGTACTGTGTCCAGTTTTGGGCTCCACAATTCAAAAAGGATGTGGAGAAGCTTGAGAGAGTCCAGAGAAGAGCCACGCGCATGATCAGAGGTCAGGGAAGCAGACCCTACGATGACAGGCTGAGAGCCCTGGGGCTCTTTAGCCTGAAAAAGCACAGGCTCAGGGGTGATCTGATGGCCACCTACAAGTTTATCAGGGGTGACCACCAGCATCTGGGGGAATGTTTGTTCACCAGAGCGCTCCAAGGGATGACGAGGTCGAATGGTCACAAACTACTTCAAGATCGTTTCAGGCTGGACATAAGGAAGAACTTTACTGTCCGAGCCCCCAAGGTCTGGAACAGCCTGCCACCAGAGGTGGTTCAAGCGCCTTCATTGAACACCTTCAAGATGAAACTGGATGCTTATCTTGCTGGGATCCTATGACCCCAGATGACTTCCTGCCCTTTGGGCAGGGGGGCTGGACTCGATGATCTTCCGAGGTCCCTTCCAGCCCTGATGTCTATGAAATCTATGAAATCCATGAAAAAATATTTTTTGCTTTAAACACTTGAGCAATCTGTACGATCCTGAAGGATGACTCATTTGTTTTAAACAGAAAGGTCTAATTCTTTTTTTTTCAATTTAAGACTAGATACTTTCTAATACAGCAACAATGACAAGCTGCTATTATAGCAATTATGGTAGGCAGGGTCTAAAGGCTTTCATTGAAACCAAATGTGTGGAAGCAAGTCCTTCTCTGTATTTCTAATTGGTGATTATCAGGTGAATCCTCCCTCTGAACAAAACCTGAGTTGAAAAAATGGGAATTCTGTTGTCCCAACAGAGCACTCAGACAGCACAGTGGCCCATATGACCTATTGTGTGTACAGAAGTTGCTTTTTTCACCATTTAAAGCATTTTATTGCTCTAATTTAACAGAAGAGCATGTCTTTAGAGCACTTTAGAAATGGGTATAGTGCTTTAAATTAACCACTTGTTAAATGAGGTATTAGATTTGAAGGGCTGTATTTTATAGCACTTTAAATAACTTCTGTATACTAGTTAAATTTCTGACCCATGGAGAAGCCCCAGAAGTAGGATAGCTTTCGGCCAGTCCTCATCTGCATGAGGAAGCCCCAGAAGTGGGACAGCTCCTGGCCAGCCCCCTGCTGTGCAGGGTAGCAGAGATCTCCCGAGTCCTGGCGCTCTCCCCAGGAGCCAGGAACCAAACAGTGCTGGGACAGGGTTGGGCAGAGAGCTACCCTGTCCCAGTGCTGTTTAGTTCCTGACTCTTGTGGGGAACCTTGAATTGAGTAGCACCAGGACTAGGGAAATCTCCTGTTCCCTGTGGCCTCCTGATTTTGGGGCTGATGTGGAGGAAATTTGCTCCATCAGTGTCTACACATGTGCCACTGCAGTTAGTTAGGTAGTGACAGGTATTTACAGGTAGTAACCAACTGTTCAGTAGATTAATTTACTGCACTGTAAATGGTACACATGCATAGACGGTGATCCTTTATTATGCAGTAGACTAATTGACTGCACAGTAAAACATCTCATGTAGATGCACCCAGTTTATCTGCCTGTAGCTCATCATGAAGTTTCTGAATTTTTTCGCAACCATTTTGTCAGAAAATATCAATTTGTGAAAACAAAACTCAGCTATGGGGAAATGGCAGACTTCAGGAAATTACTTGAGTCAAAAAATGTCGAAGTGTTCAGAAATAGTCAAAATTACTTTCTGATATTTCAAAATATCAGAAGACAGGCTAAGGCAGCGACTGAACTTAGGTTAGCAATGGGAATCAAGGACAACAAGAAGTCCTTTAGGTACATAGGGAACAGGAGGAAAATAAGTGGGAGTGTGGGGCCATTGCTCAACAACTCAGGAGAGCTGGCTACCAGTAGCCAGGAGAAAGCTGAACTCCTGACTGACTACTTTGTCTCAGTCTTTCACTGGACCAAGAAGAAAACTGTACCAGGTAGAGTAGAGGATGAGCATGGTAGGAATAATTGCCTACTGTAGAATTGGTGTATGACCAATTAAAAAAATTAAATGTATAAAAGCCAGCGGGACTGGATGATCTTCATCTGAGAGTGCTGAAGGAGCTGGCCGAAGTCATTGCAGAACCCCTGGTGAAACTCTTCCACAACTTGTGGTGCTCTGGAGAAGTCCCTGAGGACTGGAAGAGGGCCAATGTTGTGCCCATACACAAGAAGGGCAGGAGGGAGGACCCAGGTAACTATAGACCAATAACAAGGATGTGGACAAGCTTGAGAGAGTCCAAAGAAGAGCCACCCATATGATCAGAGTCTTAAAAGGCAAGCCATATGAGGAAAGGCTGAGAGATATGGGAGTCTTCGGCCTGAGGAAAAGAAGACTGAGAGGGGACCTAGTAGCAGCTTACCACAATACTAGGGGAGTACATCAAGGGCTTGGTGAGCATCTGTTCACCAGAGCACCCCTGGGAAAAACCAGGAGTAATGGCCGCAAATTCCTGGAAGATTGATTTAGGCTCAACATTAGGAAAAACTTCTTCACAGTTAGGGTGTCCAATCTGTGAAATAAGCTCCTTCCAGAGATGGTAGTATCACCTACCCTGGAAATCTTCAAGAGGAGACTAGACAGTCACCTTGATGGGGTCACTTGACCCCAGTTATTTTTCCTCCTTGGTGCAAGGGGCTGGACCCAATGATCTTCCAAGGTCCCTTCCAACCTTACAATCTATGAAAGTGAAAAGTACGTTTTGCTTTCAAGTTTGAAACAAGTTTTCATGTTGCAGTCTTTTTTATTAGTGCATCTAAAGAGCAGTTTTCTAGCTGCAAACTTGGACATTTTGGCCCCTGCTTCACACTTTGGGCACACAAGCCTGTATGCATGTGTTGGAGGAGGAGCCTCCCATGTTTTAGCCCCTATTCCTGGTACTTGGGACACTGATCAGGAAGCCAGAGACTCAGGTCCCTGTCCTGTGCAATGGGGTGGAGTGGAAGCAAGTAACAGTGGCATTTTACCCCATGGGATCTGGAGTTGTGCTCAGCAAGAAATGAGTGTTTCAATCATGTCTGAATATCAAGCCACTTATTTGGAAGCCTCACTTTATTCTTCCAGGTTGTCTACTACATCTAGAGCTTTCAAAGCCACCCAACTGGAATCCCAAGATCAAGGTGACCTAGCCAGTTATTGCTAGCTTGTGCTATTGTATGAGAACTAGAAAATGCAATAAATTACAAACTGTCTATCTTATTTGTCATTGTTCCATCTGAGTGCAGTGGAAACAATGGACTGCTTAAATGCTGAAAGGTAAAGACAATTTTAAACGTGGCTTCAGTTTCTTAATATCCTGAGACAGACATGCTCAACCTCTGGGCCGCTGTCCAACTGCAGCACAAAGACATCTCATCTGGCCTGTGGGGATCTCCAAGGAGTTCAGAAATTTGCCAGCAGGAAAATATGATCACCCTCCCCCTGCAAAATTCCCAAGCCCTGTGCATGCTCCCTTCTCCTGCCAGACCAGTCCATACCCCTCCCCTACTCCTGGATCGGGGCCGAGCCATGCCACCTCCCTACCATGGGGCTGGTTTGGGGCCAGGCCATGCCCTCTCCCCACCAGCCCTGCAGGACTGGGTTAGGGCTAGGCCAAGCTCCCTTTAGCTTCCCAGCAGGGCCAGCTTGGGGCAGGACAATGCCCTCTCCTCTCCTCCCACAGGGCCAAATCAAGCTTCTTTCCCTTGTGGAGCCATGTTGGGGCCAGCTTAAGCCCTGCACCCCTCCATGTAGCTGGCTTGTGTCTGCTACACCCATCCTAGGGGCTGGATTTGGCCCATGGAGGGACCGAGTGCTGATCATCTGGCTGCTGGGCGAAAGATTGGGCACCATAGTCCTGAGACATTGTTACTGATATGGGGAATCATCTTGTATTAAATTTTAGTAATTCAGCCCTCAAGGGACATTCAAGGAACACATACAGCAATATGAGTTTTCCATGAGTGAGAACTGAATAAAACTGGGTGAGTTCTTTCAAAGTATGTGTTGAAAGAACAGAATGCTGTATGAAAGGGGTGTAACAGAATCAAAATGTTGATTACAACTTAAGTTCTTAATATAACATTATAGTGGTCTATTTATCTACATAAAGAGCATCCAATTGATAACCAAACAGGGAAGGGCATTTTTATAAAATGCCACCTTTACTCAAATGGAAGAGTAGGTTTATTTCTGAAATCAGAATGGGGAAAGAAAAGCCTTGGCTTACATTTAAGTACAAGCCTGAGGCAGGCAGCAGGTTAGTGGTGGAGAACCATATGTGTGGCTTGTGGGAGAAGAATGTGGGGGAGACCACATAGCCTCCCCCCCAGCTGTCCTCTTTCCTGCTTACCTTCTGCTTCTCCCTGGCTAGGCTGGGCTGGGACCACCACTGCTGCTTGTTGCTCCAGAGGTGGAGCAACAGGGAGGGAAGAGATAGTGATGGGCAGGCGCAGGCACAGCAGGGGCAAAGAATAGGAGGGCAGGCTGCAGGGGGTCAGGGGGCAGGTGGGCAGGCACAGTTGTGGGGGCAAGGGGCAGGGGACAGGTTGCAAAGGGGATCAGGGTGTGGGGGGCAGGAACACATGGCAAGTGGCAGGGGAACAAGGGACAAGGGTCTGGCCCCTTGCCCCCCTGCTGCTGCTTTCCCTGCCATAGAATGGGGATGGGGAAGAGTTTAAGATGATCTTCCACAAGTTAGATGATATACATGGAAAATTATAACATTTATAGTTTTCCATGTATATAATCTAATTATTGTGGTATTGTCTTAAATTTGAAATCATCTTGAATTCTAGTAAATACAGTGCTGTTTTATAGATGCTTGAGATTTCATTTAGGCTCTGAACCTAAACCATTAAAGCCAACAGCTGTTGATAAGTGTGGGATCAAGGCTTTTATGTGTAAGGTGTGCTAGTAAAAAGTGTCATTGTTGGTTCATCTTTTACAGAAACCTGTGAATGTTGCTTCTCAGCTACTCAGTTTCCTTCTAGTATGGTATACTTTGAAGTTGATCTTGAATGCCTAATGCATGTGTGTGCTTGGTAACTAATGGAAATCAAATGATATAATCATTAAAACAGCATAAACCAAATAAGAGGGTAGAGTGAAAGACACTACCATGCACAAACTCAACATAATTTAATGCTGTACTGCTGTAAGTGGATGGCTAAGTATAACAAATGACTGAGGAACATGTGCTTGGTGTTTGACAACACTAAGACTTATTTATGCAGTAATATTGGTAATATTTCTTATCTCTGGCATTTATAAGCCCTGAATTTAAATCACAACATGATAAACCAAATGTGATAGTTAGGTATCAGTAAAAACATCTAACATTATCCTTTCAACTCAGACTCTCAATGATGTAATAAAGCATTTGGGGAAGCGGGCAAGCTTTAATTGCTTTCTGTTAAGTATATAGCTTTCAATGCAACTTTCCTCATTCTTGTAAGAGTAAGAAACAAACTTGACACTTCAGCTGAATGGTTCATTTACATGCTGCAGTATTGAGAATTATAGAAAACCTTAAGATACTAATATAGATTAGGCTGGAGAAATGTTTGTTTTGCTTCTGAAAAAATCACTTGTAACATTTCATCCACTTGACCAAACTATAAAAGACACGTTCTTTGGCTGCCTGATATGAGACAGAAAATATACTCTTTTGGGGAGAAGTACAAGTGTAGTATGCCAAAAAGGGTGCTTAGTTTAGAGAAAGCAGCCAGACATGCAGTCAGGAAAGCATGGAAGAGCATCTATTTCACTTCCTCTTTGCAGAAAGGGCAGGCTGTTGATGCCACTGGGTCTAGGTGTTTCAATGCAGCAGCCACCACTGGAGGTCAGCAGTTTCTTAACAATGGGAAGAGTGTATAGGGTATGCTAGAAGGTAGGCCCGGTCTGCCCTGCTGCTGCTAGGTGCCACCTCCAGGTTGAGTCAGGGCAGGAGGCACACCCAGTCTAGGCTTAATTTAAGCTTCCTAAATCTAGACCAGAAGCAGTGTGTGCCACTGTTTACCACTGCCAGGAGCAGCACGGGGAGCCCTAGATAAATAACTTGGTGGGGGGGGGGGGTGGAGAGGCTAGTGGGCCCAGAGGGTTTTGGTGAGTCTGCAGGAGAAGATTGGTGGGTGCAAGAGGGTGGCTGGGGGGCAGGAGGGTGGAATTGCCTGGTTGGGGGAAGGTTGGGGGACTAAAAGTAGCTTGATCAGGGTCAGGGTGGTGGTAAGCCTGGGGCAAACTGCTAGGTTTTCACAGCCCTGAGGATGTGCTGCAAACCTTTGGAGGCATTTGCAAGATTTGGTTAACCTTCCCTCAATCTACGTTAGTGTACCTCAGGAGGTGCACTAACTTAGATCAGGTGAACCATTTTTTTTCGGTCAGATTTAATCCTCTGAATGCCTGAGTTTAGGTCGACTTATTGCCTGTACATACCTAATGAGTGTAAGCTACTACACTGACATGTTAATGGTTTCTTCTTCCTTCCTTACTATTAAGAACAAGTGAGCTACATAAATAAGTGCAGTTTAACTTAACACAATTCATACATCTGTTCAGAAAGAGGTTATGATCAATTTATGAAAGCACTGTTCAGAAAGAACAGAATAAGTCATTATCGATACATTATTAACATCCTTGATTAAATCAGTGTCAATCCTGAAAATCTCTGCGGTCATTCTGACACTTGTTAAAGATTGGTTCCAGCCCTTTCTATTAAACTCAGATAACACCAACTTTCAAAAACTAGGTTTGTGGGGGGTGGAGACCAACGTCTTGAGGTAAGTGGGGAAGTGGGAGACCTGGAGGCAGAGAAAGCAGGAGAAGGCAATGGGGGAGGTGCTCATATACTTCTTGAGAAATTGGGGCAAACAACTAGTTAACTTGGGAGCCTGGGAAACTAGCAAGAAGACTAGGAAGTCCTTGCACAGTCATGGAACTATGACGTGATTGGAATAACGGAGACTTGGTGGGAGCTCGCATGACTGAAGCACTGTCATGAATGGGTATAAACTGTTCAGGAAGGACAGGCAGGGGAGAAGAGGAGGAGGAGTTGCACTTTATGTAAAAGAGCCTGGAACTGCAGATAGGGCTGTCGAGAGTCTCTGGGTTAAGGTCAGAGCAGAGAGTAACAAGGATGGTGTCATGGTGGGGGTCTGCCACAGACCACCAAACCAGGAGGAAGTGGTGGATGAGAGTTTCTTCAAACAGCTAGCATAAGTTTCCTGATCACAAGCCCTGGTTCTCATGGGGAACTTCAATCACCCTGACATCTGCTGGGAGGGCAATACAGCAGTGCGCAGGCAATCCAGGAAGTTTTTGGAGAGTGTTGGAGACAACTTCCTGGTGCAAGTGCTGGAGTGGACAACTAGGAGCTATGCTCTTCTTGACCTGCTGCTCACAAACAGGAAAGAATTGGTGGGGAAGGTAGTAGTAGATGGCAACTTGGGAAACAGTGACCACAAGATGATTGAGTTAAGGATCCTGAGGAAAGGAAGGATTTAGAGCAGCAGAGTAAGGATCCTGGACTTCAGAAACGCAGACTTCAACTCACTCAAGGAACTCATAGGCGGGATCCCCTGGGAAGCCAGGTGGAGGGGGAGAGGAGCCTAGGAGAGATGGCTGTACTTTTTAAAGATGCCTTACTGAGAGTGCAGAAACAAACCATCCAGCTGCGCAGGAAAACTAGCAAGTATGGCAGAAAACCAACTTGGCTTAGCAGGGAACTCTTCAGTAAACTAAATCACAAAAAGGCAGCTTATAAGAAGTGAAAACTTGAAGAAATACCTAGGGAAGAATATAAGAGCATTGCTCAGGCATGCAGGGATGAAGTCAGGAAGGCCAAAGCACAATTGGAGTTGCAGCTAGCAAGGGATGTGAAGGGTAACAAGAAGGGTTTCTACAAGTATGTTGGTAGCAAGAGGAGGATCAGGAAAAGTGTGGGACCCTTATTGAATGGAGGAGGCAAACTTGTGACAGGATGCAGAAAAGGCTGTAGTGCTCAATGCCTTTTTTGCCTTGGTTTTCACAGGCAAGGTTGAATGAGAATAAGATGGGATTCAATACTGACAAGTGCAGGGTACTGCACCTAGGGAGAAAGAACCAGCAGCATACCTACAGGCTGGAGAACTCCCTTCTTGTCAGCACAGAGGCAGAAAAGGATCTTGGAATCATTATAGACTCCAAGATGAACATGGGCTGCCAATGTGGGAACACAGCCAGGAAGGCTAGCCGCACCTCGTCATGCATCCACAGGTGCATCACGAGCAGGTCCAAGGAGGTGATCCTCCCTCTCTATATGACATTGGTCAGGCTGCAGTTGGAGTACTGTATCCAATTCTGGGCGCTGCACTTCAGAAGGGATGTGGACAACATCGAGGGTCCAGAGGAGGGCCACTCGCATGATCAAGGGGCAGCAGGGTAGGCCCTACGAGGGGAGGCTATGGGACCTGAACCTGTTCAGGCTCCACAAGAGAAGGCTGAGATGGGATCTGATGGCTGTCTATAAACTGGCCAAGGGAGACCAGCAGCCAGTGGGAGAGTCCCTGTTCCCCCGAGCACTACTGGGAGTAACAAGGAATAATGGCCATAAGTTGATGGAGAGTAGATTCAGGCTAGATATCAGGAGGTGCTACTTCACAGTCAGGGTGGCTAGGATCTGGAACCAACTTCCAAGGGAAGTGGTGCTCACCCCTACCCTGGGGGTCTTCAAAAGGAGGCTAGATAATCACCTAGTTGGGGTCATTTGACCCCAGCATTCTTTCCTGCCCAGGGCAGGGGATTGGACTTGATGATCTGTTGAGGTCCCTTCTGACCCTACCAACTATGAAACTAGGAAGTTCAGCTCCCAGACTATTATACCAGGAAGCAGTTTGGACAGGAGGTAAGCAGCCCTCAGTGGTGAAAGAACAGGTTGGGGACTACTTGGAAAAGCTGGCTGAATACAAGTCCATGGGGCTGGATGGGATGCACCTGAGGGTGTTGACAGAGTTGGCTGATGTGATTGCAGAGCCATTGGCCAATATCTTTGAAAACTCATGGTGACTGTGAGTGGGATGACCAGTCTTATCCTTGACTCTCCTTTAAACTCACCTGCTATGACTTGGATAAAAAGGAAAAAGGAAGAAGGTTAATGTTTTTAGTTGTTCTTGGATAGAATAATGCCACTATGATGTTAAATGCTCACAGTGAAAGTTTTATTTCTGGCTTAATAGTGCTGAAGTAACAATGTTCTTGCCAGTTGCTTCATTAGCAAAGTAGTTAGTGTTACAATCAGGAAATCTTCAGATTAGTTACTTTGTATATGCTGGGTAGGGATTCTTCACCACTAATTATCTCATTAGCGGCACACACCCTCCGCTTTCCTCATTCTCTGTGTCTGCATGATCCAGAGGGTAGTCTCCTGCCACTCTCTCTCTCTCAGCTAGGTTTCCCGCTCCCAGTTTTCATGCTCCCACTGGGAGCCAGTCTTGGGGTTAACCCCACTCCCCTTTTATCTTGGTGAGGAGCACAATCTCTCCTCCTTAGATGTCCTGGGGGATTCGCCGCCTGGCGTTTCAGGCTCTCCCACACTTAGCAGCACAGCAGGAGTCGCCAGCAGGACAAGCCTCTTTGCCACTGACCTGTCGCATCTCTCGAGGATCTGTCATCCAGCGTCTCTGCTCCTCCTGCCCTTGTTGGTACAACCGGGTTCCCGGGAAGGCAAACCTTGATGCCACTGACCTTCCATGTACTTCAGGAACCTCACTCTTCTTGGAGTTCTTTCCTTTCTCCAGTAAGTCTCCCCTTTTCTCTCTTCAAGAGCATCACCACTCACTTTTTCTCCTGGTGCCTGAAGGCAAAAAGTCTTTTCCCTGCTGCCTTTTTTATGTTCCATTTGGCAGGCTAATCACCTGGTTCTCTCCCAGGTGTGCAATCCCTTCCACCTGGCAGGGTTCATCGTCCGGTCAATCTGGCCCAACCTTGTCTAAGAAACAGGGCTCTTGCCTGAGTCCCTGTTACAGTGATCAACAGAAGTCCTGGATGACTGGAAAAAGGCAAACAGTGCCTATATTTAAGAAAGCAAAAAAGGAGGATCTGGGGAAATACAGACGAGTCAGCCTCACTTCAGTCCCTAGAAAAATCAAGGAATCCATTTGTAAGCACTTGGAGGACAAAAGGGTGATTAGGAACAGTCAGCATGGATTCACCAAGGGCAAGTTATACCTGACCAATCTAATTGCCTTTTATGATAAGGTGGCTGGTTCTGTGGATCACACTGTGGGGAGACTGGTGGATGTGGTATACCTTGATTTTTTTAGAAAGATTTTTGATACTGTCACCCACAACATTCTTGCTGACAAGCTAAAGAAGTATGGGCTAGATGAATGGACTGTAAGATATATAGGAAACTGGCTGGAGCATTGGGCTCAGAGAGTACTAATCAATGGCTCGATGTCTAGTTGGCAGCTGGTATCAAGTGGAGTCTCCCAGGGGTATGTCCTGGGGCCAGTTTTGTTCAATGTTTTCATCAATGTCCTGGAAGATGGCTTAGAGTGCACCATCCGCAAGTTTGCAGATGACACCAAGCTGCAGGGTGGGGGTGGGGTGGGGAGTAGTAGGTATGCTGGGGGGTAGGGCTAGGATTCAGAGTGATTTAGACAAATTGGAGGATTAGACCAAAAGGAATCTCATGAGGTTCAATAAGGACAAATGCAAAGTCCAGCACTTAGGATGAAACAATCCCATGCACTGGTGCAGGCTTGGCGCTGACTGGCTGGGCAGCAGCTCTATAGAAAAGGACCTGGGGGTTACAGTGGACAATAAGCTGAATATGAGCCAGCAGTGTTCCCTTGTTGCGAAGAAGGCTAGTGGCATACTGGGCTGCACTGGTAGGTTTTTTGCCAGTAGGTCAAGGGAAGTAATTATGTATTATATCTTTTCAGCACTGGTGAGGCCACATCTGGAGTACTGTGTTCAGTTTTGGGCCACACCCCCACTACAAAAAGGATGTGGCCAAATTGGAGAGAGTCCACTGGTGGGCAACAAAAATGGTGAGGGGTCTGAAGGACATGGCTTACGAGGAAAGACTGAGGGAACTGAGCTTATTTAGTCTAGAGAAGAGGAGACTGAGAGGAGACTTAATAGTAGCCTTCAACTACCTGAAGGGGGGTTCAAAAGAGGATGGAGCTAGACTTTTCTCAGTGGTAGTAGATGACAGAACAAAGAGCAATAGTCTCAAGTTGCAGCAAGGAAGTTTAGGTTAGATATTAGGAAGAACTTTCTCACTGGGAGGGTAGTAAAACACTGGAACAGGTTACCCAAAGAGGTGGTGGAAATGCTATCCTTGGGGGTTTTCAAAACCTGGCTAGACAAAGCTTTGGCTGGGATGATATAGTTGGGGCTGGTCCTGCTTTGAGCAGGGATTGGACTAGATAACTTTCTGAGGTCCTTCCCAACCCTCATTTTTTATGTTTCTTTTGACAATTCCAATCTGGGTTCAACAGTTATGTTTTTGGTCATTTTAGAAAACTTCGGAGGATTAAAAGATGCTATTTCAGTTTTGTGTGTGGCAGGGCACCTTTGGGTGCATGTTTGCAGCAGGACATCTGTGGTGCCTGCCACTCAAAGGGCCTCAGTAGGCAGCAGAGGCAGCCTGCAGGTGGCTGCACTCCCTAATGAGGAGTCACATGGCCAGCAGGAGACTGCCTGATTGGGGAAGAAGACTCAGCTAGTAGCAATAAAAGCAGTCTTGAGCAGTAAAGCTAGCAGCAGTTGCTGCAAGCAGCTGGAGGCAGAACATCACCTGGTTGGAACTGCTGCTCAGGAACACCTGGAGGACAGGGTAGGAACTATGGGGATGGCAGGAGGTTTGTGATCCTAGGGAATGACATAAAACTACACCCTGCTGCGGTAGGATTGGTGTGGTGGGGCTGCTTCTGGCAGGGCAGCTCCAGGAAATGCCATACCTATGCCTCCCTAGTGAAGGGTGAGTATGGGGCACCAGAAAGGCTCAGCCCCTGTTGCTTTGAGGGTTACCCCATGGAAATGAAAGCTAGGGAAGCACACCCTGAGAGAGAAGCACAGGGACCCAGATCCACAGAGTAGGGCCTAAGGCAGGGTCCAGGTAAGTTGATAGATGCCTGAGGCCCAAGGGGGTGCAATGCCCAGAAGCTTCCAGGAATGTCAATAGATGCCTGAGTGTCCATAGGCTGAATGAGTGAGGCCAGGTAAGTCTTCAGATGCCTGAGGACCAGAGGCCCCAGTGAGAGGGCAGAGTAGCAGTGACTCGGTGGCTGTGTAGAGTAGGGTCTTAAGACGGTCTGAAGGGCTTCACATGAGCTGACTGGAGTAGTGGCAGCTGGCAGCCATGTAGAGTAGGGCCTTAAGATGGTCTGAATAGCTGCACATGGGCTGACTGGACTAGCTGCAGCCAGGTGCTATGTAAAGTGGGGTTTTAAGACAGTTCAAAGGATTGCACACAAGCTGACTGGAGTAGCTGGAGTAGGGGCCCCAGCTGGAATTATGGCCCAGGCATGTCCAACGATGCCTGAAGCCTAGTTGGGCCAAGTGGTCCAGTAAGGGGCTAGGGGAGTGATAGTGGAATTTGGATGCCATCCATAAGGCATGGTACATGGTATAAGGGAATGTTTGGAGTCATGTAATATGCCCTTGGCATTGGGCTTTAAAATGAGCAGCCTTCTGCCTAAAAAGAAACAATGAATTGTTTGCATCAAGGCATGGCAGGAAAGTGTAGATGGGCAGACTGCGCAGACAGGGAGGTGGGCCAGCATGGTGACTGGCCCCAATAGTTACCCTGTTACATCTATATTTAGATGCCCACAGAGAGCATCAATATAGAACAGGGGTGTCAAACATATAGCTTGTGGGCCAGATCCAGTGGATGGAGGTGTATGATCGGGCCCATGGGTCTCTGGACCAACCCCATATACCAGTCCCTGCCATGCATGTGCTACACACAGCACAGGGTGCTGTCATGGGGTACCACACACAGCTTGTGCCCTGGACCTTACATGCTACATGCAGTGCCAGGTCCAGCACCAGGGCGCACTGCACACACCATCCTAGGGCTGGTATGATGTCAGTGTATGTGGGCTTGACTCCGCACTATTCACAGCACAGTCAGTTGGGGGTACAGGCTGAACACAATGCCCTGGACTGGCCCCCTGACCTGCTTGCATTTACTGACTGTGTCACATGGGCTGGGCCCAGTGCTGCATGCACTGCACAGCATGTGGGTCCAGTCCAGCCCAGGAACACTCATCTGGCCATGGATTAGATGAGTTTGACCCCCTGCATTGGTGGTTCACTGACCATAATCTGAGAAACACAGGTCTGCGACTTTTCTATGGAGTTAATGCAGACAAGATCAGAAACCCACAATAGCAAAAAAGGAAGCTTCTATCTAGTCTATACTCAAAAGCATCAGAACTTGCCCCAACGGCCTCTAGGTACATGACTTAGATACAAGGGGAAAGACTGAATATGGCAGAATTTATCACTGAGAAAGGTATATTTAAAAAGATATTAAATTATAAATAATATAAGGTATATTTAAAACAAAATTATGTAATTGTATAATGTTAAAATATAATAACATTTACAATTGTAAAAAATAAAAACAAAAACAGAGGTGGTAAACCATGTTAGTCTGAAATGCCACCATCCTCTACCTTCTGCCTGACCAAATGTATGCATCAGAAATGAAGCTATAACAGTCAGGACAACCATATTCTCTTTTCACAGTATCTTAGGGTTCTGTCCCAAAAGCTCATCATGTTCTATATGAACAATCTTGAAATTTGATTTTTTTTTTTAAACCAATGTAGGCTGTAAATCAGATACTTACTTACTTTTAAGACTGTAAACCTGTAAAGACATTTATAAATTAAGGACATTTCATAGAATCTGCTTCAGACATTCCTTATACTGCAGGATACCTTGTCAGAGACTGGACCTATGCTGTTGTATACCTGACATACTTTCAAAGCTGCTCCCCACTCCATGTCTTTTTTTTCTCTTGAATACTGGGATTATAAACACACAGAAAGTATAAGGGGGAATCTGCAAGATCAGAGTTTGAAAAGGTTTTAGAGCAAGGGTGGGCAATTATTTTGGGCAGAGGGCCGCTTGCTGAGTTTTGGCAAGCCATCAAGGGCTGCGTAACAGGCAGCCCAGGGCAGATAAATATTAATCTTCTAAATTTTTTAGGGGCTCCATGGGCCGGATAGAATGGCTTGGTGGGCCCCATCCAGCCCCCGGGCTGCATTTTGCCCACCCCTGTTTTAGAAGTTTAAAAAGATCCAGTTTATCCAAACCTTACAAAACAGTTTAAAAGGGTACACTTAAGTACACCTGATTTAGTTCTCATTAAATTCAAGGGAAGTTTTGCTATTAAATCCATCAGCAGAAGAGTCATGTTTTAATAGCCTTACACATTTGTAGTTGTTCTAGCTCATTTTGCCTCATTTCAGTTTTCCAGCCCTTCCCCTTTCCCCTCTTATCCCAGCAAAATAAATAAGGCATACTATCTTAGATATTTTTTAACTATGCAGATTCTTCAACCCATTCTACTCCCTTTGGACTGTGAGAAGAGGAGACTGGTTAAATCTACACTAACATTTTCCCAAGTAAGAAAGAGAGTTTACAACCATAGAGCTTCTCTAATTAGCAGCTGCAGCTACAGCTGGCCACAGAACTTTGAAGCACAGCAAAAATATAGCAGTACAGGGTAAGGACAGATGTGTGGAGTCCCCCAGCAGGAGTGTTGCAACACCACTGGACAAGCAGCCAGAGATGTGCTCTTCAGACAGGGGGCAACAAAGGGTTCTGCTTTCCTTTTCTATGAGGGATGGGAAACCTGCCAGCAAGTCCATCTACTTACAGCCTGCTGGTTCCTGTAGGCTGCTGTGAACAGAGCAGCAACCCCCAAGCCAGGCTGGGATGTAGCTCCGCTCACCACAGGTGAGCCTGGTATTGACAGTCTAATCCCAGGCTGTTCCCCTTGGAGGGGGAGGGAGAGTGGAGCACTTTGGATTGCTGGGGAAACCAAGAAAAGCCTCCCCCAGCCCCCCAACATGTGGTGACCATCATCGTTCCATGACCACCATCATTCTAGTGTTTATGGCAAAAAATGCTAGTGTTTATGAATAAACACTAGCATTTTTTGCCATAAACACTAGAATGCAGAGAATGAGAACTAAAGAAAGACTAAAAAGAATTAAGAATGGTATAGAACAAAAAAGATTAAAGACAAGTAAAGGCATGAAAATGGTACAGCATAGGAAGCTGTGACAAGGTTTCGTTGACTGCCACCATTGCTTTCATAATGATGCGTGGGAATTAAAGAAGACCATTCCTTTTCTTCCACAAGGCTCCTGTATTATTTACTGTAAGATAAAATGTAGGGTCATTGGTCCAGAAAGTCATATGGGCTCAGGTGCCATTGCTTTTCTAGTGTTATTTTTGTATTATGCTGTGCATTAATTCTTTTCTAGCTAAAATTGATGGACATTGTATATTAATGCAAAAATGAATGAAACATACAGACTTGTTTCCTAGGACTCTTGAATATTCCACAAAAAATTGATCTTTAAAAACCACTTTGATTTATCGCAAAAGTTGTCAGGTTTCTCTGCGTAACTTTATGTTGTGTTGATCAACTGGGATGTTTTCTTTGGCTATGGTGAGGATGAAGCCAAGTGAACCTTTGAGCTTCCCGAGAACATGAAGTGAATGAGATATTTGAGACTGACTATTCACAGTGTATGGGGATGTCATAAAATATATATTTCTAGAATTTTGAAAGGTCTAGATGAGAGAACTTGAGGTAATTCCTGATATTTTATGAACATAGTTTTTCTTTTTGGTAACTTTTGCATATTGCCAGTCTGATTCTTCGCTTATTTATGCCCATGTAGTTCAGTGACATCAGTAAATCACATCAGCATTGTATATGTGACAGAGTGGAAAATACAAAACATATTTTAAGAGAGGCTTTGGATTACCTTTTTATAGTAGCATTATAATTGCAAATAGTAACCTTTGAAATGTTAATGCTAAATTATTTGAAAACTTTTTTTTTTTTTTTTTGACTTCATAAAACTTGCCTGTACCTACAGTTCAAGAAACTGAAGGTGGTAAGATGGTCCAGGAACAAAACTTTTCATGATATTTTTTTTCCTTCATAAGATATTGTTGCATGCACAGGATGTAACTACTACTAACATGATAGGCAAAATATTGCAACATTATTCTTTCTTCAGACATTTTCTTCCACCTTGCTTCTGGCCTCTTGTATGTTTCTAAATGAGGTATATGAACAAGAGACAATTGTTACAAGTTACCAAGAATGACTCTGGTTATGGATTTACTTGTAGCCTGGACCAAAATTGATAAAGCCTCTTTAATCTTTTGCATGGAGGTGATCCTGTAAGGTGCTTAGCAAAATATCTTAATTCCTACTCAGTACAATGTTTGATTCAAGTCTTTCCTATGTACATACAATCCAAGTGCTCCACAATGTTCCTATAATATAGGGAGGTATTACAGCCTTGCATAAGGTGAGCTGATGTGAAGGCCCATACCCACAAAGATATTTGTCTTATTGATGTCTGGTGATATAGGTAGTCAATGTGAGGAAGGGAATAAACCCCAAGTCTCCAGATGGGCAGCCTTACCAGTGGACCATCCACATTTCCTAATATAATACCATAAAATAACTCTTCCCTTGGCTGAGCCCCTATAAGCTGTGATCAGCTTGTTCAGCTGGAAATCTTCTGTAACATAATTGCTCAGTTATGCTAAATTTAAACATTAATTATACATTTTCTGAATAAATGATTAATAAATGTTGCTGCTTTAAAACTGGGTTTGAAAATTGCAGCTAGGAAATAATAAGCCCATTGTCCTCTCGCCCATTTAAAGAAGTACATTTTAATATGTTTGCCATTCAGCGAAATTGTAAATCACAGCAGTGCTATGACAATATGGATTAGATTCTTCCTTTCAGAAGAGTTAATTCTAAACTCCTTTCGGAGTTAATTCTAAACACTTTAGGAGGCGTTATCCACCCAGAATAATATAGATATTCATAACTACAGAAGTCATTCCTTAGGGGAGAGAACATGTGCTATCCTAATTGATTGGACTATGTGCTACTTCAGTCTGCCAGGGTACCAGTGAGCAGCAATGCATAAACTTAGGCCCCCTCTACACATTACAGGTATTGTGCAATGAATTACCATGAGATTACCAGTTACATGTGCAAAGTAGCTATCACACGATCCAAGGTCCAAACAGCTACAATTAGACCTCGAAAATGTGTACTAACTTTATAGCTGATTGCTATCAAGGCTTGATTTGCATGTGTAGCAGGGTCTCCTCAAGGCTGGGAGCCCATCAGCTGACAGGGCAGCCAGCCAGATCATGGCAACCATGATCCCCAAGGCTCAGGGGTGCATGAAGCCCCAGAGCCCACATGGATCTCTTGGTCCTGGCTACACCTTACACACAGCCAGGACCCAGAGCCCCATCAGATGCAGGACTCTGGGTCTTGGCTGCATGTGGCCTCTGTGGCTGGGAGCACCCTCAGCAAAGCGGGTTCCCAGCTGTGGGTGCCTGCTTCTCATGGATGCAGGGTGGCACAGGATCTGGCTCCACTTATATGGGCAATACGGGGTGATTAGATCTAATGCACAATTGTGTGGATCACACATTAGATCCAATTGCACCTCTACCTACAGATGTAGAAGGGGCCTTACTGTTGCAGAGTTATGAGTTTTCAGGCTTATGAAGGTTGCTAAATCCCTGGTTTCTGGAATTATGTGGGAATCTCAGCTTTTCAATTACATTTCTAGTGATTATGAAGAAAAACTTGTTTGCTAGAAATTCCTCTAAAACTACTCAGTAGCATCTAATCTGCATTTGGCTAAAAATGTACTTGTTGTATTATTATGATTAAAACACTAATTGATTTAATAGTGACAATATGCTTTACTCTGAAGAAAACAAACAAACGAATCTCTGTTCCCCTCTTCACACAGAATCCAAGGAGCCTCAACACTAAATGGGTTACAATCTAAGTATATGGGACTAAAACATTTATTATACGTTCTGGAGTCATGTACAGCATCAAAGAGGAGAAAGCACAATTTTAAATGATGTATGGAGAGAGGCACTTGTACATCTGAAAACTAGGTAGCATTTGTAGCTTTCACCAAAAATAGGCAGCCTCTATCAGAAAGGGTGGATGACTGTGATTATAGTGAGATGGGGTTCTATGGAAAAACTGTGAGAGATCATGTAATTAAAGATTATAGCATATGTATACAGGGCAACTTTAATTCTGGCATTTCCAAACTTTTGAATACTTGACTTTGCAGCCTTAATACCCTTTGAATATAGTTTCTCAGTGTAATGTTCTACGTTTTTAAAAAAGTAATCTGAAAAAAACCCAGACATTCCATCATCTGGAAGCAAACTTATCTATGGTCATACTAATATGCCAAACT
The DNA here is from genome assembly GCF_000455745.1 of Alligator sinensis. Classification (NCBI taxonomy): domain Eukaryota; kingdom Metazoa; phylum Chordata; order Crocodylia; family Alligatoridae; genus Alligator; species Alligator sinensis. The sequence continues at coordinate 930,723 of NW_005842278.1, forward strand.
TATCTTTGGCATATTAGACCCATTGAAGCCTCTGCTACTTGAGCTAACACCAATGACAAGTTTTCATGATTATGTGGGGTAGCATTGGGGAATAAGACTTTTTGCCAGTGGGTTTCACAGCTATTTGCTGAAGGTAGAGGAATGGAGAGACCCAAGAATTTTGCATTCAGTTTCAGCTTCTGAAAAGCAACATGCTTTGGTAACCTTTATGTCTCTTCCAGTGGCCCTGTCCCCAGCAGCCAGATCCTTTAAGCCTAAATTCTGTGTTTCCTCAAATGCCAAACCACATTCACTTTGGCTGCCCAATGCAAGTCTCCCTTTCTCAGTTTCTCATCTCAGCTCCTGTCTCTCCAGCTTTGAATTCTAGTCTTTCCCTAGAAAGTCTACATGAGGTCTTCAGCCTCTCTAACTCCCCTTCACTCATTCTTAGTCCAAGCCTGTTCTATTTAAGCTTCTCTGCACTCACTTCAGCTCTGCCTCTATCCTATCTATTGGGCACCAGTCTCCCACCTGCCCTTATCCTTACTGTTCTTTATCTCAGTCTCTTCCCTCTTGGTCTAGCTCTTCTGCATTGATTAGGTTGCTTCTTCCTCCTGCTTTGGCACACAGGCATCTGGACACCAGTAAGGTGAAAGTGTAAGACAAGAGTTTGTCTGGTCTCTGTTTTGGTGCTTGGTTCTATAGTGGCTTACAGCAGACTAGAAAGCAGTTATCAGGAAAGCCCCAACCAGCATTTGAAACCGTGAGCTATAGTGTACTTCTTCCAGACAAAAGTTCTGGAGAGTGTAGATGCCAAATTGAATGGTCTCTAATTAGCTTATGCAAACTGATGCTATTGGAAAACTTTATCACTTAGCCATCTGTGAGTGACTTTTCATGAGAGCAGTAGCAAGCACTTCCTGACACCAGGGCAATCCTTCTGCCAGATTTCAAGGTACTGCAGCAAAATGTGGAGCACTGTAAGAATTTCATTAACACAGTAATTTTTCCCTGATCTCATTTTTGAAAAGGCTGAAAACGTTTTATTGAATTCAATGGCATAACAACCAGGCTTTGCATTATGGGTAAGCCCTGCAAGAGTGGGAAGCCAGGGTAACACAGGAGTCTTACCCCAAACAGTCCCAGGCTGCTGTCCATACACCAGCTGCTGCAGCAGGAACAACACTGGGGGGACCCCCTGTGAGGGTACAGAACAATTTTGGTGTCCACTTAAGCCACACTTGGGTCTGCTGCCCTTCTTGCCCGTTCCTTTTGGAAAAAAAAAAAGGTGTCTGTTGTACATGAAAAATATTTGGTGTCTTTTATAATAAACAGCATTACCAGCTCTGTTCATGGTGTATGACTTTCTTTTTAACCCCACTGAAGTCAATTGCAAAATTCCCAGTGATTTCAGTGAGGCCACAGTTTCACCCAGTATATTTAAAGCTTGTCAGGGGCATCCTAGGTGAATGTATGGCAAAGAAGAAGCTGAATCTGGGTTTATGAAATCCTAAGTTACTCTTGTTGACCCTGGACCATGCTTTCTTGTATGTAGCCTGTGAACATTTACTCCAAAGATCGAACCTTTGACTCTACTTAGTCTGATACCCTGCATATAAAAATGTTGCTCATGATGGACCTGGACTGAATATGCAGTTCATCCTAGCAATGCTTACACCTCCAAGCAGAGCCTTTTTTATTCTTTATTTACTTTTTGAACATATCAGACTGCTACAAAAGCAGCATCCCTCTGTAGCTTGCACTAAGGATCAGGCCCATATCAAAGAAACTACATGACCTGAATTTTCTTCCTAATAACATGAGCTTCATTGAGGAAGAGTTAACATGAGTGGCAGATGTCTTCCTGCTCTTGTTCCATATGAGGTTTCTTCTCCTGAAGGCATTGTTAAAAAGGTTCCAGAAGGATCAGGTTTGAGAGAGAGAATCTGTTTGACAAAAGGCAGAGCATGGCAGCAATAGAATTGTTAGTTTTGGACCCTCTTTTCCAGAATTAATTGCAATCAAGTGGGGATAAGAAAAATAAATGCAATTATATAAAAGTATCAGGATGTGTCTTATTAATGAGCTACTGAAGAGAGTTCTTGTCATTATGCAGAGTATTCTGTAATTTCTAAATCTATTATGCATTTGACTTCTGTGTTCCAGAAGGAATTTGACAGATGGCTGCACTCGTGTCAGGGGAATAAGTTGGTATTAAATGGATCTAAAAATAGTACGATGGTTTGGGATTCCTTTAAAATGCCTTGTCTCTCAAATTGGAGAGAAATTTGCTGTTTGAGACTGTTGTGCAGGCAGCACCAGATGTTACTCAGTCTTTCAAACTCTTTCTTATTTTGCAAGCAAGTTTTTAGTCTAGGGAGAAGTGTGTGTGGGTGAGTGGTGGGGATTTGTAACAGTTTTTCTTTTTCTGTTTTTTTTGTGGGGGAGGAACGTGGTTGTCAGCAAGGGATTTTGCCTCCTTTCTTATCTTACTAGAGTCGATTCTTGAGGCAAATGTTTCCATCTTACATCCTAGCACTGGTATTTGGCTGAATTTGGGTATATTTTTAGTGCACCTCGTTTTATTGACACAAACTCCTTGTCACTAGTTTGTTCTCTTACAAGAACCTGACCTGTCAAATCTCAGTCTCTGCCATTATCTGACAAAGGCGTGGCAGCCTAATGGCATAACCTGGAGAAGCTGGTTTGGTAGTCAATATGGTGCACGCATGTGTTAGGGCCCGAATTTAGCAAAATGACCCAGTATACACCTACCTGTCAAGCACGTGAAAAATCTTATTTACTTAAATGGGACAAGTTGCATGTTGAAAATTCAGCATGTGCTCCAAAATTTTACTGAAGCTGAGGAAGGGTGGCCCAAGTCAGGGTATCATGCACAACAGCATGACAGCAGTGTATCTGATCACATTCAGAAACATACAGCCTACTCTCTGGTTTTGTTAGTAGTTTCGTTGACTTTACTGGAACTACTTGGGTGCCATTATTATTAAATATATACAGATGTCTTTGTAGAATCAGGGCCACTTTTCTAATAATAGCTTTAATTCCAGAGAACATGGGAAAACCCGACGGCTGGAAAAAACAACCAAATTCACCCTTGCAAAAAATGTGTATGGATATTTTTTGTTCTTTTTTTTTCCCCCCCTTCATAAAGAAAATTGCAAATTACAGCAAATGCTGGGGAACAATTCTCTAGTGTTGACCTTTATTATTGAGTTACACAGACATCATGCATATTCTAGATACATTATACTAAGTCTTTCAGACTAATTGACAATGTTCCATTAATTTCCATTGCTGAAAGGGATCTGGAGCATTTTTTAATGTTGTTATTTTCCTTTCCAGCTCATCCATCACTGCATCCCTCCTAGTTCTGGTTTTGGTTCATTCTCTTCCAATATTAGGAAACATACATCACAAGATAGTAATTTATTATTTGTTTAGCTACCTGCCTGTACCAGGATATTTAGTTTTAGTTTGATCAGCAAAATGTCTTAGGTTATTTCGTTCATTCATGTCATATGCCAGTACCTATGTGTTTCCTTTTCAAATTTCTGAATTTGAAGCATGTAATATCATCAACTGTATAATGTGCATGACTGAAAACACCTGCCGGCTTTGTGTATGCAGAAAACACCCTACATGCACACATCTTTATCTGCATGGAAGTGGAACTATATGTGTTTTCATTTCTATGTTCTAGAAATTCTGTTCTGCCAGCCCTGTATTGAAGAAGTTACCTGGGCATCTTGGCAGAAGAGGCCCAAACTATATATAAGCAGCATGAACTGCCCAGAACGGAATAAATAATTGCAAAATAGATCTTTAATTTTTTTAAGAAAAAAATTTTCTTCTGTAAGACCAGAAATCATAAGCTTCTTTTCCTGAAACATGATTCTATGTACACACAAATTTTAAACTCTGATGGTTAGAAAAAGACACCTATTTGAGTCCTGAGCTTTGGTATATGAAAGAATACAAGAGAATCGCTATCACATGCTTTATGAATACTCTTTTACATCACCTAAAACATGGCCATTAACAGTAGTGTCACTAGAAGGGTTGAGTGGGGCACCAGACCCAAGCACCAACCTAGAGGGGGCATCATTGTGGCTCTTCCCCCTTCTTGCCCCCTATCCCTTACCCCCAGGAGTCTTTGCAACAGTAGGAGCCAGGAAGGGGCAGACTCTGCCCTCAGCAGTGTAATTGTTGATTGTGGGGGGGAGGCGGGAAGAAGGGGGTGAATTTGTACCACCCCCCTAGGGAGGCTTTGCCATGAGACACAGCCCTGCACCCGGGGTGGGGAGGAGAGATTGGGGTATCAGGAGAGGTCCCCAGGGAACCTGTGCTGCTGTCTCTTTCTTAGCTGCAGCAGCCTGAGCCCACACTGCTACAGAACAGTCACAGCAATCGTCACCCAAAGAGGGCCACATCAGGTAAGATGCTGCTTCTCCCCTGCTCTCCAGTGGCCAGGATAATCCTCTCTTCCTCACCACCCACCCCCACCCCCATGCTTTGGGTGCTGAAAGGGATTACTGTGACTTTGTCTGGACATTAATTTAGCTTCTTGAGCAGTTTGGAGAACTTTCCTCTCTTCATATGACCTTGGGCTCTAAGGAATGCGTGAGCCCTCATACACACATACCCTGTGACAGCTTAATTTAGCATCTGACAGTGCTTTGACTGATGCCATAGGAATACAGTACAAACAGTGCAATGTCTGCTTCCCTTCACACATGTCATTGTCAACCAGCCAAAGCTGGAGTGTGTCTGTTAGCAGGATCCACAAATCCAGTGTAACAGTTTGACAGCTTGATGTACCTTAAAGAGAAATTTCAAGTATCATCAGTGAAAATGCATGTGATCTGAAGAAAAGACATCTCTACTCACCTAATGAACCTTGAAATTTATTAGACATGAAGAAGTGTGTATTGCATTCAAAAGCTTTTCTAAGCCTATCCCAACCATGCAGTTGGTCCCATAAAAGATATCATCCAGAAAAATCCTTTACCTCTCATTAGATTCTATAGTAATATGGCTATCAGATTTAATTTGCAATTTATGGTATATCTATGTTACATACTAGTTCATATTTAGAACTCATCAGCAGAGAAATATACTTGGATTTATATTTGAACATGACCTGTTATTTATTGAACATATTTTTCTCTTCTCTGAAAGGAGGAAAAAAAAGCAAACAAATGAAAACTTGCACAGATAGGAATGGATGAGGCAGAGTCTTGCTTGTAGGTGTTGAAGCACTAGCTCTAGCACTAGTATGATGTTACTATTGTCCATCCTGCCCATCCAGTATACTGTAATGTGGACTGGCAGGAACATGCACCATAGTAGCTATGTTCAATGTTAATATTAGAGGAAAAGCAAATTATGCCATGATAGCACTAGCGTGCTAAGGGAGTTGTATGGTAAGAATGGATGCTGTCAAAAATACAGACAGACAGACTGATATGAGGCTAAAAGTACTTCTAATAACTAATGGGTTTAACTTGAGGTCATCAGAAACATTGGGTATGCTTGTTGCCACAGCTGCTGAGTTTCGGTGTGGTATCTGTGCCCTAGACCTTAAGGTTGCCTATACACGTGCTTGTTGACATTTCACTCATAATTAGAACCATCCAGCATTGCCACAGCATCATGTGTATTGTGTATTAAGCAGCTTTCCTCCTGGAACCGGGGGGGCCAGTCTCCACATGAGCTGATATGTCCTGGGCCCCATACTGGAGCTAGCTCAAGGACGGTGCAGGGCCCAGGGAAAATCAGCTTGTGCAGGGTCTCTCCCCCACCCTGGGATTGGGCCTGTGGGTCTCTGTACAAGCTGATATGCCCCGTGCTGGAGCTGGCCCGAGGAAGGTGCGGGGCCTGGGGCATATTAGCTTGTGTGGGGACTCTCCCCTGCCCTGTGATCAGGGCAGCAGGTCCCTGCATGACCTTATATGCTCCAGACCCTGTACCAGAGCCGGCTCGGGGGGGGAGAGGCAGGGTGGCCCAGGGCAAATCAGCTCATGCGGGGACCGTCCCCTGCCCTGGGATCAGGGCAGTGAGTTCCTGCATTACCTGATATGCCTTGGGCCCCATACTGGAGCTGGCCCAAGGAGGGCGCAGAGCCAGGGCAAATCAGCTCATGTGCGGACCGCCCCCAACACGAGCTGATTTGCCCCAGGCCTGGCTGCTGCTAGCCCCAGGCGGCAGCACCAACCTCCTGCAATGTGGGAGTCAGATCAGGGGCCTGCACCCATAGGAGCAGTCCAGCATAGCCCCTACAGCCCTCCTGGGGCTGTGAGCAGGCCCCATCTGCCTGCCGGATGACAGGAGGCTGGTGCTGCTGGCTGGGTCCAGCCGCAGCACCCTTCTTCCCAGTGCTGGGTGCGGGCTGCAGGACTCTTCCGACTCCTCCCAGGGGTGCAGGGGGCCCTGATCTGCCTGCCAGATGACATTTTGAAATTCTCAAAATGTTTTGAGTGCCCTTTTTTTATTTCAAAGCTGTTTTGAAGGCTTTTGTTTCATTTCGATTTCCCTGTTTCAGGCTTGAAATGCATTGAAATAGCTTTGAAATGAAACATCGGGTGAAATTTCGCATAGCCCTAGTGATTATTTCTCTCTATTTGGCACTAGTGAGGCCACATCTGGATTACTTTGTCCAGTTTTGGACTCCCCTCTACAAAAAGGATGTAGACAAATTGGAGAGAGTTACAGAAGGTGACAAAAATGGTTAGGGGCTGAGGGAACTGGGATTATTTAGTCTGGAGAAGAGAAGACTGAGAGGAGATTTAATAGCAGCCTTCAACTACCATGAAAAGTGGTTCCAAAGAGGATGGAGCTAGACTGTTATCAGTGGTGGCAGATGACAGAACAAGGAGCAATGATTTCAAGTTGCAGCAAGGGAAGTTTAGGTTAGATATTAGGAAGAGCTTTCTCATTAGCAGCATGTACAAAAGGGGTGTGCAAAATGGGCCACATTCAATTTGGATTTGGCCTGAATCGGGGACAGTTATTTGATTAGTTGATTCTGTCCCGACTTGATTTGGATGAATGCAAATCTGAAGATTCAATGCTGATTCAGAGAATCAGCGATTCAGCCATAGACACAGCTTTAAATGTTTTTTCTATATACCTCAAGGTATCAAGCGTGGCTCAGAAATGCTGCGATGGTGGGGCAGATGAAGCATTCCACAGGAGCATGGCAGGGGGGCTACCGCATGCTCAGCAACGAATCCAGAACTGGATCGGAAGTAATTCTGGTCCACTTCCGGGTCCACCACTGAACATGCTGCTCCCCCCCCCCCCCCCGTGCTTCCCTGGCTCAGCAATCATGCACGGGGGACTCCAGGTGCCCCCCAGACCCAGGAGGCTGGAAGTGCTGCTGGTCCATTTCCAGGTCTGCTGCTGAGTGCGCCGGGGAACACTCCCCCCATCCCCCCCACCCTGGGCTCCTGTGAGACGCTCCATCCACCCCAGCATCTCAGCATTCATGAGCGGCCTCGTACCTTGAGGTATGTAGAAAAAACATTTAAAGTTGTGTCTGTGTCCAAATCATCGAATCTTTCCGAATCAATTTGGAGGGTTCCAATTTGATTCGGAGAGATTAAAGGATCTCCTAATTCAATTAGGATTTGGAGATTCAGCCATTGAATCAGGCTGAATCTCCATCAAATCGAATCAGTGACCAAAGCTTTGCACAGCTCTAGTTGTTAATGCTGTGCAATAAATCTTCATTGTACTGAAAAGCTTAAGAGCTTTTAAGAATGATCTTGGGGTTGGTTTATCCCATTGAAAATACTTCACTGAATGCTTCATGAACCAATGACATAGGACTTTGCATGGAGGTCTTGCCATAAAGTAAGACCTTTTTATGCTCTCTGCTCTTGATCATTCATACTAAATCACCAGTATTCATGAATAAAGTTGTTTTGAAAACCCAAGTGTGCTAATAGATGCATTAGCCTGCAGCTCTTAGTCTTAGCTAACTCCCACTGAAGACTGATTAAAGATTCCAGGATCTAGCATTCTGTGTGGTTTATGGGTACTCTTGTTTTACTGATAGGGGTTTTTTTACAAAGGAAAATGACCTATTTTCTTGTGTGAGAATTTGCAGCAAAATATCTGTTATCATCCATACCCTGTTTTATTGGTGTGAGACTTGGATGACATATCGGGAACACCTGAAAGCTTTAGAACGTTACCATTTGTGATGTCTTCATAAAACTTTCCATGTCAATTGGAAGGACAGAAAGGATGAATACCTGCATTCCAGCTCAAATAAAACCCACCAGCACTAATGCTATATTTATATGGTACCAGTTCCATTGGACAGGACATGTCATATGGATGCCTGGCAACTGGTCACTGCTCTAGAGGCGGGCTAAAGAAAAGATTCAAAGGGACCTTGAAGAACAACCTGGAAAAAAAAAGCATTAACATCAATATACCTTGAAGGCCAACCTGGAAAAAAAAAGCATTAACATCAATACGTGGGAGATTCAAGTGCTGAATTGTCCCCCCAGTGGTGCTGGAATGTACAACAAGGCATTGATCATTTCAAGCAAACTTATCTACTACGGAGGCAGATAGATGAGAGAGACAAAGGGAAAGATCCATGACCCAACATCACCAGAATTTACTCTTCCTTCCTAAAACTACTTGCCATGTCTGCAGTCAATCTTGCAAACAGATCTCAGATTGACCTCCTTGGTCATTTATGGACTCACCAATCACTTCCCTGTTTACTACAAGGCTGTTACCATCATATTAAGAAACTGCCAGTGACTATGGATTCCAGCCAGGATCCAACATCTGGTCCATGTGAATTCCATGCTTCTTTTGAGCACATCTTTAAGTGTCTGGCCAGTACCTTTCTTTAGAAATCTAGGGCTAAGGTCTATTTTAACCTTATGTGCTTAAGTGGCACTTGTGTAGCTGCATACAAACAATGTTTGGTATGTAGGAAGAATGTGGATTCTATTCGCACTAGCATAGGTACACACACCCCAAGCTTCCCTCCTCAGCATGCTCGGGAGGCTGCAGTCTGGCTTTGTAGGTTCTAGGGCAGAATAGAATTGCCTGAGTTTGTGGGCAAATCTGTACAAGTAAGTCCTGAAACTTTTGTCTCAGAAAAACCACAACTATCAAGTGTTTGAGTAGTCACCCAAAACAGAATGGCAGGCTTGGTCTCAGTCTTATGACAAAGTCTTAATATTTATATGATGACTATTCTACCATCACCTCAGTTTCCTGGGCTCATGCTTCTAGACATGGCATTATCTATCATGTCAGTATTCTTTTTTCTTGTCTATTCTTTGGTTAAATACTCTCGCCAATGCAGCTGTGCTGGTATGGAGGTGGAACTGATCTACACCATGGATACCCTTACCACCTATGAACAGTGTGACACTAAATCACGTTCAGGTAATCCATTTCTTGGCTAGCATCACCCTTTAGTCTGAGTTTGGTGTTTAAATTACATTTGAACCCTTAATAACTATACAAACAGATACATGACCCAAGGAGAATTCAAGAAGGTGTTGTTTATTTTCTATTACTACATATAAATCCCTCAACATAAAATAAACTAACATACAGGAAAAAGAAAAACAAACTGCACGTTCCAAAAAAAGGGAGTGAGCTAGAAGTATAATCAGTGTTAAAAAATGTGTTTTTCCTTATACATTCTTTTCTTTATGTGGCTGCAGCTGTTTATTTCACTCAAATCCTGTAATCTCTGACAAGTCACAAGCATCGGATCAAGCTATCATTCACTAAGCACTGATGTCAAGAGCAATGTGAGTGTATTTCACATAAACAAATCCTCCCCATCACCAAACAATCCCACTGTATTATCCATAATATCTGATTATGGACAGTCTTTTGCTGCCCAGCTGTTACATCAGTACAATACTTAACTACCTTGCTTGAGTATTCAGGAGAAGTTTCACTTCTTTGTCTGTAAACGTTTTGATATCCTCAGACAACATACTTAATGTAAATTGAAGGTATTGTTAATAATGAAATCAGACTGTAACTATGGAGAGACATGTAGGTATAACATGGTACATGAGACATTATTAACTTGTGCATTTTTAGGGTGCTGTTTGGATTAAATGAAACCTACTGTCCAAATTCATTGACTACGTTGAGAGTAGGATTAAGCCCTTCCATAACATTTTCTGAGGAACAGAAGTGCAGTGCAGTCATGGACACATCTAATAATTTTTATGCTCTAATCATCTTATGCCTGAAAGAGACATTTATCCCCAAGGGAGACTAATATTTACATAATTGTAATTTATTGCTTAAAGATCCTTTAACTGCACAGAAAAACATCAAAGTGTTTCTCTCCATCAAGTCCCTAAATCACCTCTGATTTCACATATCACTGAAAGGTAGAAAGCATTTTTGTGACCAATTAGGGAAAAACGAAGCAAACAATATTTAAAATTTTATAGGCAGTGCTAGTGAGGTTTAATAGAACACAATTAACATTTTATGACTAGGACTTATCAATGCTATTACTAGACACAATGTACATGGCTTTTGGGGGTTTTGCTTGAATGAGCGTTATCTGATTAAAGTAATTGGTTACATATTTGAGCAGGTTGTTTATACTAGTCTTATATTCAAAAAGCCACTTATACTTAATGGTGCCTTCCTTAGTGTTTGACTTTTCTCTAATGAGTAGCCTAGTGTGCCATAATACCAGTAATTAAGCTGCAAAATGCAGGCTCATAAGAAGCTAGATTGTTTATTGTTGTCCTTAGGGCATGATCCATTTAAATTCCTACTGTACCTTTTCTTAATATTTTTGAATAATTTCTCTTGTAAGTAAACACATTGCATCCACTGCATAAATTCTTGATTTGCTTATTTCAGTTACTTATGCAAGTTTAATTTGAATAAACCTGCCTACTTCTGCCACAGTAATACCTTGTGCTTATATAATGGTTGTTATTTAAGGAACTCCAAGCCCTTTAAAGGTATTACTTAATTAAGCCTCATACCAACCTTGTAAAGTAGAGAACTGCTATCCTTTACAGTTAGCTTAGGGGTGCTTAGACATGGAAATTGTGCAAATTCACAAAATGAAGCAGTGGAGAAGGCTGAAGGGGAATTCAGGAGTTCTAATTCCTGGCTTTAGGACACAACCATTAGATCACTCTCAAACTTTTTTTTCATGGTGTAAACCACAGCTGAAGGGAGAGGATCTTCCTTCTCATTTGCAATTAAGTGGCAATCTTCAGGAATTGCTTTTCTGGAAAAGATGTTTTATGGAGGTATATGCTGATCTGTTTACTTATCAGTTGGTAATAGCGGAGGAAGAGAGAGACCTGAGAACATTAATCAGTTACAGGATTAACATGATGGAGCTATGAAAAAGAGAAATGTGATCCTAGATTTATCAGGTGACATTAACAGAGACAGGAGTTTAATACCATTGTACAAAGCAGTAGTAAAATCTCATCTGGAATACTATGTGTAATTGTGGCCACCAATATATCAGAAAGTATAGACAGAGGCATAACAAAGCATCCAAGTGCCTGGGGTAGCAGCACGTAGGGGAGCAGCAGTAACTTCTGACTGTTGCAATGTTGCTGGTGAGATTGGGTGGCTGTAGCAACAGCTGATATTTTTCTCCACCCTTCCAAGACAGCATCCTGGACTACTGCCCTGGTGATCCTGCCCTAGTTACACCACCGAGTCAGACAAGGGCTATTGAGATGATTGGGGGATGGAGAGAGGAGACTAAGGCTGTAAAAAGACAGAACATTTGTAGCACTGCAAGAGCAATGGTACTTTAGTGCTACATTTTTGTAGCGTTTCACAGGTGTAGACAAACATAATGCCCTTTTGCTGAGTCCCCCCCCACTGGCATGCTAAAAAATCATCACAAAGGCATGCAGCAGTGTGCTGTCCAGCCAGATAGGGGCTCCACCCTGCAGTTCCACTTCTGCCACATCCTTCACCTCCCACCCAGGGAAGGGGAGCCTGTAAGTAAACACTGCAGCCCCAGGTCTCTTGGGTCTGTGGCTCCACTCTCCCACCCCCAGCCAGAACAAGGGGACCAGAGCCAGAAAGGCTTGCAAGGATTTCTGCATTTCATTCCTGATGACAGCTGAGCACCAAAGAGGTATTGGGGATAGTGTAGCACTGTGGGATCCTGGGGAGACTGAGAGACCCCTTCTTATGGTGCAGTATAGAATATAACACTACTGAGAAGCTGCTGTTTCACCCAACATTTTTGTAGTGGGTGTGCCATTTCTGTAGCACTACAAAGGGCATATACATCTGTTTTCTCAATGTTTATACACCACAATGATGTTTAGAGCACTACAACTTTATGTGCAACCAGGGCCTAAAGAGGTAGTATTACCTACTGAAAGAAAGGCTGAGAGGATATTATGGACCCCTAAAATGAGCATCAAGGCACTGTGAATTCGGAAAGAAGAGATGAAGGTTATGGTAAAGGATGATCCTGCACTGTCCAGCACCCCCCACCCCCCCCCCAAAAAAAAAAGTACAAATGGGTTATGAATAATGTAGGCCATAAACTAGAAGAAGATTTCCAGCCATTAGGGGAATGAAGTTCTGGAGCAGTCTTCTAAAAAGAGTTAGGTTTTTAGGCCTCTTTCATTCCTGTGTTCTTAATTGGGCATTTTCCATTGTCCCTTACTTGTGTACTGGTGGGATGTTACAAAGAAACCTAATATTATGTAACTAGTGAGTTTGCAACAGCTCATTAGCAATAGCTCTCCGCACCACTATGCCACTTGATGACAGATCAGTTTGGGAACCACTGTTAGTACATATTCATGGAATTGTCATCCACATCACCAAAAAGAATGACTTAGCATTTTTTTAATTCAATGTATGCAACTTGTTAATATTAATGCAATGAATCAGGACTCAGACCCACATTTAGAAAAGCACTGAAACATATGCTTAAATCCTGCTGACTTCAAATTAAAATTAATCCTATGCTAAGGTACTTTCCTGAAACAGGATACTTTCTGAAGCTGAGTCGGTGATTACTCAATTTGACTTGAGTTGCACAAAAAAATTAACTTCTGGTTGTTTGATTTTCCCCCCTATCTCCACAAAGCCAAAAAACTGCATGTTGGGAGAGCTAAGCTTATACTGTTTTTGTATCCAAAATTGCAAAAGGAAACTATCACAGCTGAAAACAGAATGCAAAATGTTTTCTGCAAACATTTGTCTGAAATATTAAACATACAAAGATTTAGAATATAATCTGAACATTTGCACCAGAGTTTTATAAATTAAAATTCTCTCTTCCAGTGAAGGGCCAGGTACATTACTACATTGAACTACATTACCAACTAAACCTAAACATCAGCAGCCAATAATTTAAATTTTGAAAAAAGCTTTAGTAAAAATGAAAAGTATTAGTTAAAAATTCTGGATACATCTGAGAAGACTGTGACTTTTTTTTTTTTTTTTTAACATACCAAGATCAGAAAATCGGGGCCCTCACTGAATAAGATATTTGTTTCTAATTGATTGTGCAATAAAATAAATTACATAAGTAACTGAAAGTAAAAAGCATATTTCTACTTAAAAAAAAAAAACATTGTCATCAATATCGAAGACTTTAATGGCATAAATTTTAGTTTTCATAGAGGTACTGATCACAAAGTTCTGCACAGATCCAGTTACATTTAAAGCAGTGACCACCAATCGAGATCCACTAGTAGATCTCGGATCCTCTTGGTGTCAATCTGAGGCTGAGGTGGGGGACTGAGTGCCTGTGTGCATGCACGCACGTGCCCCAGCCCAGCATGTCAGTCCGTGGGGGAGGGAAGGTATGGGATTTGGACCGAGGCACCTGCAGCAAGGGACAGTGCCGCAGGGGTAAGTTGAGTGGGGCCCCAGCTTACCCGGTGGGGAGGTGTGTTGCCAAATATTTTTTCTCCCTCTGCCTCGTTCTGCACCCTACCCCTTCCCTCCCTACACACTTACCTGGGTGTGGGGGGAGGGGGAGTGGCAGCAGCACACAGTAGATCTTGGGTTGCTTTTAAATGCCAAAGGTGATCTCCTATTTTAAAAGGTTGGAGACCACTGATTTAAAGTATTCTTAAGGAACATGATTTAAATGAATTTGTTTTGCCAATAGAATCTCTGATGCTGAAATGTTTAGAAATATGAGTAAAGTATATGCACAAGTTACCAACAAAAATGCTGAAAGCAAGACTAGGGGCTCTGGGGTGCCTTTGCCATGAGCCCAGAGTAAGAGGCTTATGATAGTTCTGTCTCATGAGCAACTCAGAAAAGAAATATGAACTCTGTCTTTCAGTTACCATGGCCATGGGCAGAGCAGTAACTGGGTTTGTACTCAGAACAGCTACACTGGCTGACACTATGTGAGGTTATTTAGAGCCTAGCCCTGGCCCCATTCCAGTTTCTTCCAACCCATTTTTGCCAGTAGGAGTTATGACAGCTTTTCAGATGTATTTTCCTTCCTATCCTGTCATAGGGATAAATAGGTGGCCTTTTACTCATGTAAGCTGCCCTGCTAGCCAGGCCACATTTTGGCTCCAAAGTATTATCAAACCCTGCTCCTAGTACTATTGACTTCATCAGTCTGGATTTCACCCTTGGGTATTTTTATATTTGCTATCTTTGAAAAGAAGTCAATAAGAGTAACAGATCCATGTGATGAGGATTTGCCATGTAAATTTAATTGCTGTGCACATTAATAACTACATGCTATTTTGCCATCTTACTTTAAGAAGTAAATAGATAACTAAGATCCTTGCTTGTAAACAAAGGAGTATATTTTTTCATGGTTTTAATTTATTAATAAAAATAATACTTGTGTATGGAAGGAGAATAGACTCCCCAGATGCCCTAAGAATGTGTTTGTTTAAAAAAATTGTGTCGGTATTCTCAATTACATTCATACTTTAGCCCTAGGTAGTGAGGACTGCAATTGCTTAATACAAATTAAGTATCTAAAAAATTAACAATTAGCAACAAATCTTCAGAATGTGTCTCAAATATTTATTACAACTTCTAGCTTTTTACATTTCATTGCTTCAGTAAAATAATTTTATAAAAGTTCCTCTAAGCCTGTATATCATTATAGTTATATAATTCCATATGCATTATGGACTTGATCAAGCCTCAGAGAAGGCAGTTAAAAGAGACTGACTAATTTCCATAGATGTTGGATAAGGGCCTAAAGAGATTTTTAATTTGTCCTTTGAATGTATCTAAGGAGTCTGTGAATGCCGCCCAGTGAAACTCTGCCCAGAGATATGCATAGATGAATTAAAGGAAGACAGTCCCACAGTCATCCAGGTTGCCCTTGGACACCTTTGGAAAGAGGATATTGGGCTAGGTGGACCACTGATCTGACTCAGTATGGCACTTCTCATGTTCTTTACAGAAAAGATCTGACAATTGTGAGGTGTTTAAGACCTGAAAACTGTATTGTCTTTCATGGGTAGACCTAGGGGAAAAGGGGTTGTGACCCCATGGGCACATCCAAGTGTGCAATTAATTTGAAGCAATAAACTCCAGTGCTTATCGCACCAGATTTTATTGCTCCTGGGCACACCATTTGAACATGGGACCACAACATGTTGAGCCAGGGCAGAGCAGCTCTGGCTGGCAGGGCATGCAGGGGGTCAGCCTGCCAGCCCAAGGCTTCTCTGACCTGGCTCAGTGTGCTGTGAAGGGGCTGGCTGGGGCATGAGGGTGCTGAAGTGTGGGACTACTTGATATGCAGCCCCTGTGTTGAAGGACCCTCATGCCCCAGTCAGCCCCATCAGTGTCTACAAGTGCATTGCTACATGCAAAAAAAACCCTCCACAGCAGGGTAATACTTGTATTTACAAGTATTACCCTGCTGTGGAGTTTTTTGTGTGCATATAATTAGTTTCCTGCAGCCTAATTGGGGTGCATGTGTCAATATGAGACATTTAGTATGGAGATAATTTACTGCACAATAAACATCTTGTGTAGATATGCCTCATGGTGCTTTCTGCTGATTGGGGGGGGAGGGAGCAGCATGTTGAAGGTGGGTCCAAGCGCCCTGCCCTTGGCCACAGGATTCAGGGCAATGGGTGAGGGAGCAGAAAGCCTCTTCCACATCAGACTCCAGAGACCTATGCACAGCAATGCTTTGGTGCAGCTATGGAATGCCATCATTCATGTTTTGGAGACCTGTGAGGGGACAGAAAAGAGAAAAACAAACTCCCACACTCCCCCCGTATATACTGGGAGAAGCTGTGATCAACATTGCAGGGGAAAAGTGGAACATTAATCTACAAGAGGGTGGCCATAACAAGTTGAGCACTTCTCTGGCCTTTTCCTGCCTCAACATCGGGGTAGGCACTGACAAGCCTATCCGACGCGTATTTTCCAACGGCTCGAAGCCGTTCCTTCGTGCTAGCCAAGAAGGGTGGCCGGCAGGATAGAGAAGACTGTTTACCCTATTCCTTGAGGGTCTGGTGGTTTACCCTTCCATTCTTTGAGCTGTGAAGAATGAAACCATTTTCTCCAAGGTTTTCTACCTTTTCCGTTCAGGATTTCAACCTGATAAACATTGGGGCTGGCTCGATTTACAATAAAGCAAGGACCATCCCAGGTGTGGGTCAAAGAGTGTTGCTTTGCTGAAAACTTCCTATACATTACTTGTTGGCCTATTTCCCATATTAAGGGAGGTTTTTCCCATCCTAGCTTCTTGTCTGTGTTTTGCTGTACTATGCCTAGCTGTGTTGCCACTTGTTTGTGTAGAGCAGCTATTGTTTCCACAAGAGTCTGTACCCATTCATCTGTCACCACCTTCCCTTCCCAGGCATTAGGCAGTTCTATTCCTAACCACCAGCTTTCAGGCATGCGCATGTGCCTTCCAGTCATGACCTCAAAGGGAGTGTACCCATGTATTGCCTTAGAGCCTCTTAGGGCCATCAAGATGATTGGTAACTTTTCATCCCAATCTTTTCCTGAGCTTTTTACCTGTTTTTTCAAAGCTTCCTTCAGAGTGCGATTGGTTCGTTCTACTTGTCCAGAGGACTCAGGGTGTCCGGCTATGTGGAAACGTTGCTTAATGCCTAGAGCCTTACATAGCTCTTGCATAACCTCTCCCACAAAGTGAGATCCTAAATCTGAATCAATTACTCTGGGAATTCCCATTCTTGAGAAAACAATGTTGAAGAGCTGTTTAGCAGTGACAGAGGCAGTGTTGGTTTTAATAGGGATGGCTTCCACCCATTTGGAGAAGGGATCTACTATTACCAGACAGTATTTATTCCCTCTACTAGTGGTGGGCAAAGGACCTATATAATCTATCTGAATTCGGGACCAAGGACCCTCTATTCTTTGATGCCCCAATGCATTCTTTTGAACTGTGCGATCAGCATTAACCATGGCACACTGTAAGCAATTATCGCACCATTGATCTATATCTGCTTTCATGCCTGGCCACCAGCCTGTATCTTTAATCCTGTTCAAAGTATCCTGTTTTCCTTTATGCCCTTGCTCATGCACAAACTGAATCAGATCCCCCCGTACCTGGCTGGGGATTATCCAGTGCCTTTGACCATCTGTATTTACTGCCCACCAGACATTATCAAACTGCTCAATCTTGTATTTGCCAGTAAGATCTTTTCCTGCTTTGGCTAAGGACTGGATTTCTGTATCCCCATGCTGAAGGGTACTTAAGTCTAAGGTATCTATTACTTTCCCTAAAGTTTGTCTCCGGGTAGTTACTGCATCTATTCTCTTTACCTGGTCTGTCTCTTCAGTGTGGTTACTAGTAGCAGCAGCCTTGGCTAAGGCATCAGCTTTATTGTTCCAATGTGCTTCTTCTGAGTGATTTTTCTGGTGCCCCTTTGTATGAGTCACCCAGGTGTCCCCAGTTCTTTCTTTGATCAGGTTAGCAATTTGTCTCCATTTGTCTGAATGAGAAATGGGACGCCCATCTGCAGTTACCATTTCTCTATCTAACCAAAGTGGGAGCCACACAGTGATGGCTCTGGCTGTCCAGTCAGAGTCAGTATAAATAGCAACAGAAGTGTCCCGAGATTCATAAGCTAGGACAGCTTTAACTGCCTCAACTTCAGCTGCTTGGGCAGAATGAGGGCGAGCTGGTCCTTGGAGCACCCTTCCATCATTTATGCGGATGGCTCCATACCCTGTTTGAGGATGCCCTTTGTGATAGAAACTTGATCCATCTGTAAACCAAATTACAAACCCCTTCTGTTGTGCATCTGCAAGCATCTTATCTCCTCACATCTCTGGGCATCCTTCAAAGGGTCTGGTGAAACCCCAGCATTCCCTGGTACCCTGGATGATAATTGCTATCTTAAGCTGTGAGCACATGCATGCTGGGGTAAAGCTTGAGACAAAGCTGTAGCCAATTTGAGTATGTTCTGCACTAAAAGGGAGGCATTTGAAAGCATGAGAAAATAGCATTAATTTGTTCATTCTTGATGCAGTATTACATTGCATGGTCTCAGCATTCTTAAATTGGAACAGCTTGATTTGCCCACAGGTTAACTAACCTATTCATGTGTCCAAGACATTGGGTTAACTGGATTCTCTTTAAAGGAGGGTATTTGCATCCTTTTTGAGGAGAAGGAAGGAGTAGGTATTTAGAAGGAAGTGAATTGGAGGCCTTTAATAGTCACGGTGACATATTATAATTTCATAGATTTCATAGACATTAGGGCTGGAAGGGACCTTGAAGATCATTGAGTACAGCCCCCTGCCCCAAGGGCAGGAAGTCAGCTAGGGTCAAAGGATCCCAGCAAGATAGGCATCCAGTGGTTTCTTGAATGAGTCCAGAATATTAAATTGTTATTTAATAGTTATTTTAACTGTTGAGTAGTACTGGTAATGGGAGAGAAATTGAATTGTGACTATCCTTACAACTTTGTGTCAGATTAGACCCATGTGTTAAGGATGAGGTTTCCTCATAACTTCAGCTTGGAGCCTTTTTGATACAGACAAATATAAATATATGTAACCAGTAGCAGAGAATCCTAGCATACATCTTGGAATAGCACTTTGTGGGCTTCTTTCATTCTCCATTCCAAAGTTTTGAGTTTCTGTTGGAGAGATTGATGATTCCCTATTCCTCAAACAGCCCATTGTTGATAAAGACAAATATTAACATTTTGAAGCTCCTACTGTCACCTTCAAATTTGGGAGCCCTATGTAGACTATAATCTGTCCTGTGGAAAACAGAGGGTGTCTATACACAAGAAGCGAGGCTGCTCCGATGTGCTGGAATTCCAGCTCGTCAGAGCAGACTCGGTTAATTGAGTCTGCTGGAACGTGGCAATTGCTGTGTTCCAGCAGCCTCCTGCGTCTCATGTATCAGCATCCCCATGCTTAAAAAATGGCAGTGGGGGAGCTTGAACTAAAGCTCATTGAATGAGCTTTAGTTCAAGGGCCCCATCGCCATTTTTAAGCATGGAGATGCTGGTACCTGAGATGCGGTGGTGCTTGAATTGGAGAGGCTTTCGGACCTGCTCTAGTTAAAGTGCTGCCATACTCCTACCCTCAGAGCATGTGTAGAAGTGCCAGTACTACTGGAAAGGCAGTTCTTTTAAAAGTACTTCTTGTGCTTTTTTTTGCTTAGTATCTGTTAGTACAGTACTCAAATACAAATGAAGGCCACAATAGGTTTTGCACCCTCTCTGACTGTGGTCTTTGCTAAAATAAACATAGAAGAAAACACAACTATACTAAGTGTTTTAGTTCAAGTTGTTTTACTGACTTTTCCAAAGCAGTCGCTGAAAACACCTGTCCTTGTCTGCTGTTACCAGGACTTTCTCTGCATGCACCATATGTACTTTTACTTTCAGTACTGACTCTTTATGCAGACTTACTTGATGATTATGTTCAAAAGATTCAGTACTAATAAGATCTAAAAAAAAGAGACCCCCATCTACATTAGGCAAATGTCTCATTGCTATTAGCAGAGTAAACTCCAGTAGCGGGAATAAGGGTGAATATGTTCAATACTGTTATAGGAAATGTAAGATCTAGTAAAATGGTGTCTTTCATGCTGTCTAAAATTTAAAAGTTAGAATTATAGTACTAACAAAAAGGAAATTAAAGAGCTGAATGACTGCCATCTTTCAAGGCATAATTACTACGTTCATTCCTGTGTTACCAAAATGCAACAAGAGACTATTTTTCCTCATGTAGACAGAATCTTACCTTTTTCCTTCCCAAAGAAGAACCAATACGAGAGTAAAATCACTATTTTTCTGTTTAAAAAAAAAAAAAAAAAAAAAAAGAACAATTTTTTTTTTTTCCCCCAAAAGGAA
>NW_005842278.1:952746-955531 GCF_000455745.1 Alligator sinensis
TCAGTGCCTCAGTTTACCACTCTGCAGCAACTACTCAACAATTACCACGTGATTAGGGTCACGTGCTGCCAGCCTTCTCCACCAATTTTGTTACCAAATCTGCCCATTACTTTGGAGTGTGCTCATTTATTAGGGATAGTTTCTAGGGTCTTGGTGATTCTGTCAATGTGCTGCTTGTGTTACTATACGGAGCTGTATTTCTCCCTTCTGCAAGCCCTCACCCCCAGTGGAGCTATCTTGCAGGACTCAATCTCAATGGGACTGGGTTCCTCCAGTCACCAAATCAGTCATACACACAAACACACACAAATTAACGTGACACGCCTGACCTGGCCGGGCTGATCAGCATGGACAGGCTGACACCCTCATATGCCAAGAATCAGTTCATAAGAGCAACAATAAAATGCAGTCAGACACAAGCACACAGGTAAACAGAATCCCTCTGAATCCGGCTGGGTGTCCAGCTGACACCCTCATGGGCCAGCATTCAGTTCATAAGGGCACGTCTGAGTCAAACTGGGTCAATCAGCCTGTACAAGCTGATCCCCTTATGTGTTTCAAACTCAGCACGTCCCAATCTTTGGCCTCTTGATGAGCAGACCCCACAATAATTTGGGCTTCACAGGGATCTTTAGCATAGGTAAAAGAAGCGTTGCTGCAGAGCACGGGAGGAAAGAGAAGCAGAGAAGGAAAAATATACCCAATTACTACCAGTTTGACTATAAAAGTTATTTATTGCTAAGCATATGAAATATATAATAGTACTAGTAGTAATAGACATGCAAAAGAAAAACAAACACCAACAATGACAATACTACCCTGGTTTCACTAAGTATTTGGGGAAACTTAGCTCAAGCTTAACTGATACAGTTCAGGTTCAGAAGTTTATGCCTAGAAAGAAGACAGAGAACGCTGGGATCTCACCTAGTCCACGGTACTCAGGCTGCAAAGCTGACAGGCACAGTCTGTAGCACAGTCCTTGAAGGGAGAGATGATCTGTTCTTCCAGCGTCCCAAGAACGACAGGGGATGGTGTCAGCACAGGGGTTTTCTTCTTCTCCTTCTTTCCTCCTGCTTCTACTTCTTTTCCTTCCTTTTCCTCTTCCTCTTCTCCCTTCTAGCAGCACACACACTTACAGATTTTTATACCCTCAGTTTAGCTGCTTCGAAGCACCCTCAGTAGTGTAAATCATTGTCTTTTCTATTGACAAGGGGTTATCTGGTTTGGACCATCTCAGGAAACTGATTGATAATCAGGAAACACTTAAGATTAGGGAGTAACCCAAATACTTGGGAGCCAGCTTGAGATTCCTATGGGTGGCAGATATACTGATGGGATATCTCATGGTTTCTTCAGGAACAATAGATAGCTTGCAGCATCAGGATTTTGGATTTTTACTTGTTGTGCACAAGCCTCAGCTTAGCATGACTTTTCCAGATCTTACTATAGTCTTTTAACACACTTAAAACAATTATTGGGGTGCTCATAACCTTTTGTGGAGAGGACTCCCACCAGTCATCTCGGGAAAGATATGACAACACCTGGGATTAGGGCTCCAGCAGGCTGGATGCTGTGATGAACCCTTAACCATTGTTCAAATGTTGCCCATACCCCTTCTGACTCGGTCTCTTGCCTCAGCATTCCCTAACCTGGCAACCGAGTTTTAGTCAATCAAGTTTAAATAGGCCTCCCATAGTGGGACCGGGGAATGTACGGCCCGAGATGCCTATTAAACTTAGAGCTGTGTGTGTGTGTCTGGGGGGGGAAAAGTCCTTAGCAAATCCAGATTAGAACTGGTCTGATAAATGCTGAGCTGGGTGTGTGTGAACATGGGTTGATTAACATTGGAAGCACAGATTCCCCATCATGCAGTGCTCTCCTGCTTCTCTGGTCCCAGAATTCACTGCAGTCTCTGCTTCAGGCTTTCTGTTTTCCATCTCTCATGTAAATGAGACCTAGGGCAGTTGATTCACTCTTGTAACCCTTATCTGGTGAGGGTCTTAGGTGCGTCTCTCACTGCATCTTAATCAGTTTCATTTAGGTAGAGGAGGGGAGGGTGGGGGTGAGTCCTGTGTGAGTCAGACAGACTGTATCCTGTGCCCCGATTGCCCAAGAATACAGAGCTGAGATGTAACAGGACCTGCCCCTGCTAGCTTTTATGATCAAAATATGGGGAAGACTCCAATCCAAGCAAATAGCCTAGGCACTCAGACAACATGGGAATGAGGGACAAATTCTTGATCTCCATATAACAGAAGCTTTTGTCTTCTATAGGCAAAGTTGTGGCTAAATGATACTGAGAGACTAACAGACATGGCATGCAGATATAATCCCTTTTTCCTCCAATGCAGAGACATGAGTCCAAGGAGCTGTACTCTGTGTAAGCTCATTGGCCACACATGCCACCATTCCCCTGGTCCACTCCCAGTCCTATACCAATCCTCACATGTATGGTGCCATCTGTTTTGTGCACTCAGACTGACATTCACTCCTATGCAGGTGGCCAATGCTGAGCCTATCCCCACTAATATTACTGATTCAAACTTTCTCAGGTTTGAAATTTAAATATCTGTTCTCACTTTTACAATCTTACAGTAAAGTCAAGTCAGGTCAGTCCTGAGACTGCTACAACTGTTGGGGCACCTCAAATGCTGTAACAACCCTCCTTCCCTTTCCCCTGTGCTTCACTAGCTTTGTGCACTCTGTCAGCTGGAGCCCCATCCAGTCCTTAATACTGGTTCCCTGCTTCTTCTTGGGAACCAGTATTCTACTCTTTTTCTCTTTC
>NW_005842278.1:955541-959084 GCF_000455745.1 Alligator sinensis
GGTGTTGGCAGTGGTGTCCAGCCTTCTTGTGGTGTCTGAACCATGTGCAGCTTCCTTTGTCTCATAGCCTCCAACAGTGGTTTTCAGGCTTCAGTTTCTTGATTGATTTGCTGCTTGACACATTGGTTCAGTGCTCAGTGTACAAGACATGCAGCAGTCTCCTAAAGCTTCACATTTCAATGCCTCAATTCTGTTCTCTAACTTCTTATTAAGCATCCATGCCTCACAACCATAAAGCATCATAGAGATGACCACAGCATGCAGCAGATGTAACTTTACCCTCAGTGTAATATTGCTACTTATCCAGATTTTCATTAGCGTTGTAGTTGGCTGGTGGCAATGGCTATTCTGGTCTTGACTTCCTTTTGGGATGTTAACTCTTCTGTAATGGTGGCTCCCAGATACTTAAAATGTGTTACTCTTTCTAGTTTTTCATTGCTGATTGTAGGAGCGCATCTCCCACACTCCCAGAGAGCAAGGGGTGGGGACCAGCAAGAGGAAAACTACCAGACCCTGAGATAAAGACAAAGGACCTGGGAAGGGCCACTGGAGCTGCCTACCTGAAGATGAGCATCTCGGCAGCATGGGATGATCAGCAGACAGACCCCCCCACAGCCTCAGACATGCTTTTAAAGTGTGTGCTGGGTGCATGTGAGGAGGCAGCCAGCTGCTTCCAGTCTGGCTGGAAGCACTGAGCCGGCTTCAAAAGAAAGCTGTCAGCTAGCTGGGAGCAGGTACACTAGGGAAGACTGGTAGGGGAGCAGGTATGCAGGGAAGACCAGCACTGGCAAGAGAACCTGCACGCTGGGGAAGATTGGCCCCAGCAGGAAAGCTGGCACAGTGGAAATGACTGGCACCAACAAGTTAGGGTGGTTGCCAGGAGGAACTTGCACTCCGGAGTTGGCCAACAACAGCCTGAGAGCCAACAAATTGGAAGTAGCTGGCAGAGGGGGCAAGGTTGGCTAAACACAAGAAACCTGCCCCAGAGAAGAGACAGAAGAAAGGTGGTATAAGTCTGGTCACTTGGAGGAGTGGCCAGCAAGAGGGACACCAGAGCAGGACCCCAGACCAAGGACAACATCTAACTGTGAGTCTGATAACAACACGGTTTCAGTTATAAGTTGTGATAAGACTATTACAAAATTAGACTGATCAATTAGGATTATTGACACTAAACCTAATAAAGTGACTTTAAATTTATTCTGGAGTAACAGCTGGTTGGTGAAAGGATGGGGTATAAAGGGAGGTAGGAGCCCTGAAAAGACAGCCTTCTGTCTCTCCTGAACATTTTAACCCATGGGAAGCCTTCAGCTCAAAATAGGTACAGTTTAAGTCATGGCAGGAGAGAACAGAAAACACCACTCAGGCTCAGGCACTGAGGATATTTATTGATTCCTAAAAAGGCCCTGCCAGACAGGTAGTACACTCCGGCACATGTAATGATACCATGCCAAGTAAGCCGCTTGTACACTGATCTTCATATCAGCATTATTGCACCTGATCTAGGAAGTTATCATCACTTTGCTTTTCTCAGCACTTATTTGTATTCCATAACTCTTTGCAGTTTTGTCTAGCATTTCTGTAAGTTCTTGAAGCTCTTCAGATGTCCCGGCTATCAGATTGATGTCATCAGCAAAGGTCAGGGTGTTGATCTTCCACCCTATAACTGATACAGTTTCTGTGAAATTCTCTAAGGCATCTGACAAGATTGCAGTATTTCCCCCACACTCTGAA
Source organism: Alligator sinensis (assembly GCF_000455745.1). Classification (NCBI taxonomy): domain Eukaryota; kingdom Metazoa; phylum Chordata; order Crocodylia; family Alligatoridae; genus Alligator; species Alligator sinensis. The sequence goes on from NW_005842278.1 coordinate 957,276, forward strand.
CTCAGCTTTCTCTTCTGCCAGCACAGTCTCTACTTGAGGCTTGAGTCTGTTCAGTATTATTCTTAAAAGTACTTTGCTTAGATGGCTGATCAAACTGATGGTGTGGTAGTTTCTGCGTTGGTAGAGATTCCTCTTTTTAGGCAGGGGAATGATGACCGACTTCATCCACTGGGTTGGGCAAGTTTTCTCCCTGCATATCATGTTGCCAATTTTGTGAAGCATGCTTATTACGTTGTCACCCATCTCCAAGAGTGCAGCAGGTTCCCCAGGTGTTTTCCCTTCTTCAGCCTTCGAATGGCTTCTTCTACTTCTTCTCTTGAGATGTCTGGGTCTTCCTCTTATGTACTTCCAAATCCTCCTTTTTCTAGTTGGTCAAGTATTTTGGACCCTGTTTGGATATAACTATTGTAGAGTTCATTTGAAAACTCTGCCCATCTCTTATGTATTGCATAGTTTGCAGTAAGCAATTTTCCATTCTTGTCTTCTACTGCCATTGTTCTTGCTTGGTGTGTTTTGGTTATCTTCTTCAGGCTCTCAAATGCTTTCTTGCTGTTGTTCTCAAAACCACTTTGAATTTCTTCACACCTGTTTAGAATTCAGTCTTTTTTTTCACCTTTCTTATTTAATTTCTTGCATTCCTGTTTGCTTCTCTGTGATTGAGACTGCCAGGTCCTGAATCAAAATGTTTAACTTACAGTGCTTGTTGTGTATCACAGATTTCCATGATTTTGTTTTTCACCCTTGGTTGATTCTTTTTCTTAGCTTTTCCAAGCAAAGTTTCTGTTTCTTTGATCGCTTGAGTGAATCTGTCTGTAATGTTTTGTAAGTCAGTTAGCATTAGGAGTGGCTCAGTTTTTTTCCTCCAATTTTTATTTTGAAGTCAGCTTTATTGTGGAATCCCTGAGCTTCTCTAGGTCATATTTTACCCTTGGTGTATTTTTGTTTACAATCTTCTACAGTTTCAGCTTTAGTATCATCATTACTAAATTGTGGAATTTTAGAATTTGGTAAAGATGACAGTAAAGTAAAGCTTTGTAAAAAATGGAAATTAAAAAAACCCAAACTTTTGTTCCCACTTTATGATGAATAAACTTTTGTTTCCACTTTATATGGAACTAGGGCTAGGATCAAGGACAACAAAAAGTCATTTTTAAATACATAGGGAGTATGAAGAAGGCCCCTGCAGGATACGCTTGGCAATCTAGTGGTTGCACCAGAGGAAAAGGCAGACCTTTTAAAGAATTTCTTTGCCTCCATTTTTTTGTGCAGGGACTGGGACTTCACCACCAAGATTCAGGACAGACTCAGGAGAGACTCCGCCAGGCCTAGGGTCAGGGAGGACTGAGTTAGGGAACTTCTGGAGGGGCTGGACGTGTTCATATCAGCAGGTCCAGATGCTCTCCACCCCAGGGTGCTGAGGGAATTGGCAGGGGTTTTCGAGGGGCACCTGACGGCTTTATGAGCACTCGTGGTGCTCTGGCCAGGTGCCAGACGACTGGAAGAAGGCCAATGTTTTCCCTTCCTCCCTTCAAAAAAGGGAGGAAGGAGGACCTGGGCAACTATAGGCCTGTTAGTCTTACTTTAATCCTGGGGAAGCTTTGAGAAGATTATTCAGGAGCACATCTGGGAAGGACCAGCAGGGAGGATGATGCTCAGGGGCAACCAGCATGGGTTCATTAGGGGCAGGTCCTGTCATACCAACCTGATTGCCTTCTACGATCAGGTCACAAAATCATTCATAGATTCATAGATGTTAGGGTTGGAAGGGACCTCAATAGATCATCGAGTCCGACCCCCTGCATAGGCAGG
>NW_005842278.1:960210-984061 GCF_000455745.1 Alligator sinensis
AGAAGGGAGGGACAGGATACAGCTGGACCTGGACAGGCTACAGGGGTGGGCAAATGAGAATAGGATGGGATTCAGTACTGACAAGTGCAGGGTACTGCACTTGGGCAGCAAGAGCCAGCAGCATACTTATAGGCTGGGGAACTCCCTCCTCAAAAGCACAGTGGCAGAAAGAGATCTTGGAGTCATTATCGATTTCAAAATGAAAATGGGCCACCAATGTGAGGACGCAGTCAGTAATGCTAACCACACCTTGTGATGCATCCACAGATGCATCACAAGCAGGGCAAAGGAGGTAATCCTCCCCCTCTATACAACACTGGTCAGGCCACAGTTGGAGTACTGAGTCCAGTTCTGAGCATCACACTTTAGGAGGGATATGGCCAGCATTGAGAGGGTCCAGAGGAGGGCCACTCGCATGATCTGGGAAAGGCTATGGGACAAGAGAAGGCTGAGGGAGGACCTTGTGGCCATCTATAAACTTACTGGGGGGGACCAGTGGGGAATGGGAGAGACCCTGTTGCCCCAAACACCTCCCAGAGTAAGGAATAATGGTCATAAGCTGTTTGAAAGTTGATTCATGCTGGACATTAGAAGGCACTACTTCCCAGTCAGGGTGACTAGGATCTGGAACCAACTTCCAAGGGAAGTGGTGCTGGCTCCTACCTTGGGGGTGTTTAAGAGGAGGCTTGACAATTACCTACCTGGGGTCATATGAGCCCAGTATTCTCTCCTGCCCAGGGCAGGGGGTCGGACTTGAAGATCTACTTAGGTCCTTTCCGACCCTACATCTATAAATCTATGAATGTTACACTTCAATCCTATTATGAGGGTGTGAGCAGCAACTAGGACAAATTTCACCCACAAAGCAAAATACCCTCATGAACTCCAAGTGTCCCAGCCCCATTACAGGTGTTCCCCTATATTTTGGTCCTTAAGGTTGTTCATGAATCAAGTGATGATTGATACGCCTATGGGGAGGGGGAGAAGGGGGTCAAATGTATTTGTTCTTGAGATATACGGTTATTTAAAGTTATGTCTCTTTTTCTTTTCTGTTTACTTTTAACATCACTTGTAAATGGTTCGTTAATAATTTGCAACTACCATCTTTACCTTCTAACCCTTTCTATTTAACATAATCCCTAATAAATATGTTTTACTAATTAGACCTAGGGAGCGCAACCCTGTTGACTTTAGAACTCATGTTACTGTTGTGTTTTTCCCCACCTGTGGTACTTCGTTGCTTTGTGTCAACACTTTGAGTGTGTTTTTCAGTAAGCCCACTGTGCAAGATGCGGCTGTCATGGATACAAGGAAGAGAAGCTGGGAAGGAAATTGAATGATTCTGAATTTAAGCAACAGAAATAATGGGTGAATGTCCTATTCCATTAGAATGTGAATTGTAATGGTGAAGCTTATGTTGACTATGTGGCTATCAGCAATTAATTTTCAAGGTCCTGCAGCTGGAGCTTTGTGTAGCCTAGTTTGTTATTCATAGGAAGTATAGACGATTCTCTTTGGCATTAAATTATTTTAGAAAATACAAAATTGATAATAATCATAGATTAAGTATATTATTATGAACTGGTACATCTGTTGATTCATAGGCTCTACCAATATCTTTAATGAGCAATAGTATATTTAACTGTTCAGGGCTAGGAAGGAACAAGTAAACAGGAAAACACCTTTTCCCTAATAGGAAATAGGAGAGGAAATTTGAGCAACACTGGTAAGAAGTAAAGGACTCTCAGCATATGATTGCTATACTATGTAATGAAGGACCGACACAATTATTTCCCAAGTCCTTGGCTGAAAACAGTAGTGGCAGGAACTGTTGCAATATACCATTTGCCAGCAACAGAGGAAAGGCTGATTTCCCTCACAAATACACATTGATACATGTAATAGAGAAAAGGAAAATATAGGCCACTTAATAAAATAATAGGCCATTTAATAAAATAAATCAGAGTGAATTAAAAACAATCTGCTTTCCTCAATTCGTTCTCAAAGTAGAAATAATATTTGAAGGGCCAAGGTCTATAAAATTTACTCACATTGGGTTGTCCCTTATTCACCAGTAGTACTAAAACACTACTCAAGTGGCATAAAGATTCAAGCTCTAATTGTTTCCCATTGAAGTGTTCCTATTTTTTAATGATTTTACTAGCATGGTAACTTGATCTTCTCAGGCTACAGGTAGGCTAGGCCATAGGCATAAGGATTTTGTTTTACATTTTCTTCCATTTTGTTCCTTCCAGTTCTGTTGAGTCTATTTTTAATAGCTTCTGCTTTGCCTTTATGGGATGGGTCCCTATAACTATAGCATTGGTGGACTAGTGTGAACTATACATGTTGAATTTGCAAGTATCTGCATGAAAAAAATCTGAAAACTCTCTAGATCAAATATCAATATTTGGTCCAAGGAGAAGTGTAATAATTTCTGCCAGCAAACAGAAGAAGAGACGGTTAAACTCCTGCTCTTGGGAGCTCAGGCATAGGACTCAGGGCTGCAAGGAAGGTACAATGTTGGAATACAAATCATTCAGAGCGGGTGATGGCAACCTGAATTGGAACACCCTCACAGCTCTATTGAGTGCAGAGTAAAGCGCAGCAAACTTCAACCCATTTGCTTTGGAAGACAGCTGGTGGTGGTGCTGGTGCTGGTGCTGACTTTTGCTTTTGCATTGAGCATCTGCCTTGGAAATGGGACACCTGGACCTACCTCAGCCTGAGGGAGATTCAAATCCCCATCTTCTACTTCCCCTGAGGGTACACCAACCCTTTCTGTTGAATGTTGGTTACCCAGTGGGCAAACTTCATGACACCAGGAGGAGAGTGGAGATATGACTCTGAACATATCTATACAAGACATTTACTGAGTGACTGACTAATTAGCTGCACAGTAAATGTCTTGGCTTCTTCATACGCACCCCTATTAGTCTGGAGTCAGCTAATTTACTCTGCAGCAGAATAGTACTTGTAAATACTACTCCACAGCAGTACACATGTAGATGTTGGAAGAGCTGGCTGGGTCACAACGATGCTTCAGTGTGGGGGCTGCATTGAAGATTTCTTGTGCATCAGCCAGCCCCTCCACAACACATTGAGCTAGGGGGATACTCAGAAATTAAGTCCATTTATAAGTGCTTTCTTGAAATGAGGGCTATTTGGGCAAGCAAATCTATGCAAAAAATAGTATGAGTTAACTGGAACTCAGAGTGCATGTACACAAAGAAGCAAAATTAAAATTGTATAAGCCCCCACAAATCAGAAAATTCCTCATTTTTTTACTTCTTTTACTTTAAGGTGGCAATATTTTTTTTGTGGAGAGTTAGAAACTATATTCGTATCTCTTCATTTCCCACCTCCCAGAAGATGACCCTAACTTTGTAAACTTGTTGTCCCCATTTCTGACTTCTGCGATTCATAAGTTCTATTATAAATACTTTTATAATATAAAGTTGTTTATCTGTTCTTCTCAAAAGTGGTGTTCACAAGAAAAGCTCACTCTAATTTAAACTGTTACATGCTGTTACCTACAGAATTCAAGATGTAATAGGAGAAAAAAGCTGATTAGCTACTGCATCAGCCGTCTAAATGGAATTGTGGAAGCTCAATCCTTTGACATTTTATAATAAAATTGTCTTAAGTATTCCATTGTCCTGTAGATAAAGGTAACATTGCTGAACTAACAGTGGTCTGAGAAACATGGACTTAACTTTATCTTTCCAGTTTCTAAGTTTTTTGATTCATGGATTTCGTTGCTGTTTCAGTAATAGGATGATCCTGCCCTAGAAAGAAAATATTCATTTTAAGTGTCTGAGGGCAGTGGGAGGCCAACCTTTTTGGCAGGGGTGCCACTCCCAAGGCCTTCCCCTGCCTGATCCACTACTCTGTTTTCTCCCAACCCCTTCCCCTGCCTGATCCACTACTCTGTTTTCTATTTTCTGCCCTATCTACACCATACTTCCTGTCCCTCCCTGGTCTGTCATATGCTACACACAGAAGGTGCTCATGCCACTTGTGGCATGTGTGCTGTAGGTTGGCCACCCATGCCCTAAGGAATTCAGATATTACAGTTCTCAGATAAAATTTGTTATATAATTGTTATAGATAGAAATTCCTTTTTGGTAATAGTTTAACTTCTATAGGGTTTAATTGTACCATAAAGATAATTGAGCTTGTTTCAATCTTCTGTGCATTGTCATTTGCTTATGTTTCAATTCAGAATCTCTTCTGAAGCAAGCAAGTATAAAAGGGAAAAGTTAGGAAGTCCAGAGTCTTTGGTCTAGCTGCAAGATTCTTGTCATAGAGTTGATAGAGTAAAGGTTTCTCCCCTCTCCCTCCCCTTATCTTGAGTTTAGTCTCTTGCGCAACTTAAATTAACCTTGGTAGTCTGTGCCCCCAAGAGATGATTTTGTTAGACAAGGATTGCTGTAGCATAAAGTTGCCCTGATCATCTTTCCTTTCACCCTAGAATGCTTGTCATGATGAGTTTAGAAAGTAGCTGGAGGGGAAGGTTATAAAACAGTTAGCTTTTTAGGAATCCTTCTATCTGGGGGGACTCCTCGGGAAGCTGGTTGGGTTAGCTTTGTAGTACCTCTGCAACTGCTGCAGCAGTGCTTGGTGGTCACTGTGGCAGGCCAGTAGGGGGTTCTTCTCTGCTGAGCCACCCACCTCACCGCGCCTAACCACCTTCCAGGCTCCAGGTACCTCCCTGGGGGCGCCTCACATCTGGCCAACCCCCTTCCTGGAGCACACCCACTAGTCTGGGGGTAGAGCTGCCACCACTCAGGGACAGGCTTGATTCTGGCACTGTGCCCCCCTGGGAAACACAGGCCTAGTAGCCCTCGAGGGTACTCGACTGACTTCAAGAACTTGGGGTGCTTCCCTCAGTCGGAAGCACAAGTAGTGGTTTCCCTTAGTTAGCTGAACCAAGGGGACCCCAAGGCATAATCTAGACCCACTCCCAATCAGTCTCCCATGCTAGGTACAAAGGAGAACTTCATTGGTTACAAGGAGCAGGGTTGGAAAAGGGTACAGAGTTGAGCAGTATCAGAGAAATCCCATAGAGCAACAGGGTGGCTGGAGTAGCCTTTGATCACGCAACTGAGTTACTGCAAGCTATATATCTAGTTAGATCTCAGGTAGCTTACTCACAAGTATCATCCAGAGGCAGGTGAAGATTCCCTCTGGAGGCAGGCAGTTCCTTGACCATGAGTTTTGAGAGAGAGAGCAAGTTTCAGATGGTTCAGCTCTTCTCTTTCTCTCTGAGTTTCCCTCATAGCTGCTGCCCCTTCCTCCCAGGCAGTCCTTAACTTATATAGCCCTTATGACCTCATCTACCTGGTCCAATGGAGGCCAGCACCTGTTGGTTGTCAGTCAACCAATTTGAAATGCATCACTGGTTGCTGGGCAGACTAGCAGTCTCTAGCCCACCAGGGAGCCCAAGCCCCTCAAGCAGGTATGTGATGCCAGGCATATAGGCAAAGGGAACAGGTTCCTCCCTCCCTCAGGAATGTATCCAGCTCAGGTTACCTAAAGAAATAACCAAATTGTCACAAAGCAGAGTTTTGGGGGAGAAACAGAGGTGGCCTTCTGCCACAGTCATGATGGAACCAAGAATCAAACTAAGGAATGGCGTTGGGGTCTTCTATGAAAATAATTGTCCCTGTAATTTGTAATATCACTTTCCCAATACAATTAAGCTCTGTCCTAAATGTGTATGTAAACCCCATTTTTTCCTAGGATAAAGACAGAGCTCTTGTACAGTTTTCCTTGAGTTGGATTATGGGTACAGTACATCCTAGTAGTCATATGAATTATAATATATTATTCAGTGGCTTTTCAGCCCTCTAGCTATTCTGGGGTGTCAGTACTTAGGCAGTGGACTGGAACACAGATGACCTGAGAGCAACTGATCTGCTATTTAACCTTGACCTAGTCACTTCACATCTCTGCAATTCTGTTTCTCTGACTACAGTTTTTCTGTATTGTCAATTAATACTGTATGCCATCTGGAGCAAGGATCGTCTCTTTCTATGTCTCTGTATAATGTCTAACTCAGTATGGCCCTGCTCTCAGTGGAGCCTCTGGCACAAATAGTAATACTGTCAGCATAACCTTGGAGACGCACTTGACATCTCTGGGGGAGTTTGGTCCAAATTGCACATTGAAGAGAGACCACAATGACATCTAATGCATCATAAGTAATGGTCCACTGGAAGATGTTTAAAACTTATTGAATTGCTGCAGGGGTACTTTTCAAGAGCAAAAAGGATCAGTGTGCATCAATGTATCCTGAAGCATCTGAGAAACCACCTCAAACAGCATCTCATAATCTTTGATTTGGATCTGTGGGCCCATCATGTATACAGTGCCAGTCTTTCATATACCCTATATGAAAAATGTGCAATTGGCTGAGCAAGCTGGAAATGGGAAGAAGAGTCTTTCACTTATAAGTTGCCAGTTCAATTTCTGTATTGGCTGTTAGTGACAAAGGTCTATGTTTCCAAAATTACACATGCAAGAGAGTGTGTCTGTCTAAATATGACATGTAATTGCTTTGGCTACATATGCAATTATATTGTGTTTGCAAATGACCAGTTTGCTTAAGATGTAGTTTACATGTGCAGTTAAGTTACATGCATACAGTGGCAGCAATTGAATCAGGAAGTCTGATTTTAGTATTCACTTGGTGCATCTCCATGTGCAATTAATGTGAAGCAATAAATTTTGGTGCATATTGAACCAGAGTTTACTGCTTCCAGGCATGGGCGACTGTACCACCTTAGTCAGGGGGGGCACATGCCCCCCCCATGACCAGTCCCACTGACTGGAGTGGGGGGTCCCCCATGGGATATCCTGCAGTCCAGAGGGAGGGGGTCCCCCCCAGGTGATCCTGCAATGGCAGATCACTGCGCTTGCTGGAGCTGCTTCCGGAAGTGGCTGTGGCCAATCACTGCAGCTGCTCCCAGAAGCAGCAGCAGCAGCCACTCCCAAAAGTGGCTGGAGGGGATTGGCCGGTGGCTGCAGTGATTGGCCAGCACTTGCAGGGGGACACTGGTGTTCCCATCTGCCCCCCCCGCCCATAACATAAGTGGTGAGCGCAGCCATCAGGGGGTGCACCGGTGCTCTCAGTGGGTGCACATGCACCCCTGTGCACCCTCTATGCCTCACCACTGCTCCTGGGTGCCATGTTTACACATGCACCCAGGACTGCAGCACTTTGAACCAGGGTGAAGTAGCACTGGCTGGCAAGAGGTCTGGTGGGGGTCAGCCTGCCAGTCCAGGGCTGGTGGGGATCAGCCTGCCAGTCCAGGGCTGCTCTGACCAGGTTCAGCATGCTGCAGGGGGGCTGGTCGGGGTATGAGGGTGCTCCAGTGCAGCGCTAGCCAGCAGGCATCCCCCACACTGAAGCACCCTCGTGCCCCAGCCCGCTCTGCCAGTGTCTACATGTTTATTGCTGTGAAGTAAATAATGCCACTGCAGAATAGTACTTGTATTTGCAAGCACTAATCTACAGCAGCATCTGTTAGTTTACTGTGATCTAATAGGGTCATACGTGTAGATGTGGAGACTTTACTGCAGAGATTATTAGGCAGCTCTGCAGTAAACATCTCCCATAGACTCATCAACTGTGATGGGTAGGTATTCACAACAACCAATACCCTACCAGAGGGGTGCTCAATGCCCACAGGCCAGATCCAGCCCCCTAATGTTCTGTCATCTGGCCCACAGGGCTCCTCACAGCTCTGTGCTGCCCCCAGCCAGCATGGGGAACTGAATGGTGGCAGCATGGAGCCTCAGGACCTGATCCCAATGTGTAGGGCCAGGCAAAGGCAGGCCAGGGCCTGGGGGGCCCAATCCCAGCATATCAGGTCGGTGGAGGTAGCACAGGGCCAAATCTGGCCTTCAGACTGGTCCCGTACCACCACCTGTTCAGCCTTCACCCTGTGCATCCTTGTGCTGAAAAAATGGCACTGGGACACTTTGAACTAAAGCTCATCGAACATGTTTTATTTCAAAGCGGTCTGCCACCATTTTTTCAGCATAGAGATGCATGGGGATGCTGATACATGTGGCATAGAAGTCTGCCAGAGCACATCAATTTGATGCTCAAGGGCAACCAGCACGGTTTCATTAGGGGCAGGTCATGTCAGACCAACCTGATTGCCTTTTACAGTCAGGTCACAAAAGGATTGGATGCAGGTGTCGCCGTGGATGTAGTCTTTCTGGACTTCAGCAAGGCCTTTGACACTGTCGACCACTCCATCCTCATTAAAAAACTAGGCGACTGTGGCATTGATGCCTACACAGTCAGATGGATTGCAAATTGGCTGAAGAGTCGTACTCAGAGGGTGGTGGTGGACGGGTCATATTCAACCCGGGGGGAAGTGGGCAGCGGAGTCCCCCAGGGCTCGGTCCTTGGGCCCGCACTGTTCAATTTCTTTATCAGCGATTTGGATGACGGGGTGAAAAGCAACCTGTTCAAATTTGCTGGTGATACCAAAATTTGGGGTGAGGTGGGCACGCTAGCAGGGAGGGAAAGACTGCAGCAAGACCTGGATAGGTTGCAAGGGTGGGCTAACAAAAACAGGATGTGTTTCAATACGGACAAGTGCAGGGAGCTGCACTTGGGCATTAGTAACCAGCAGCACACTTATAAGATGGGAAACTCCCTTCTTGAGAGCACAGAGGCAGAAAGAGATCTTGGAGTCATTATTGACTCCAAGATGAACGTGGGCCGACAATGCAAGGTCACGGTCGGCAGGGCTAACTGGACCCTATCGTGCATCCACAGGTGCATCTCAAGTAGGGCCAAGGAGGTGATCCTCCCCCTCTACGCGACACTGGTCAGGCCACAGCTGGAGTACTGTGTCCAGTTCTGGGCACCCCGCTTCAAGAGGGATGTGGACAACATTGAGAGGGTCTAGAGGAGGGCCACCTGCATGATCTGGGGACAGCAGGGTAGACCCTACAATGAGAGGCTACGGGACCTGAACCTGTTCAGCCTTCACAAGAGAAGGTTGAGGGGGGACCTGGTGACCGTCTATAAACTCACTAGGGACCAGAAGGGTTTGGGGGAGACCTTGTTTCCCCTAGCACCCCCTGGGATAACAAGGAATAACGGCCACAAGTTGTTGGAGAGTAGGTTCAGATTAGATATCCATAGGAACTACTTCATTGTCAGGGCGGCTAGGATCTGGAACCAACTTCCAAGGGAAGTGGTGCTGGCTCGTACCCTGGGGGGCTTTAAGAAGCAGCTCAATGCCTACCTGGCTGAGTCAATTGAGCCCAGTTTTCCTCCTGCCCAGGCAGGGGATCGGACTTGAAGATCTACAAGGTCCCTTCCGACCCTACTTCTATGATTCTATGATTTGGCTTTCAAGACCAATATATTGAGCACTACTGACCTCTCACATAAAGCACACATTTTCACCCAGATAAGCCACTTCAGCAGAGACCCTGAGAATTGAAGGGGACTGGGGGTAAGTTACTTTCTTGCTCTCTGTGGTATTGCTTCATGTTAGGACTCTGGTAAATTGTGGAGACAGTGTGGAAAAGCTGGTGCTGCTGGTTTTAACATTAGGATCTTGGAGCTCTACATTTTCAAACTGGCACATGGGATTTCAGCATGTAAAACCCATTATGAAGATTCACTGTAAAGCTGTGATCTGGGCAGTCAGTATAGGACAGTCAGTAGCTGTTATGTTCCTGGTTCTCAGAGGGCAAACTGTCTGTGCCAGCATGTTATCAAAGTACAGATTACTTTCTGCTCCACTGCAGCTAATCTGAGCTAGCCAGTGTATTTCAGCAGAAAGGGGGCGGCACAGCAAAATTGACCCTCGTTCCATACCCTAGTAATCACTTCGTGCCCACAGCAAGTTAAGGAGGGAAGGTATAAGTGAACCTAATCAAAAGGACTAGGTGCTGAAGCTTCCTATATATGTGCCAATGGCTGTCCCTTGATATGGGGATGACAGGGTTCTAGTAGATAGACAAATCTTCAATGAGTCCAGGGAACTGAAGAGGCCAATCTGAGATCTGCACATTCAGCTGCAGACATAGCAAATAGTTCTGGGAAAAAGGAATGGATCCTGGCAGAGGTAACACGAGCAGGGTGTGGGGCCGGGGGAAAATCAACCCATGTGGGGCCCCGCCCCCACTCCGATCCGACGGGCCCCAGACCCAAAGAAGCTGCTGCTGCCATCGGCAGTGGCAGTGGGGGTGGAAAGGTAGTGAGCAGCTGGACACAGAGCTGCTGCTCCACCCGGCTCCACAGGGCCCCCAAAGCACAGGGCCTGGGGCTGTCACCCCGATTCACTCCCCGCCCCCACATAGGGATGGCCCTGGATCCTGGTAATGTCAGGTCACAGCTCTGTCCCTCCATGGTGTGGCAAGTTTGCTCAGAATTCTCGATGCCTTGTCATACTTCATGGCACTCCTGGGGATGATTGAGAGTTTCAGTCTCTCTGGTACTGATGTAAATATAATAATTTCCCAAGGTACTTCCAAAGGCTGATATAGACTACCTACTCATTCTACAGGTAGGTGCCTACAGCTTACCAGTCTGAACACTAAGCACAGGACTGCTTAGGGTTTAAACTCCTGCTTTTGGGAGCTCAAGCATAGGACTCAGGGCTGCAAGGAAAGTACAGTGTTGGCATACAAATCATTCAGAGTGGGAGGGATGCTTACCTGAAACAGAACACCCTCACAGCTCTATTGAGTACAGTGCCAGGCATAGCAAACCTTAACCCATTTGCTTTGAAAGACAGCTGATGGTGGTGCTGGTGTTGACTTTTGCGCTTGCATTAAGCGCTTGTTTAAGACATGGGACATCTGGACCTGCCTGAGGGAGATTCAAATCCCCATCTTCTACTTCCCCTGAGGGTACACCAACCTTTTCTGTTGAATGTTGGTTAGCAAGTGGACAAGCTTCATGACACCAGGAGGAGAGTGGCAATATGACTCTGAGCACATCTGCACAAGGCATTTACTGTGTGGTTGGCTAATTAGCTGCTCAGTAAATGTTTGGGCATCTTCATATGAACCCCTGTTAGTCTGGAGTCAACTCATTTACTCCACATCAGGATAGTACTTGTAAATATTGCTTCACAGCAGCACACATGTAAATGCTGGATGGGCTGGCTGGGGTACAGGGGCTGCCTGCTGGCTAGCTCTATACTGAAGCTCCCTTGTGCCCCAACCAGCCCTTCCACAACACGTTGAGCCAGGGGGAGCAGAGCTGGGCTGGCGGACATACCCCCAGGGACTCCTGCCAGCTGTGGCTGCTCTAACCTAGCTCCACATGCTACTCCTGAATAAACAGTGGAGCTTATTGTTCCAGAGTTAATTGCTCCCAGGTGCATGTTGAAACAGCATGCCTGGGAGCAATAAACTGCAGAGCAGTAAGCTTCACAATTTATTCAGGCCTTGTAATAGAGTGTGTAGATGCGCCCTCTGTGATCTAGGGAGAAGAGCACTTTTCTGGAGGAAGGAATCTGGTTTTAGCCCCTACCTAGAACCATTTAGGCATTTTGAGTTAGACAGTAATTAGTTAAAAACAGAAATAACCATGGCAGCATGGGGCAGAACCCAGAACATTAGTTCTGGTGACTTAGTTTCAAAGCTGTTTCAAGCTTGAAACAGTGACATCAAAGTGAAACAAAAGGCTTTGAAACAGCTTCGAAACAAAACAAGGGCACTCGAAATGTTTCAAAGTTTCAGAACATTTTGATTTTCAAAGTTGAGCTTGCTTGCAGCTAAATGGAAACTAAGGAGAGGAAGTGGGAAGAGGGGGGAAGGACTGCTCTGAAGTTGACTGTGTAGCTGGCCAGTAACTGTTATCCTTCCCCGAGGTCCCTTCCAAGCCCAGTGCTCTGGGGGAAGGACGGAAAAACAGCATAAAAAGCATAATTTGAACTGAACTTTCACTTAAAAGTGACACTAGTTTTGCTCTGCACAGTTTGAGGTGCAGTTTTCCAGAAATCCCTGCACCTATCTCCTTGAAACTTGACAGGCTTTGTGGCCTCATAAGGGGCTACCGTCCCTGCAGTTTTCATTTTGCCACGCCTTAACACACATACAAACTCACACATCACAAGTTTTGTTTGTCAGCAGTTTGAGGTGCAGTTTCCCAGAAACTCATGTACCTCGCTCCCTGAAATCTGGCAGGCTTCATGACCTCATCAGGGGCTACCATGCCTGTTGTTTTCATCCCCCTGTGCCTTCACACTAAAAGTGACACGAGTTTTGTTCTGAACAGTATGAGGTGCAGTTTCCTAGAAACTCCTGCATCTATCTCCTTGAAACTTGACAGGCTTTGTGGCCTCAGCTGGGGCTACTGTTCCCGCTGTTTTTATTCAAATCAGGAAAGAAATTAAAAAGTTATAGGCATTTTTGTGATTCCTCATTATAGCCTATGAGCCAAACGTCAAAACACGTTGAAACAGCATGAAAACAGCAAATCAGCATTGATTCAGCCCTATTTGGTGGTTGAATCTCTGAATTCAAATTGAATGAGGAGACCCTTTAATCTCTCTGAATCAAACCCTCCAAATCGATTTGGAGAGACTCGGAAAGATTTGGCGATTCGGACATAGATGCAGCTTAAAATGTTTTTTCTACATACCTCAAGGTACCAGATGGCTCGTCAATGCTGTGATGCTGGGGTGGATGCAGTGTCCCACAGGACCATGGGGGAGGGGGTCACCAGTGCATTTGGCAGTCCTCCGGGCAGTGTGCAGGGGAGCCCCCTCATACCTCCCCGGCTCGATGACTGGTGCCTCCTGGGTCTGGGGGGGCACCTGGGGTCCCAATGCAGCCAATTGCCAAGCCAGAGGGTGCAGGGGAAACTCAAGTGCACTCTTTGGCAGACCCAGAAGTGGACCAGAAGTACTTCCGGTCCACTTCCAGGTTCACCACGAGCATGCGGGGCCCCGCCTCCCCCGTGCTCCTGTGGGATGCTCCATCTGCCCCACCATTACAGCGTTCATGAGCTGCACCTGGTACCTTGAGGTATATAGAAAAAGCATTTAAAGCTGTGTCTATGGCTGAATCACTGATTCTCTGAATCAGCATCAAATCTTCAGATTCGGATTCGGTTGAATTGAATCAGGAAAAGTGATCCAAATCAATGAATCAAATCACTGTCCCTGATTCAGGCCAAATCCAAATAGAATACAGCCCATTTCACACACCCCTATTATTAGGCTACAGCACAGTAGTGTCTCAGTTACTAACTGGGCGTGTCTACATATTTGAGGTTCCTAAAAATCAAATTACTAATATTTTAAAAGAAAGTTGCCAATCTGGATTTCTCTGTTATAAGATTTGTAGGATTTTATTAAGATCTTAGTCCTAGTTAGTTAAGCAATTAACTCCAATTTAGGAACCAAACTTGAAGGAAATCAATGGATTAGGTGCCTTCATACCTTCATGGGTTGGTCCTTAGCATTTTGAAGTCTCTCCACTGCTTTATCAATGTTCAGTGTAGGCCCATTTAAATGGCATGTGTGTAGATCTATGACCACATGCCTTTTACCTTGCAATTCTTGAGAATTCTCAGCCTGGGGATATACTCTTAGATAATGACAGATAGATACATGGCCCTTTAGTACATAACACCTATCTCCTTAATGGGTGTGTGAGTGGAATTTTTAGCACACTTACAGAAACACGCACGTGCACACACACATAGTGGCTCTTTGGACACCTTATCATGCCCATAGGATATTTCTATTGCGCTTTGGTTCAGTAAGTCTTGCTGTGGGAGAAAGGGGGAGAAAACTCACTCCAGGATGTGGTTGGATTAATAAATAATAGAGAGGGATGGAAGGAAGAAGGGAAACTAATAGCTAGGTAGTGTAAATTTCAGCTAATGGAGAAACTGACAGGTTATTCCCTCCAGGGGAGAGGGATTTGAGCTGGTACAGAAGGAGGGAGGATCATAGCTATTTAGCTACTCCAAGGCCACCAATCAGTGGAAATTCTGATTGCTGTCACTGTACATGTTCAGTCATTGCCCTCCTTCCAGAGGCTAGAGACATCAAAGCAGAATTAGTGCTGCAAGGAACAATGCTCAGTCATATGATAAATCAACTTAAAACTGTATGAATTTGCTAATGGCTCATCAAGGCCTCTATCAGAATTTAGAAACCCTGGGACAGGATATGGAAGTGCCACTCCCTATCCTAATTCATTCAGGTTGATTTTTATTCACTGGTATATGTTGAACTCTTTGGTTAGTTAGATTTACTTTTGATCAATCCAAATTGAGCACCCTTCAAACAAAGATGTTCCAGAACCCTACCTCTGATCTGAAGAAGACTGACATTCACACAATACTCCCTTATAGAAATCTCAAAATATTTTATCTGTATAGTCTCTTTGCTGCTTCCCAGATCACTATAAGAAAATATGGTTTAACAAGAAACCATTTGTTTTTTACCTGGGTTTTGCTGGAAGGTGTTGTAAGGTTTTGGCCTTCTATTACTGGGCACCTTGCCCCCAAGCAAAGTCAGGGTGAGGTTCAAGTTCAGATACCACCTGGGTGGTATGGGTGCTGCCCTTACTTTCCTGCCATGACTTCAATGTTCTTGCTGGGGAGGCAGTTCCCTTCAGGTGGCCTCCCGAGGATGAAGATGCCTCAATCCCTGTTCTTGCTTTGTGGGGCTCCAAACCTCTCCTTTACCCCACCGTTACCACATCCACAGCCAGATGGATACTATCCTCTGCAGGCACCCCCCTTGGATGACTTTCCCTCTTCGCATAGCTTGCCCGCCTCCAAGTGGGTTGGGCCTTCCCGGTCAGTTTGCCCTTCACCATAGCCAGTTCCTTAACTTCTGGCTGATTAGTGCATATGAGCTGGCCCTGTCTCAGGCTAGCTAGGGCTTCCAACAAAAATCAACACCTGGATTTCCACCAGAGGGTTCCCCCTGGGATCTTGTCTCCCAGTGCCCCTTTTATGGTCCAATGTAAAGAAGGAACTTGAAGTAACAGACGAGGTATCCACTTGTCCCTGCACCTGGGTGACTACGGGAGTGGGCTGCTGTTCCGTGCCCCACCCTGGTCCAGCTGCTGAGTTTGGCCAGCACTGGCCCCCAGCTAACCTGGAGTCACTCCCAGTCTTCCCCAGCTTGGACGAATGCATGGTTCCCAAGCTGGGTTGCTTGTGCGCCCTCCCCCCCCCACTGTGCCCCCATGTGGGGTAACTGCTCCTGCCGGTGCCTCCTGCCTCCTGTGCCAGGGCCCTCAGCTCCCCCTTTCTTGCCTGCAGCTGGGCAACCTTCCTCCTCATTGCCTGCATCTCTGGGTCGATGTCCTTTCTCCCCTCCGCCGACATCTCTGGATTGGTGCTTTCTTCTTCCTCCCACAGTGCCTCTAGGTTGGCATCCTCCTCTTCCTTTCCCAGCATCTCTGTGTCAGCATCCTCTTCTTCCTTCCCTAGCATCTCTGGGTCAGCGTCCTCTTCTCCCACCATTCGCTGCCCCTCAGCTGTTTTCCTGGCTGCTCTTTGAGCAGCCCGTGGTTTCCAGAGGCTCCGCCCACATCCCTCACCGATCCACAGCTGTAGGCAGCTCCAGAATTGCAGGGCCACCACCAGCACTTCCTCCTGGCTGCTGCTCTTCAGGATCCCTAGGGTGAGTACCGGGGTGCATAGGGTGGGGGTCTGGGAACCCTTAGAGGGGCCTTCACTGCCCCTCTCACTCTGGGGTTTTTTTTTAATATTTTCTTTTAAAAGTTTAATATATTTTCACTGAACACTGTTCCACACAAAATTAGAAAATAAGTTATCATCAAATTTATTAGTCAATAAAGCCATTTTTTTCAATAGAATTTTTTTTCAGCATTTGAGGTAAGTGGAGCTTAATTTGTGGGTGGAGCTTGAAGAATTACTGTGTTTTCCCCTCAATTAAACAAGTATCCAGAAGCATAAAAAGCACTACTTCTCACTTATTAGTCAAGGCTCACCAAAAAGCTCCTCAGTACATTTTTCAGCCATGAAGGAGATTCATACCTGCCTTGCTTGAATGTTATCCCCTGTGTGTTTTTCCTACCTAAAAAAAAATTCCCAGTTTCATTTAAAACTATAAACAGTTTCATGCTCAGTGGAACAGGATTTAGACATGGATGTTTGATGGCCTCTGAGATACTTTCTAGTGTTCTTTCTGGAAACCAAGAGTAATTACAATATTGATGTTGCACACAAACATGTTGAAACTCTGCACTTCTTCCAGCTTGAAACAGACATCATTTGCTTTTGACAATGCAATCAGAATGTTTGGAAGTTGTCACAACCCAGTGAGTTTGGTGCCTCGGCACGGTGGAATTTTCTTGCCACATGAGAGCCTCTTGCACAGCGAGGGTCTTTGCTGCACAGAAGAACCTCGGTGCAAGGCAGTTCCCGCCAATTTGTAGCTTTCTTTGCAGGGTGCATTTCTTCTTTGCAGCACAGAAATGCACGGTGCAAAGAGTTCCCGCTATTCGAATGTAAATTTGTACCCCGCTATTGGCCAGTGCTAAATTATTCACACGTGGCGGCTAGTAATTGGCTCGCTGGCCGTTTAAAATTCCGCGCGACTTCCTCCCAAGTCGAAGAGCTTTGAGCACGCTGCAGAGTGCCTCTGAAGTTATCTGACTTGCGGCTGCCGATCAATAGACTGATCACCTATCGATCTTTCTTCCCGTCACCGAGCGCAATCCCGACATACCCCTTTCCCCGCCGGCTTCAAATTGCGGATGGATTAACTGGCTTGGGCCCCGCCAGCTGGAACAACTCGTGTGGTTGTTCTGACGACCGGACCACCTGCGTCGTGATTGCAAGCGGCGTGAGTAAAGTTTTTACAACCAATAAGTTGTGTCTGCCTCTCCATTCACCAGCCCGCCCTAACGTACGACCAATTTCTAACGCAACTCGAGTTGGCTCTGGCCGTCCGAGACAGAAGTGAAAAGAAAAGCAGAAGCTACACAACCAGCACTTACAGAGCAGGAACAAAAGGGAAGCCTCAGGGGTAGAGGTAGTCTGTTTACACAGCATTTGTTGTATCTATGTTTACCAGGATGGAGAACAATAGCAGAAATTAAACTGAAATGTAATTTCACTTCTTCATTATCCATATTTGAGTGAATAAAATCACCTGTCATTGACAATGCATAGCTGTAGAATTTTGTGGTAAAATACAACAGACGTTTTAAAACTCAACAGTAGTAGCTGTTATTCCATTTTCATATTTTGAATCTTGATAATAGATTGATAATAAAATTATGGGCTGATTTACAGTGGTTTCCTGAGGAAAGAGAGCATAAAGGGAAGTTTTCCTTGTCCCTAAGCCAGGGGTAGGCAACGTGGCTGGAGTGCCAAAAACCCCCACAATGTCTACCTTGGAAGGTGCCAGAGTGCTGACATGCTGGAGCCTGGAGCAGCTGTTTGCAGCCTCCTGGCTGCAGCCGGACCACAAAGCAGTCTGCTTGGAGCAGGGCTTGCAGCCTCCCAGCTGCCTGCTGGGAGCAGCCTGGGCTCCGTGGCTGGCAGCAGCTGCTTACAGCCCGGGCTGGCAGTGGTGTGCTGAGCAAAATGGCCTCGCGTGCCATGCTCGGCATATGTGCCGGGGGTTGCTGACCCCTGCCCTAAGCTCACCAGAAGGAAAACATGCACAGTGGTCAGTGCAACAATAAAGGACTTAATTTGGATTGTAGGAACTTGGATCTTTATGAGAAGAGCTGTGTGCTCAGTGTTGCTGCTTGCAGTCATGTGGTGCAGTGTGTGCTCAGGGCTATTGTGAAATTCTCTAAGCACATGGAGCTTTCTGCTGTTTCCCTCTCTAAATTCATAGATTCATAGATGTTAGGGGCTGGAAAGGACCTCTCAAGATCCCAGCAGTGATTGCTACAGTCCAACAAAGCCAAATAAGGATTGTATCCAGTCCTTTTTGCCCTTGCCATGAGCCTTTTGGCTATCTTGAGAGCTGATTCTGCCTTTCCATGGCTCTGGGTATTTTGGAGAAGAATTCTTGTGCTCAAATTCCCATTTTGTGCTAAATCTGTGTAATTCATCTGCTATATATTGTGGCCCATGGTCTGAATACAAGGTATTGGGGGTATGTCATTCCTGATTACTGTTCTTGTTTGGGTATCCTCTAGATAGTCCGCCTCCCAAAAACTGGAGTAATAATCTACTGTGACCATATAGACTGCATGCAGATGTAAAAAAATATAAAATAAAAACAGTTGAATTTTAAACTGAGCATGCCCCCACACCAAGCCCAGCACATGACCTGAAGAGGCAGTGTTGTTAGTTAGATCCAGCTTGCTCAACGTCTGTATAGATCGGGTGCTTTAGTGGGGATTTTTGGGTGCCTTTATCTAATAGCTGATTGAATCAGCTTTAGATAAAAGTGCCAGAAAAAGCCTCACTGAAGGGCCTGATTTATAGACACTGCAGAACTGGGTCGAAGTAACGTGCTCCATCTTGCAGTAAAGTGCAGGGTTTTCTTGTTTGTTTGTTTTTTGTTTTTAACATCTGCAAGCAGCCATAATTTCCATCACTAAACTCAAACAGGTACATACAAACCTTTTCCAAAGTTGTGTTAGGACTTCATGAAGTTGCAGCCTCTCCTTCTGTTTCATGTCTCCATGTTCTTTGCACACCTCATACTGCTCTGTGTTTGACCTCATCTGGGAATTCATGCCTCCCAGTAAACACGCTGTTGTCATGCCTCTATATCCAGGTGAGAAGCATGTATTCTTTCCATGATATCTTGTCTCAATTTGGCAGGGTTTACAGCTCTGTCACCTTCAAACACAATCCTTTTTATGTACATAGCTCATGCCTAACCTGCCAGTAGGAAATGATTTCCTGAGGCACTTGTTCGTTGTAGTCTGGCCACCCCTGGAGCACCACACATATCACAGTCTGTAGCTATTTATCCAATTCCATGCTCTTCCATACTGTCTGGAGCAGGGATCATCATATAGCATGCCAGGACAACCTGGGTGCCCTGACATCCCTTCAAGGGTGCTATGGGGTGCCAAGCAGTTAGCTCTATTAGGTATACAAGCATGATTCACAAGCACAATTCATAAGATAAATCTATAGGCTGCTTACAGATGTGAAAAAAAATAACAAAAACTTGCTTTACTAGAAGAGGCAACACATTAGTACAATCTAGTTCCATCATGTCTGTATAGATCACATGCTTTAGCCGGGCTTTTGGGCATTTTTATCTAAAGCAGATTCAATCAACTATTAGATGAACGTGCCAAAAAAGCCCCGCTGAAGAACCTGATCTATACAGATGTTGGCAAAGTCAGGTCAAACTAGTGCCTCTTTTGAGAGTGCACTGAGCTGGTTGTGGGGGTTCACTTAGTTTAAAGTAAAGAGTTGGGTTTTTGGGGGTGTTTTTGCCAGAGGAGGGGGTTACATCTGTAGGCAGCCATAGATTTCAAATAGGATTTCACAGTGTTAAAAACATTTTGACCTACTGTGGTCTTTGAGTTCTTTGCAATAGAAGAATTGCTGTAGTAAAAAAAACCAAGAGAAAACTAAGCTGGCATTTTCTGATGGGTGTCTCAAGTCTTAAAAGGTTGAGAATCACTAGTCTGGAGATAAGGACGTGTTGCAGCACACTGATAAATTCAGTCTCATGTTCCATGGAGCCACACGGTGTATTCTGGAAGGTAGGCCCTGCTCAGATTACCTACTAATAGCAGTGACTTCCCTGGACCCCAAATCATCTCTGCTAAAACTTGTGTTCCAACCCGCAGGTTGTTACAAGTGTGATCCTAGCATGCTTTGAAAGGGAAGCAGAAAAAAAGTTATCTACAACAGCTTTGTCATAGTTAATTGTTTATGAGCTAGTGGATAGGCCTGTAGACATGTAGTTGATATTTAGACTGTTAAAATAAAACATGGTTGTTTTTCCAAATTTTTGGTCCAAAACTGTTTACCAAATTAGCCCCAAATGAATGTGTACTTCCTCCCCAAACTGCAATTTTCAGTGAATAAGCTATTTGCCAAATAAATAAAATAATCCAAAGCTAATCATAATCCTTTGAGTCATCACAATAAAAATATATTAAGAACTTCTGTTGCCTATTCTAGGGCATGCCTACACAGTCATTAATGTGCTTTTGCTCCTGCACATTGAATTTGGTACCTCTAATGTAAGGTACTAAATAAATGTGCATTAGGCTGCTCTAATGTACAGTAGTGAAAGTGCATGCTTTTTAGTGGTGCATGCATTGTATACCTTGACTTCCAAAAGGCCTATGATATGGTATCCCATGATGTTCTTGTGAGAAAAGTGGAGGATTGAGTGTCTAACTGTGTGACAGTCAGGTGGGTAGGAAGCTGGCTGTGGGGTAGGACCCAGAGAGTTCTAATGAATGGATCTGTGTCATCCTGGTGAGAAGTGGCTAGCAGTGTCCCTCAGGGGTCAATGCTTGGTCCAGGGGCGAAGAGCTCACTGACCAAGTTCACAGATGACACCAAGTTATGGGGGAGTGTGGTCACGCCTGAAGATACATTGCAGATATAGGTGGATCTAGACAGGCTGGCAAGTTGGGCAGATCAGAACCAGATGAAGTTCAACATCAAGAAATGTAAAGTGCTGCAGCTAGGGACAAACAATCCCCTACACACCTACAGGCTTGGTGGCACCAAACTGACCAGCACCACGAATGAAAGGGACCTAGGGGCAATAATAAATCACAGTATGAATATGAGCTGTCAGTGCGACACTGTAGCCAGCAGGGCAAATAATACTCTGGCGCGCATTAATTGATGCATCTCAAGCAAAACCAAAGAAGTGATTCTTTTGCTTTACTCAGCGTTGGTGAGACTGCAGCTGGAGTACGGCATCCAGTTCTGAGTGACACACTTCAACAAGGACATGGAGAAGCTTGAGAGATTCCAGAGAAGAGCCACCCGGATGATCAGAGACTTGCGCAGCAAGCCATATGAGGAAAGGCTGAGGGACCTGGGACTCTTCAGCTTAAAAAAGAGAAGGCAGAGAGGGGACTTGGTAGTAGCTTACCACTACATCAGAGGTCTACATCAAGGACTCAGTGATCAACTGTTCACCAGAGCACCCTTGGGGAAAACCAGGAGTAATGGCCACAAACCCCTGGAAGACCGTTTCAGGCTCAACAGTAGGAAAAACTTCTTCACAGTTAGGGTGTTCAGACTGTGGAATAAACTCCCTCCAGAGGTGGTACAATTGCCTACCCTGGAAATCTTCAAGAGGAGACTGGATGGTCACCTTGCTGGGGTCACCTGACCCCCAGTTAACGTTCCTGCCTAGTGCAGGGGGGCCGGACCCGATGATCTTCCAAGGTCCCTTCCAGCCCCTTACAATCTATGACTCTATGATGCTTAAAGAACAATAGTCTATTTTTATTGTGCATTAGCATATTAGCAGGGTTTTTGACATGACACTTTAATACACAGTAAAATAGACTACTGCACAGCAAAGCGCACATGTAAATGCACCTCAGTACATCTCATGCAGAAAAAGAGGAAGAATTTTGTTTTAAGTCTAGAACATTCTAACAGTGATCTTTTTCATTTGAATATTGCTGTATGACAAGATGAAATACTAACTACATTAGTCACAAAGGAGCTCTGACATTTGTAATAAATCTACGGTTACTAATCTAGCCTGACATTAGAGAATCAGGGTATAAAATATTTCCTTGGAGAAGCAAATGGTTGTCATTAACTATATTATGTTAAAAGGTCTGAGAATAGCTGTATTATGCTTATGACAAGTCTAGCACATTCAAAATGCTCCTTGGTGGTTAATATGTAAAAATGGTTCTTTTCCCACTACAGGAAGAAACATGCAACAGTTGTTAGGAATATATTTAATTAAAAAACCGAATGAAGCTTTTTAAAAAAAGTAACCTAATTGTACATTAAAAAATAATCTATTTAGGCATAATTTTGCTGAGGTATGATGCATATTTTCTGTTATTTCTTACTCTGAAAAAATTAATGATGTTTCATAAAATTGAAAACTAGACTTTTGTTCTATTTAGGCAGCAGTGTGGTTTAGTATTTAGTGCAAGGAACTAGAATTAAGAAGCACTGAATCTTATTTGTATCTCTGTCACTTTTTCACTGCAGAACTATTCTTTATGCCTCATATTCACCATTGGTGTAATTGAGATAATGCTGCTTACCTACCTTTGTGAAGCACTTGAAGAGGCTGGGATGAAATGTGCTAAGTACTCAGTGTCATTACTGTGAATCCCTCTGCTTCTGCTGCTTGTTGCTCACTTAAAGTCATAATCTTCAGTTTCACCAAAACATCACAACTGATTGCTCTAGACATTATCAGGTTCTTACAGAGAAAAAAAGGCTTATCAGAACTAGGGGAGATATGGGCTGGGGACCTGGATACTGTAGCAGGAACAGATCTGATCCTTCATGGAAAAAGTAGAATGTAGGTTCAGCAAAATAAACATCTATTACTGGGCACATCTACACATGCATATTGATGCAGAGCTATAACATTTGGAGCAATAATCTTATTGCTCTGGAGTTTATTGCTCCAGATGTGCTATTTGCATGTGCACCCGGGGCTGCAGCATGTTGAGCTGGGTCAGAGTATCCCTGGCTGGCAGGGGAGCTTTGGGGTTAGCCTGCCAACCTAGGGCTGCTCTCCCCAGCAAAATGTGCTGCAGAGGGGCTGGCTGGGGCACAAGGGTGCTTCAGTGTAGGGCTAGTTGGCAGGCAGCCCCTGTATTGAAGCATT
This sequence comes from Alligator sinensis, assembly GCF_000455745.1. Taxonomy (NCBI): domain Eukaryota; kingdom Metazoa; phylum Chordata; order Crocodylia; family Alligatoridae; genus Alligator; species Alligator sinensis. Next base: position 982,971 of record NW_005842278.1, read on the forward strand.
CTCATGCCCCAGCCAGCTGGGGCAATGTCTACACGTGCGCTGCTGTGGAGTAAAAAACTCCACAGCAGGATATTACTTGTAAATACAGGTACTATCCTGCTGTGGAGTAAATTAGTTTGCTCCAGACTAACAGGGGTTCATGTGTAGATGCCAAGATGCTTATAGAGCAGCTAATTAGTGTACAGTGCAGTAAATGTCTCATGTAGATGAACCCACTTGTGGTAAAAATACGCTAGAATTTAGACATAATGACTTTTTGCAAAGGCTTTTGTATTTAGCATGCTTTGCAATAGCTTCTGCATACAGACTGAGGCCTGCTTTGCACATAAAATTTCGCAACCATACTTGTTCAATGCCTTAGAGTTACACCAAGATAAGGGGTTACTAGGAGGCATTAGGTTTGCCACAGTTCCCCTTTAGAACTGCGCATGCGACAGGCCTTTTTGCCTCAGTTCTGCTTTTTGACTATGCATGTGCTAAAACTTGATAAGGAACATTAACCAATAATAAGTTGAGCTCGACCTGCAAGACAAGACGTAACAATAAGGAACTTATAATGCTGCCAATAATTACACGACACGCTGAAACCCTCTGTTTATGTAAGCTATAAAAGTGAAACCTCGGGCACGACTCGGGGTCGACTCGGCTTTGAGCATTGAACTCCCTTGTCGATCTGTTTGCAAACAATAAACTCGAGTTGGACCTGGCCTGAGTGTGTGTGTGACTCTCCCCTTGAGGTAAATTGGACAAGCCTGCAGGGGCACGAAACTAGCTGTTTGTGCAACAATTTGGCGAGCCAGGCAGGAGAAGCCCTTGGACCACCCCGGGGTCTGACGACAAGACCGGAAAAGGTGTCTGTGGAGTGGCCACCAGACCGCTTTTGGAGTCTGCCACGGCACTGGAACCGTAAGTCGGGACACCCAGGAGGTTAAAGGATCTCCCTTAAATGAGTCAACCAGGCTAAGTGGGTCCGAAGAGACGGCGCCAGGGTGTTGACGGAGTAAGTATTCCTTTGTCTTGTGTCATTTGGGTAGTCTTTCGGGGACTTTGTGGAGTAGTCTTTCTGGGAATTTAGAATTTTGGAACGTTCA
>NW_005842278.1:988042-1011980 GCF_000455745.1 Alligator sinensis
ATGATAATGGTGAATTGATAAAGACCTTAGCGGATGACATGGAAAAGGTAGCGCATGTCCCAGTCCAAGCATGGAACAGGTGGGACTTTGATTGGTTTACATCCTGGCTTCCCCAGCTTGGATGGTTAAGGGGTGCTTTAGTGGCCTTTTGCCTACTGATGTCAATACTTTTTTTGCTTCCCTGTATTATACCCTGCATCATGGCTCTTCTGAGACGAACCGTTCAGTCAGTAGTCAACCGCGAGATGCTTGTGCATTACCAAAAGCTAGCCATCGCTAACAATTATTAAAATTAGAGTTAGAAAACATCTTGAGGGGGGAATTGTGGTAAAAATACGCTAGAATTTAGACATAATGCCTTTTTGCAAAGGCTTTTGTATTTAGCATGCTTTGTAATAGCTTCTGCATACAGACTGAGGCCTGCTTTGCACATAAAATTTCGCCACCATGCTTGTTCAATGCCTTAGAGTTACACCAAGATAAGGGGTTACTAGGAGGCATTAGGTTTGCCGCAGTTCCCCTTTAGAACTGCGCATGCGACAGGCCTTTTTGCCTCAGTTCTGCTTTTTGACTATGCATGTGCTAAAACTTGATAAGGAACATTAACCAATAACAAGTTGAGCTCGACCTGCAAGACAAGACGTAACAACAAGGAACTTATAATGCTGCCAATAATTACACAACATGCTGAAACCCTCTGTTTATGTAAGCTATAAAAGTGAAACCTCGGGCACGACTCGGGGTCGACTCGGCTTTGAGCATTGAACTCCCTTGTCGATCTGTTTGCAAACAATAAACTCAAGTTGGATCTGGCCTGAGTGTGTGTGTGACTCTCCCCTTGAGGTAAATTGGACAAGCCTCCAGGGGCACGAAACTAGCCGTTTGTGCAACACACTATGATCTAAATCAGCATTGCTCCCTTGACTTTATTCAAGTAGTGCTAGTTTGTCACAGCTGAGGACCTGATTCAGAGTTTTCCATTGTTTATATATTATAGACATTCTTTCTACGAACATTACTAACTATGGCTATGTCCATATGGCATATTTACTGTGCCCATCAGCAGTCCCCTCAGACCTGCTGTGTTGCTAAGCTAAAAGCACAATAGTTATTTAACACACACTTACACTTGGCTTGTGTATGGCAAAGTGTGTGCTTTTGGTTGTTGAGTATTATGTGGGGGGTTTGTGTGTGCTTTTTATGTAGGCAATATGGTCCCTGTTGTTCTGGCCATGTGCTCTGCACATGGAAGTTGCGGCCTTGTATCTAGGCAAAATATGTAAAATCCTCTGGCCTGATTGGCCAGGAGTAGCAAAGGCTTTTCAGGAAGATTGGTTAAGAGAAAATCTGGAGTGTGGCAGTCCCTGACTGGACAAGGCCAGGGTGATGTCATGAAGAAGGATATAAGGTCAGTTAGGCTGCTTTGGGGAAAAGAAGCTGCTAAGGGCTTCTGAAGCGTGAGTCTCCTCCAAGGGAGAAGGAATTTTAGATAGCGAAAGAGTGAAATCAGGTAGAGAAGAGAGAGAGAGGGAGAATTGTCCCAGTGTCTGGGAACTCCTCTCTCCTCCTTTTCTTCCCCCTTTCCTGAGGTTTTAAGGCAGGGGTAGGCAACATTTTTGACCAGAGTGCCAAAAAAGCCACAATATCTACCTTGTAAAGTGCCAGAATGCCAGCATGCCAGAAAAACAAAACCAGGGTAGGGGGTACATGGCGAGATGTGCTGCATATTAATACAGTTAACAATCATGAAAGATGCCCTTTTTATTTTTTTTACAGTAAATACCAGGTTTTCTAAAAATTCTGAATCTGGTGACAATAAATAAAACTTCATATACTACCTTTGTTGTTGGGTATTCCTTTTTAGTTAAGCATGTTGTGATGAGAGAGAGAAAAAAAAGAGAGAAAGAAGAGCAAAAGAGGAGAGAGAGAAAGAGAAAGAGAGAAGGAGAATGAAACAAGAGGTAAGAGAGAGAAACAAAAAAGGAGAGAAGAGAAAGAATCAGACACATACACATGCACACAGAGAACCAGATACACACAAACATCCACACTCACAAAACCACATGTGCACAAACACAGAGAACCAGACACAAGAATGCACACACAGACACAGAACCAGACAGAGGCAGACAAACACGCAGAACCAGATGTGCACGTGCACGGAGCCGGGCTGCTGGGCAACCGGACAAAATTTGACCCAACGATGCCTTGGGCCTGCAGCAGCCTCTGTGCTTTTGCAGAGAGCCAGCCCCCAGGCTGTAGCATGGCCCACCAAGGCCCTGGCCTGGAGCCCGCCCATCAGCCAGCTGCAAGGGTGGCACTAGGGGGGCTTTGGGGAGGTGATAGCCACTGCAAAATTAACCTTAGCCCTGCTTTAGCCACCCCTCCCAGCACCGCCACCACCCACCCACTCCGCACAGCTAAGTCCACAAAGGTATGGCACTCCTGGCAGAGGCAGCACCAGCCTCACCATCCTGGCGGGGGAGCTGGGCCAGCGATGGGCTTGGAGTGTGGCCGGGGGGAGTTGGGTGGGCTCAGCTGCTTGGGGTGGATGGGCGGCAGTGGCAGCGCTGGGAGGAGGGGAGCCTCTTGGCCCAGCCCCACCACTGGGAGGCAGGAAGTGCCATCCTTGTTCTGGAGCCCCAGCATCAGCTCCATATTGGTGAGTGCACACATACCTAAGAGCAGACGGTGGGGGAGGGGCCTGAGGCAGCACAACCCTGACCTCTCCCCCGCTGTCTGCTCTGAGGCACATGTGCAGTCACTGCCAGCACAGAGCTGATGACAGGGCTCCAGCACCTGGCCCAGCTGTTTGTAGCCAACCTGGGCCCTGGGCAGCTGCAGCAAGCAGTGGGCAGGCTGCAAACAGCTGCACCAAGCTCCAGAGCCCCAGCATCAGCTCCATGCTGGCAGCAACTGCACATGCACCTCAGAGTGGATAGTGGGGAAGGGTTATGCTGCCTCAGGCCCTATCCCCACCATCCGCTCTGGATGTTTTGGGGTATGTGAATGCTGGCTGGAGCTGCAATCACTCCCCAACATATGCACACACTGCATACATGGGAGCAAAGATCGACACTCTCCCACTTCTCCAGGAGCAATGGAGCCCCTTGCAATGCAGAAGGAGGACCCATGCTCTCGAGCAGCTCCTTGTGGTACAGTGAATCCAAGGAGCAATTCATAGGACTCTCCAGTGTGGCCCCCCACCTCGCCAGGCCATTGCTGAAGGGCAGGTAGCCTACTGCCTTCTGGGGGTGTAGGCCCCCCAGAACTACCCTTTGGGGAGTCCCAAGTCCCAGACTGCCTGGGCATGAGCAAAGCCTCCCCAAGACTGTGCCACTTATAGACTTTGTTTTGAAGTTAATAGTATTTTTAAATAATATTCAGTATTTTCTTCTTTTTTTGGCCTTTATTCTCTGTAATAAATTTGGTTTTTGTGTTTACACTCCTTGTGAGGAGGAGGTTTTGTTTATGTGGGACACCCCAACAAATGTAGTGTTCCTAGATTTCTAGGTGGGGGCTCAAACCACAGGCGTAATTTATGAGGTACCCTGAAATGTGAACCTAGCCCTTCTTGCTGCTGACTGGTGCTTGGCAGAAGGGTTACAGTTATGTCTGCACAGCATAGATATTGACTTAATTAGCTTGGGAGAAAGCTAACTGGTTTTGTCACATGGCTGTGCTAATTAGCCCGCTAAAAGAGCTGTGAAGAAACAGTTACAGGTTTAGGAGGCAGCCTGCCTATAGTTATATGGCATGTGTGAGGTTGCTGTGCCTGGTAAATTTATCAGTATGGACATGGCTTCTACTGACCTCTCTCTTCAATGCATATTCTTACAACACACTCATTGTCATAACATCTAATTGATGCCCATGCAAGTTCACGTCTCATCTTCCCTGGGCCTCATTCCTTTTCTTAATTTGCTTTATGTAACATATGCTTTTTTACACAACATAAAAAAAAGTTTCACTTAATGGACAACAAGATTACTCTTGAGTTTCTATGCAAACCAAGAAAATGTTGTGCTAGTTGTGGAAACCATGCCCCTTGGGTAAATTTGCTTACCAGTCTGTCAGCCGATAAAGCCTGTATATTGAAGAGTTTTACATAATGGGCTCCACACCTCAGTTTGTGTAAATTGGCATAGCTCCACTAAAGGCACTAGAACTACATAAATTTACATCCATTAAAGATCTGACTTTATCTGTTTAAAATAGATTTTCTCTTCTCCATCTTCTCAGCAAGGTCATCATGTCAGACTTAAAAAAACAACACATATGCCCAAGGTTCCTATAAAGCCCAGCTGCATCTTTTCACATTTCCATGTCTATTGTTTAATGGTCACTGCCATAGATTAGTGCTTGTAAATACAAGTACTATCCTGCGGTGGCATCATGTATAATAAGCTTGAATAACTCTTACATGATATTCAGCGGTTTTTATGGCTGCTCTCTTGCAGCTGACAAAGAGAAAGAGAGAGAGCTTCTCAGCTATTCTTTATAGTTACTAGCCTGATTCCCTCTTTATTTCTCTAGCAAATTATTGTGTATCTTGTTTTACCAGTATATTGTGAGCCACTTTGTATTCAATCTTTCAGATCTGCTGGGGAAGTGTGCATGAAGGATAGAATACAAGAGGGTGCATCAAGTATTCTGAAATGAAACAATGTACACTATGTAGTAATTAATATCATGGCTCCACACAGCAGACTAGTATGGTTTAAATTTAATTAATTCTCAAAGCACTTGTATACTTAAAGTTCAATCAAAAATTTAAATGGCCAAAGGACATTCCTTTCAACAGCAAAATCCATTAATTCTCAATGTCAAATTAGCACGCTACTGGAAATACTAGGTTTGTAGTTTAAAGCACAGATGTTAGTATGATACAGTTCGGGCAAAAAAGAAAACTGCTGCCAGAAAATGAAATTAAAACTATGGAATGCAAAGTCTGTAGCATTTATACTGGCCCATTTCAGAGGAACATAGGAACAGAGGACTGAAGAGATCCCCAAGATCACTCAATCCAGTCACCTGCTCTCAAAGGCAGCAACAACAAACTGTTCAAACTCCTGTCATTGCCTCATCGTGATCTGCTTTCATATATATGTTACAATGTAGCTTTTAATGGTCTTGCCCCAGAGTAGAATCCAGAACTTGACTGTGTCGGGTGACTAGGCTTCCTGCATAGTGTATTCAGAGCATTAGGCAGTACAGCTTGCCAAAATATAGATGTTATAAATCAAGTTCTGGCCCTAACCTTTTCAGCCACAGTGTAAACCCCTGAATTTGTGGTAAAAATCTTGTGCAGACCTATAATCATAACTGTGGTCAAAATGACTCACTGTAATGACTTATTTATCACCACCTTCTTTGTCTGATTATACATAAATGGCTTAGATTGTAGGCAAAACATTTATTGTATTTTTGTGATATTTCATTAAGAGCTGAGAGTTGTGACATTTTCCAATATAGGAACTTTAAAAAGACAAGATGAACTTTTGCTCAAATTAGCTTTACAAAACTTTATAAAGGTACTCTAAATGAGAGTTCAAGAGCCTTGTTACACATTAATTTTGGGCAGTTCCTGGAGCTCCTTAACCCTGGATTGTCTGAAAGTTAACACCTTTATGGGCACATCTACATGAGAATATATAGTGCATTTGTTACTGCACTGTCATTTAGCACTTCCTTTTGGAAGTAATAAAAGATGGTGTGGTAACAACCCATACTGCACTGTGCCAGTCACACATGGTAATTTTTGGCCTCTATGTCACTGTAGCAATGCATTATAATGAGGGAGCAAATTGCTACGGCGATGTAGTGTCATCATCACAGTTTTTGCCAATGGGCGCAATGTTGCGATAGTGCGTCACTACAGCGCCATAGCATCTTGTGTAGATACACCCTATGTGGCTTAAATCACTTGTTTTATGACTCAAAATGATGCCACTTCAGGGCAGAATTATCTCTCGATCTGCATAACCCAGCTCCTGTTCCATTAATGTGTGGACACTCCCTACAGATGTCCCACTCAAACTGAAGGTATGACAGCAAGCTAGCATTTTTGCATCTCACAGTGTAACATGTAACAAGGCCCTAAATAAGGTACTTTAACTACTGCAGAGCTTTCCTATATAAAGCCCAATAGCACAAGTGACTGGTTCCTCCTGAGACGGGGGAGCACATGCCCCTCTAGTGGCCAGTCAGCGACCGGGAGTGGGGTGTGCCCCTATGACCCATCTCACTGATTGGGCCTCCACTTCCCAGCCAGAACTTGTAGAGGTGGGGGCACCAGCACTCCTGTCTGCTCCCCACCCCACCTGTTGCCTAACCAGGAAGTGGTGGCTGTCAGGGAGTGCACCAGCACTTTCGGGGGGTGCATGTGCACCCCCTATGTGTTGCCACTGCCCAGTAGTCATTTGCTAGTTCAAATAGAAGCTACAAATATACCCTTACTTCACTCAAAACGATGCCATTCATCCTTGCCAGGAAAAAAATATCCTATTTAATATAAAGGAAAATGTTATTTTGTTAGCCAGAGAGTATATTGTCCCTTCAATATAGCTTTCTGACAGTTCCCAGATAAATATTTAAAAAAATAGAAAGTGGCAATATAAAAAGCAATTAACAGCTTGTGGCAGGGCACTGTTGGTGCTTGCCACTTTAAGGGCTGAGCCAAGCAGCCAGCAGGTGCTTGATTGCGATGGCCATTTTAGATCTCTGGCTGCCTATATAAAGAGAGCAGTTTGCTGTTGGCAGGCCAGGCAGCAACATCGCCTGGCTGCAAGGCCCAATGTAACATCCTGGAGGTAAGGGCAGGCGCTGTAGGGGATGGTTTGGAGGCTTCTGGTTCTGGGCATGACCTAAAACTGCACCCTGCCAGGAGTGGGTGGCCTGGTGGGGCTCCCATTGATGTGGGAGCCCCCAGGAAATGCCCGGCCAGTTACCACCCCAGTGAAAGGCAGGTCAGGGTACCTTAATAACCCCAGCTCCCACAAGCAGGTGGGTTACCCCACAGAAGGATCAAGAAGGCAGACCCAAGTTAGAGATGGGGCTAGAGGCTCAGAAAGCTGACTTGAAATCCCTTGACTGGTCAATGCTGGGGCCAGGACCAGAAGGTTCAAAAGGGCCAGGGGCCCACCATGAGGGACGCCCAGAGCTAAGGGCCTGTGGTTTCCAACTGGCCTTGGAGGTGAGGCCAGGGCCTGTGTGGCCAAAGGTCCCAGGGGGGGCACACCCGAAAAGAGGAACTATGCAGGGAGCTAGGTAGCACAGAATGAGGGTGGAGTAGGATGCCTGAGTGGAGGGAGCTTGTAGGGGTCTGGACTGGAGGATTCTGGGGCCCAGAGTGGGGCCAGTGATGTTAACAACTGTGGACGCCATCTGCGCGGCTTGGGCTGTGGTGTAGGGGAGGAACAGAGCTGTAGATAGCACCCCCTGGCATCGGGGCAAGAAACGGGCAATCTCCCGCCTAATTAACATCCTAATTAGAAATCATCAAGGCATGGCAGGAAAGGAGGCGGGTGGGCCATTGGTAGATCCGCCCCGAGAAGGCCCCCTGTTACACAGCCCCATCAGAATATATTTTAAACTCACTTATTTATATGTTAGTCTAGTGAATAAATACCAGAGATGATTACCAGAGTTATTATTTTTCAGACTAAAGCTTAGAGTTGTTTGGCAATAGAATACATTTTACACATTTCTGTTAGTGTTTCAACTCTTACTTTTATTACAAATCACCTGGTAGGTTGTGGTATACTTACTGTTTCTGCCACAGAAATTAAGAATAGGAGGTGGGATTAATAAAAATTAAATTTCTGGTCTTCATTTTGAGGATAATTATTGAAAATGTAATCCTTTAAGACTTGAAAACCAAGAGGCAGATCAGAAAATGGAATACAATTTTACAAACCTCCTGATTTTTAAGATCTCATAATTTTGGGGTTTTGGGTCACGTTTTCTTAATGCTTGTATTAGAATATTTTAACGTTATAGATACATTTCCCCACACACAAATATGGAGAACAGGGTTAAATTGGGTTTTAAGGAAGGATTGATCCCTCTAAACCTCAACCCTTTGATGCACTGCTCAGGCAACATGTACTGAAAATAGCCCATTAACCTGGTATGGAAGCCAAGGTGTCTTTGAAATATGTTCCAAAATACTTAGGAGCCTTTTACAGACATAGATTTACCAGCAATTGTTCATACTGTGATTTAAAACTACCTCATTCAATTTAGCAAATCTATTCAAAACTTCCTATTCTGGAGAAGAATAAGTATGAAAAATTTCAAGCAGATAGCTTGGTAATATTAGAGAGCATGCATGTACATATGTGCACATTTAAATTAGGTTTGAAATTCATAGGTACCTGTGACCAAACGACAGCTGAAATAGGTGCCATGGGAGGAGGAAAAAATAGGTTTCTATCCTGTTAGTTCTCTCTGTTACTACTTTATGATTTATATGATTTATAAAGGTTCCCCTTTTCTATTTCCTTCCCCCAGAAAGTTGTCTTTTTCTCTCTCCACTTATAACGAATGTGAAGAATGTTGTAACTGCCCTGTTATTCCTGGAACACTTCTTGGATGAGCTTTTAATTCAGTTTTTACTTGCATAAATCTCTAAAATCCTAAACCAACTAACATCTCCATGTACTATGAATATTTTGAGGAAAAAAGGTCTGTAATATATCTATGAATTTCTAATTTAACAAAACAAAGTCTTTATTTATAGCAAACGAGAGAAAGTTAAAACATCCTATCCTCTACCCTTTGCATATTAAATATGAAATTATTGTTGTAGCTCTATAAATGTTCTAGGTAATCTGTTAATATACAGATAACTAGCTGAACCATATATGCTATACTAGTGCTTATCATAGTGTTATCTTGATTATTTATCAATAAAGTTGTTCAATTAGATTCACACTATTTGAATCTGAGGAAATGTGTCTTTGTGAAAGTTTAATGAAACGGGAATATCTGAACTGTTTTCAGACTGAATCATGGATCTTTGGTGACTCTGTCACTTTGTTCTTTTTGAAAGCCACTACAAATCTTGCACAAATTATGGAAAACAGACTGAGTAATGTTAAAAAATATTCTCCTTGTTCCTTATGCTTTCTTGGAGAACTGGATCATTTTTAAGTTCTGGAAAAATACAGTTAGTCTTTTGTCCTTAACCCAGTACCTCCATAAGGCACTGCAGAGTAGAGTCTAGGGTGGGGTCTGTGCTTTCACCATTAGACAGTAGTGGGGTTGAATATTAGAGGAGAGGCAAATTTAGTCTGTCTTCCCAATGCTGCGAAATATGTCTCTGTACTGCATTCAGGGGACCACTGACCAGGAGACAACACAACAGAAGCAGTTAGATCAGAAGAGCATTTCTATGTTGTAAAGAAAAAAAGAGACCCCCCCTAAGAAGAGAGGCCCTTAGAGGGTCAGAGTTCAGGCATAGTTTACATAAGTATCTGAAAGTTAGGAAACTCATTCAGTCATGCAAACTTTTAGACTGCTATCTGAGTCAAAGGACAGAATCTATCCATACTTATAAGTGGTGCGTTATTACTTATTACAGCATAGCTGTCCTTCTCTTTCAATAAGCTCAAAGACCCTATTTTATGTAGCTCTATATGGAAGATTTAACAGTCTCCCATTACATGACATCTTCATTGGGAAGCAGATCAATGTATTCCTCCTCCTAATCTTTGTAAGGTTTAAGAGGTTTCAATAGGGCACTATGCCCAATTGTCTTACAACGGGAGTGTCAAACTCCCTAGGCCCCTCCTGAGCTGGATCTGGATGACAGGGCTCCTCATGGGTTGAATCCAGACCAATTTTGGTGCTGGGGCAAATGGTGTTAGAGAGCTACAGAGTAGGGGTGTGCAAAGTGTGCCCTATTCAATTTGGATTCAGATTCAGCCCGAATCAGGGACAGTAATTTGATTCGTTGATTCAGATCATTGTCCCTGATCTGATTTGGCTGAATCTGAAGATTCAATGCTGATTCAGAGTGTGGTTGGTGACCATGACCCACTGTGCCAGCAAGGCCTTTATGCAGCATTGGCACATCAACCAGGCATGCCCGTGCTCCTGCATGTGGCCTGGCAGGCTCTTATACACATGCATGTTGTGGCAGCTGCTCTGTGCAAACTGAATAAGGACTTCACCCCCACCCCACAGCATCACGAAGTCTGTGGCCTCTTCCTGGGACCAGTTGGGGTCCCAGGAGTTGGTGTGTAGTATCAGAGAGGATACCAGTTTGGCTCCCTTGATGGCTATCTGGGCCTCCGCGTTACAGTCCCAGTGCTGGTGGACCAGGGCAGGAGTGTGCAGCACCCAGCACAGGGGCAAAGTGCAGAACAGGCAAGCATGCATGCGGCAAGGGTGTGCCAGGTATCAGCGGAGAGGTCTGGACAGTTTGCTGCAGGTGGCTGGGGGCCAGCTGGAGTGGGACCCAGTGGCCAGAGACTGGCTGCAAATGGCCCAGGGTGCTGGCGGACCTGACAGGTTCCTGCAGCCCCCAGCTCAAGGGAACAGTGCAGTCCTGGCAGCTGCATGGCAACATGGCTGGTTGGGGGCCTCTGTGGCAACACACAGTGGTCAAAGGCTGGCTACCGGTGACCCAGGGCCCCAGTGTCCCTGCAGGCTTTTAAGGGCTGGGATGAGGGTGGCCCCCTGGTGGTGGGGCTAACCAGGAGCAAATTTGCTCCCAATCAGCATCTACATGAACATTACTATACAGTAACTAATTGCAAATAAATTTGCTACTTGTATTTCCAGGTAACAAATTTACTCAGGATTAGAGCAATTTATTGCATAGTAAGCATCTGCACATGTAGACAGTGACACTTACTGAGGAGTAATTTGTGTTAATCTTAAGTAAAGCATCTCATGTAGATGTGCCCAATGAATGGGAAGAATTGAGTACCTGGGATGGGAGCCATGGTAACTACCATGCTGATGAGAGGGGAGACAGGTAAACTAGACAATAGGAAATGCTGACAAGAAGGATGTCTCTGAAATTCATTTTGTCTCCTGGATTTAGACATATCTAAATCCCAAAATTAGGTACCTGTATAGGACTGGGATTCAACCTATTCCTGAACTTAAGAACTGAGGTCAATCCTTTGACTTGCTTTTTCAAGTCATAACAATGATGTTAGTGCCACCCACCATTTGTACAATAGACCAGTGTTTAGAACACTTGTTCTTGAAGTGAATAGTTTGGGCTGCTGTGCCACTGTTAGCCTAAGGAGGTTCAAACTTATTTTTCCTGCCTTTCAGTAGAGTGCCCTACTCACCATGCTATAGACTCCATCTATCCTTTTGAAGGTGTATCATTATGCAGTGAAATCTGGTGATGAAGGCATTCCCCAAGAAGGGCAAAACTTGTGTTGTAGACCCTGATGTCAATACAATTTCTTCATTTGATCCAATGATTCTTTAATGCAAAATGCATGAAGGATCCTGTTACATCACACACCTTCCTTGACCAGGTTATAACAGTTACAATTTTTAGTGCAAATGGAACTCTAATTAGGACCCACTAAAGCCAGCACTTGGAATATAAGTAAGTGGCTATCGTGACCTACTTCAACCCTATATGACCTAAACAGGGTTTGTAGTCAGGTCTCCTGATCACGTAAGTCTGTAATTTGGTAAGATTGACTTTATTGCATTGAGCTGATGTCAGATATAATGACATCATGTCAGAATATATACAGAAAATTCCCAGAACTTTAACTAAGAATGTTTTTTCAATGGAACTTGCTGTATAAAGTGGTTGTTTATAAATGAAAGAATTGGTCAAAGGAGATATCTCTAGTTTGGAGCACAAGGAAGTCTTGTGATGTATTGTGTACATCTGTGTAATTGGACTTGGACTCTCATTATGTATACCTTCAATATAGTTACAAGGATTATTTTCCTTTCAGAAGAACAATTTTGTGTTATATTTTTATTATGGCTTCGGACTAATAGGCAGTAAATTATTTAAAAGTTGGCTGAAACCAGCCTTCCTTTGACCTTGGCCCTCCCGTCAGATGCTGTATGTTAGTCATTAAAATACAAACCTGTAAACTTGTTACGTTTATAGACTTTAGCCTATATGGCTCAAAAGGGAAACTTTCCTCAAAAACAGATTTATAATGGAAAATTGATTAAGTTTCTGAGCAGAAATCAGGACCTCATCTTCTACTTTATTCTCCTTTCAGAAAAAAAAATACGCTGCTGTTCTTTTATGACTTGGTGAACCCAAGCTTATAGGACAGGAAACGTGTGCACAGTCCTGACCACATAGAAAATGAGAAATGAACATGACAAGATTGTTGAGTCTAAGCTGGCAGCTGGCAGAATCCAAGAATCTTCTGCACTAAGGTTTTTGTTCTAAATTACCTGTCAGGGTCATTTAGAGGAGTACATTTAGAAGCTCCTATTTTAGCATGATCTGTAAAGACATCACACTTGCTGGAGCACAGAATGCATCTGGCCATACTTGCTTTCTGGCCCTTGCCCTTGGTGAACACCATTATCAGCCTGCCCATTTGAAGAATTTTCAGCTAGTCTGTTTTGAGGAAAGAAAAACTTAGTCATCAACTCATGTGATTTGTTTCATGCATTGATATTCAGAGAGTTTGGAAATAGTTGACTACATTGGCAATGTGTAGGGGGTGCATGTGCACCCCTGAGATTGGCCATTCACCCCCTGGAAACCCCAGCCGTGAAACGAGAAGTGCCAGCAGAAGTGCATTTCTGGTTTTGCCGCTGGTGATTTTCGGTTCAGTGATCGGCCAGGGCTAGGGGAGTAGGTTGCCTGTCATTGTGCAACATGCACTGAATGCCAGAAGGAGAGAGAGGACCACCTGGCACGGGGCCCACTCCAACCCCTACCCATCATTGATACGCCATTCTCCAGGATAGCAATGGATGTAGTCAGGCCTTTGCCTCAGAGCAGTGTGGGACCAATACATACTGGTGTTTATTGATTACGTCATGCGCTACCCCAAGGCGATACCACTCCGGGCAGTGACAGTACCACAGATAGCGGAGAAACTTATCAAATGGATTGTGAGGATGGGGATACCAAAAGAAATCCTCACCAAGGGCAGAACTTTATGTCAGGGGTACTACAGGCTGTGTGTTGCATCTGCCGAATTAGGCAACTTCGGACCTCCGTATACCACCCTCAGACCAATGGCCTGGTCGAGCATCTCAATGGTACCATAAAACAGATGCTTCAATGATGTATACAGGGCGATCTGTGGAAATGGCTCCTCCTGTTGATATTATTTGCAATTCGAGACACCCCGCAAGAGGCAATGAAGCATTTGCCATTTGACCTCATACTGGGCCACTGCCCTAGGGGGTCTGCTGCAAATGCTGAGGGAGTACTGGGAGCAGGATACTGGAGGTGTGGGGATCCCAACCACCTATCAACAAGGATTTCAACAACGGATCCAGGTAGCCCAGGACCTCGCCAGGGATAACATGCATGAAACACAGCCCCGTCAAAAGGAAGAATACGACACCCATACCAGAGAGAGGGAGTTTGAGCCCAGCCAGAGGATCCTTGTGCTTCTACCCACATCCACGAGCAAACTGCTGACACAGTGGCAAAGCCCCTTTGAAATAACTCATTGGGTGGGCCTGGTTAATTATGAGGTCCACAGACCAGACCACCTACGAAAAAAACAGATCTACTATGTGAACCTCCTATGGGAATGGCACAATCCTGAGGGGTGAGCCATGTTCACAGGTGACCCAGAGGACCTCAGCCCTCAGGGAATGGCATGGGAGGAGCTAAAATCAAAAGCAGAGGACTTAGTCTGGATAGGAGAAGAACTATCAATGCTCCAGAGATATGAAATGCAGACAATGGTGTGAGAATTTAGGGACATTTTCCATGAAAAGCCTGGGTGGATCTGAGATATCTGTTACGTGATAGTAATGCCTCCTGGAGTTATAATACAGGAGAGAAGGTGCCCAATACCTCCTCATCTTCCTAGGGAAATCTGAAAGGAGATCCAAAAGATGCTCAAGCAGGGAGTGATTCGTCCATCCAGGAGGCCATGGTGGAGCCCGTTAATCCCAGTGCCCAAACCAGATGGGTCCCTGTGGCTGTGCATTGATTGCTGTCATCTGAACACACAGACAGTCTTTGATGCATTCCCTATGCCCCACGTCACTGGATTAGTGGAGCGCATAGGGAAGGCCCAATATATCACGACACTGGACCTAGCAAAAAGGTATTGGCAGATCCCAGTAGCTTAGAGGGATTGGGCTAAAGACACGTGGAATGCAAGGTAGGAAACCAGAACTGAAGATTAAGATGCCCCAAGGCATCTTGAAGTGGGGGTTATGTTCCAGGAGAACAGCCACTGGAAGATGGGGGACCCCCCCCCCCATGGTGAGGCAGGAAATGGGACAGTCCACCATTACACAAAAAGCCCTGAAACTAGGGCAAACTTACCTCTTGCTGGGGAAGAGGTGGTGGATGTGCTGTGCCAGCACCAAATAGCCGCATGATTTATGAGTTATGCCTACTTCTGGCTCAAGCTGGCATGGGTGGATGACATCATCCCTGGATGCCACCAAGCTGGGATAAAAGCCACCACCAAGGGAGACATGAGAGAGGCACTGCAAGAGGTACACACCGAGGGTGCTTCCCACGCTGGACATTCCAAACACTGGCATGGAACATGGGATTCGGAACTGGAGCACCAGAGTTGGTCCCCAGTGAAGGAGAGGACCTCGGATGTTGTTGAGGGAAGACGAAGACCATAAAGCACAGAGTAAGAAGGGGGACAGACCAGGATCCTACCCCGAACTACATATGAAGTCCTTTTCTCTCTTTTTTGTTATTTCTTCATTGTACCCCTTTTGATGGGGATCAGCTCCAAGAGGCCCTGAGGTACAGGGACAGAAGTGTCACTCCAAAGGTAGGAGTAGCTGAAGGACCATGGCCAACAACCAGGCTTAGCCAGAGGTCCATAGGGAGGCCTGGGGCAACTCAAGACGCCCTGGGAACGCAGGGGTTGAGATGAAGCATCATCTCCCTCTCCACAAGAGGGACGGGAAGAGACAACATCGGAGGGCGAGCCTTGAGAACACCAAGAGCTGTCCTAGATGCTGGTGCATGGATGGGGCATAGGGGAGGCAGAGTCCCATAGATACCCGCTGAGGGTTGTAGCCAATCTAAGCAAGCCCACTGAAAGGGAGCTCAGCACTGAAGATATCATCAAAGTCATGACAGGCAAGTCTCTGGGCTTTCCCCAGGGTGACCATGGGCTCATTCAGAGGTCACTGGAATCCAGCCAGTGGCTGACACCTGGTACACGCTTCAAGGCCGCTCGCAAGCATATTCTTGAGACGAGGTGGGCACCACTTTCAAAATGACTGAAATCAGTTTAAGATGAACCTGGATAGATGTAGTATTAGAGTTTAAAGATTTATGTTAAATCAGCTTATTGAACATCTGTCCCAGATCCCCTACAGTTTCAAGTTAACTCACAGTGCCCCAGCATCCTAGGATTCTTTGCACCTCCCCACTGGGTGGGCAGGATAGCCTTGGCCCAAGCTGTCTGCTCCAGCCAAGCAGGGAGGCATGTTGTAGTGCCCTCAGCTTCTGGCCTGGGCCACAGCAGGAACACAGCTGTATTTCTGGAATCACAAGTGAATGTCTCTTCACTTTCTTATCAGTCCAATCTATGCAGCTTTGACTAATCTGCAAAGGTTGAATCAATTCAGCCTCGGGCTTTTTGCCTCTTTGTATTTAGCCCAGATGTTTGAAGAATCAAATGCAGTTTGGTGCAGTGCCTTTAGAGCAGTGGTCACCAACCAGTTGATCATGATTGCCTGGTTGATTGCGGAGCCTCTTCCTGTCCATCTGAGGCTTATGGGGCTCAGCATGTGCACATGCAGCCCTCCCAGCCCAGCAGGTCAGTCTGTGGGGGAGGAAAGGGGCGGGGGCCATATTGAAGCCCCCACAGTGAGGGATGGAGTGCGGCACAGGCAAGAGTAGGGACTAAGATGAATGGGGCCCCAACTGGACTGGGTGGTGGGAGGATTGGAGCCCAGAGGGCTCACCCAGGGGTGAAGGGTGTTCCCGCCACTGTGCACACCCCAGAAGAGGCCCAGGTGGACATATACCCCCTCTGATCTGTGCACGGAGCAGAGGTGGCTGCCACTGCATGATGGGCTTTGTGCCCTGAGCCTTGCCATTTGTGTCCCACTGCTGGGCGGGCATGGCTCAGCCCAGGGTTAGGATGCACATGGCATTGGGCCACTCCTGGGCCAACTGCAGCAGGGCTCGGGATGTAAAACCCAGTATGCAGTGACAGCTGCCTCCCCCCTTTGCACAGATTGCAGGGTCACATGGCCCCCCAAAAGTGGGGCAGCACAGGCAGCTGCAACAGTAGTGAGGGAGGGAGTAGTGCTGGGGCTGGAGCAGGCACCGCACAGCTGGGGCAAGGCGTGGGATGGAGCTGTGAGTGGGTACACAGCGAGGACGGGGCATGCACCGCAGGAGGGAAGGGGGGGCATGTGACCTTGGAGCGGTGCTGGGCTTTTCCCAGCAGGGATGTTGGGCTGGACTATGCTCAGGGTGGATGGTAGTGGCAGCGATGGGAAGGGGGCTACGGAGGTTCAGGGGGGCTGCGGCCACCTGAAAATTCTCCATAGGCTCCCCAGCCTCCCCTCCCAGTGCCACTCACCCTGAACTCAGCATGGCCTAGCCCCACAACAGGAAGAGCCTGGTGCAGCCCTCAGCCCCAGCCCACAGCAGCACCCTGCCCCACCCTGCCCACAGATCCTGGATACACAGCCCCCATGCCTTCCTGGGTTGTGTGCAGTGATGGGAGCTGCCACCTCCTCCCCACCCTGGGCACTCCCCAGGTGAGCCACTTGCGGCTCCATCCCACGCCCCTCCCTGGCTGTGCAGGGCCTGTCCCAGCCCCACTCCCCCCCTCACTGTCATGGGCTGGGGGGGCAGATCAAGGCCCCAGTAGTGAGGGAGGGAGCAGGGCACAGGCAGGAGCAGGGGCTGGTGTGAATGCAGCTCTGGCTGGGTGGGTCATGGGCCCGGGGGGCATGTGCCCTCCAATCTGTGAGTGGGGCAGAGACAGCTGCTGCTGCATGCTGGGCTTTGCTCCCTCCACCTTGCCTCTACCCTGTTCACAGATTGGGGGGGGGCATATTCCCCCCTGGGCCCCTACTTGTCCCACCACCCATTCTGGCCAGGTCCCCACTTTTCCCCAGCCCCTGTTCCTGCCTGTGCCCTGCTCCATTCCTCACCACTGGGGCCTCAATCTGCCCCACCCTTCCCCTCCCCCCCCTTACTCCACAGAATTACTTGCTGAGGGGGCACCCCCAAATACTATTTTCTACCTCTGCCTCAATGTGCACCCCCCCTTCCCTCCCCACAGACTGACCTGCTGGGGGTGTGTGGGGGGGGGGGGGGGGGGGGGGATGGGGGGGGGTGGTGTGTGGTAGATGGTGCATGGTAGATCCTGGGTTGCTTTTTAATTCAAAATATGATATTCTACATAAAAAGGATACCACTGCTTTAGGGTATGCTTATATGGAGCAAAGCCACAACATACATAAATTACCTGAAGTTACACAGGCACAGTCTTGAACCAGGGAAAACTTCCATTTCCTTAGAGTGAAACTTAAGGATTAAATACAACAAACTTTATTGCAGACTGGCACGTTTCTCTCTGCACTTTCCTGTAGTTTCAGAGCCAAGGTATTTTGTTTACATTGTAAATGCTGGCTCAAAATTATGGGTCTACAGACTACCAAAGGCATTATGAAACTCTATGAAAAGTCAAATACATGGCAGTAAATTATCATTCCCACTCTTTTCTATCCCACTTCTGTGTGTTGGGCTATAGACAGTGCTGACATTCCCCTCGCATAGCTCTGTGGAAGTTAATGAGGTGGGGTACAGTATACAGCAGAACAAATGTGGCTTATTGTTTCTATGTTCTGTTTGTCTCATTTTTCTTCTCGAATATTGTACATATTCAAAATCTGTCTTTGTTTCAGGATGTAAAATAGTTTTAATGTTAAACGAAACCTTTTTGTGGTGAAACCTCTTCAATTTTTATTGTGGGGTGATGATTTGTTTTATGGCTCTTTATACTTGGGACCATTTTTAAGAAAGAAAAAGTCTCTTTTAAAGCTGATGCTGGTTAAATTAATAACATCTTTGTTACAATGTGCATAATTATTGGGGCCCTAGTGCTTTTATATCTAAAAAATATCTTTTCTGTGACTTGTGCCAAGCAGTCTTTAGGACAATATATAATAATTATAATTGGAGTGAAAGAACAATGCTAAAGGTACCATTTCCTATTCAATACATTTTAAGTGGTCATATAAGTATTAGCAGCATTTTTTACTGTAAATCATTCATTCTCTGTCTCCATCATCATCTTGGTTTTGGGTTTCTGTATGTGTATTTGCGGCATGCTCATAGCACAGCACTAATTAAATTTCCCCTTGGAGACATGTAGACAGTCACCTCCACAATCCTCCCTGCCATAAAATTATTTTTTCTTTCTGTCTGGAGTTAAATCTGTGCATTCTGAATAAATTCCTGAAGCATAAGAACTGCAGGATCCTTTCCAGGCAATCGACTTCCATTATGTAGAAGAATTGAGTCTTAATCTGTATTTTTTTTATATAAGCATGCTAAATAGACAGCCAGTTTGCTTGCAGTGTGATTCCCTCATGTATTAAGGCTCCTACTGCTAAACAATCACTTTGCAGGACAAGCCTTTGCAATGCATTAGGATAACATTCTTCTGCCAGAATAAATAATCTGCCTTTTATTTCTACCAAAATGGTACTTCTAGAAGTTGAAGTCACAAAAGGGAAGGGAATTCTGATTTAAAACCAGATATCTCAGCTAATGCTGTGTCTGTAAATCTTTCAGGACCACAAGAGTTTGCAGTCATCAGGGTGAGAGGTAAGGTTGAAATATTAACCCTGGATTGTCTGTCTTAATTGTAAACTTCCTTCCTCCCTCTTAACCATATACACATGTGACTGTATTCACGTGTGACAGGACAGACAGGAAACAAAAGGAAAAATTAATTAAATTGCCAGGGAAAGTACACCAGTGTCATGGGGTAACATCCTGACCCTCTTGAAGTCCATGGTAAATTGCTAATAGATATAACTCCTGTTTCAGACCTCTGTTCTTCAGCCTATTCATTGACTCCCCCTACCTCCAGCCTTTTTTAGTAGTAGAGTCTCAGGAAATGTCTTGACTAGATTAGTGCAAAATCCATGTTTCAGAGAAACATTTTAAACCTTAAACAGACTCTGGAATTTTCAAAAGTGGCTGACGAGATGTGCTACTTAGCATAGCAAGCAAAAGTGATAGCCCAAAAGGGGCACATCCAGACAAGCAGGCATCAGTGTTCCCTGGGGACAAGTAGCTGTGGCACAAGGTGTGCATGCTTTGGCGCATGGCAGGTTACTTATGGGTGGGGTGGGGTGGAGGAGGCTGGGGCCACCAACTGTGCTGGCCCCAGCATCCTTACCTGTGGTGGTGGGGACCTCTGTGACCTGCAGCTGGGGTGCTCCTGCAGCAAGAAGCCTGGCTGGCAGCCGGAGCAGGGCTCTGGTGGCCAAGCTCCAGTTTTGGAAGATGCATGCTGCCGCCACATGTGCCACCCCCTTTTGTTTGGTGCGGGTTTTTTTGATTCACCAGATTTTCTCAAAAACTTATTATTATTTTATAGAAGGCTGTGATTTTATTGTGTTTGCTTTTTTAAATATTTCTTTTGATATTACATAACCGAGTTAACAGTAATGGCCTGATTCAACAAAAAAAAAAAATCACTTTGGTTTCCAGCCCAGGCTGCAGCAAGGGAAATACTAAGGATTAGGAGGAAATTAAAATATTTTTATGGCTGAATTTAGGGTTTCTGCATTATATCTGCCCAGGAGCAATTAGTTTTTTCTTTGCCCTTGCTGGAAACCTCTTATTTTACTTCACTTGTGCTGCACAGGATTTGCTTTATTTTAACAGTTTTCCACTTGATTTGTTTCTCACCTCCAATCCAGGAACATGCTTGATTGGGCCACATTCTCAGCTGGTATGAATTAGCATAGTTCCATAGACGCACATGGGGCTGTGCCAATTCACACAGCAGAGAATTAGGCCCATTATTTGAGCAGAAGGTAGCCTTCTAGGGCATGTCCAGATTATGTGGACCTTTGGTTCCCTGGCGACAACTAGCAGCGGCAAATCTTGCACCTCAGCTACTTGTCCCCAGGGAAACCCAGGCTACACATGCTTTGTTGTGCACCAAGTTACCCTGAGGGGTGGTAGGGGAGGCTGGCAGCAGCTTTAATTGTGGTCCTGGGGGCCTTCCAGGCCTGCAGCCATGGTGATCCTGCCGGGTAGAGCCTGGATGGCAGCCACATTGCAGCTGTGGGTGGCCCAGCTCCGCTTTTCAGCAGTGCATGTTGCTCCAATAATTTTTTGTTGTTGTTTGTTTGTTTTTTGACCTCTGGATTTCCAGACCTCTGGAAGCCCTGGTGACACCAGGTGCCAAAGGGCCAGGAACAAATGATATAGTATTTCGAGGCTGAGGTGGACCACTGAACACCAGAGGAACTCCTTTCTTACTTGGAAACCATTGCAAGATTGCAACCAAGTGAACTCCTCCTCCTTCTCCTGTTTGTAAGTCATTGTAACCTTTTCCTTTTGATTTGATGATGAAAAATGACACAGTAGGCACAGTAATGGATCTCAAAGCCCAGTTCAGATGTTGATGACTGAATTCTGCCCTCACATAAAAACACAATTTATATTGAAATCAATGGGAGTTGCAATCATCTGTCTAAGAATGCACTTGGACTCTCACTAAAACATCCGTCTGAAGTAGATAAGTTTCATAAGCCCGTTTTGTAGATGGGCTAGCTGAAGCACAAGGAGGCCATGATCTGTACAAGGTAAAGTAATAAAACCAGAGAGCCATATTTTCCATTTTCTTATCCTTATCTTTAGCCACTTTCCTTTTATCTCCTTTCCTGATGAAAAAATATGATAAATTTATTTTTTTAAATCAAAAAATAAACTAAAGCTTTTAGCTCCCTATGCAAATATTTCTCCACTGATCTTTTAGCAGAATTTCTAAATCTTGCTCCCGAACTAAAATCAAATTGACCAGCCTAAAATGTCAGTGCTCCATATGTCCTTGGATTTAAATAGTGAAATTATGCAAACATTTCTTAGAGCTTATGCACTCAAATTAGTAAACATTGTGGAAATGCCAGCCAAAATGCCAGTTCTTGTCCTGTTTACTTTTAGTGGTTAAGAGCTGGTATAACCTTTGCTGAAACCTTTCAGAGAACTGTTTGTAGCAATCAAATTTTTGCTTCCATTTCATGTATGTTAAAGCAGGACATGTGCTATTTTTTATTTCAGTGCACAGAAGCAATTCCATTTACTAGTCTGCAAATTCTGGAGGCCGTAAGGACCAGTTTTTGAATGGTCCTCGTTTTCATCTCAAATGGGTTGAAAATATCTGCATGCCTGATCATTCAACTGATATGTTTATGCTGCTTTTGTGCACATACAAAAGCTTTTTTTTTAAAAACAAGACCTTTATTTTACATCAAAGTTCATGTACAAATTCCACAGGAAGGCCTCTGTTTTTATGACGTGTGTGCCAGCTCAGTTCTGAACCAAGGCCTACATCATATTTCTGCTCACTCTATGTCACTAGGTAAGTTACTAAACCTCTCTGTCTCAAATTCCCCGCTTGTACAATAGTATAAATCTTTACCTTTTATACAAAAAATGTTATTAATTAATATTTAGAACGTGTTTTTGCACATGGATAATACTGATTAAAGTTTTTTATGCAGTATTATTGTATTAAAAGGGATAAACAAAGAAAGTTTAAACATCTGTGAACTGCTGTTTGATTTTGTGCTTTTAGTTAAATAATATTCAATTAGAATATTTGATGGGTTTTTTTCCAACTCCTGAATTAGTCATATGTTATCCTTATATACTATGTTATCCTTGCATCTATCCCAAAGAAGGAATCCTAATTAAAACCATAAATAGGCATGTTCTGTAACCTTATTTAACTAATACTAATATTCAATTTTCTGATTTAAAAAAAAGTCCTCTGCATTTGTGAATAAAGATGTACAGTGGCAGAGTGGTTAAGGCCATGATTCTCAATCAGGGTGATGTTGCATACAGGGGTGCTACAAGATCCTTTTTAGGGTGCCACACAAGTTACAGAAGATGCTCTGCTTTGAAACATCTTCATCTGGCCCCTCATGCAATGAGGGTTCAGATTCCCACCTGATTGGCCACTTTTGAAGCAGTCTGTAGCAATGCACTTGTATTTGATCATGGCTGTAAATTGCTTTGTGTGGCTAGATTGGATAAAAAATTGTCACTTCTGTCCACACCCATACGGCTCTGTAGTATCAAAAACACTATGAACTATTGTGGTCTTTCTTTGCAACAGCAGGGTGTTCTAGTATTTTTTTGTAAACAAAAAGCAAATAAAAGCTAAGAGCTAGCATTTTCTGAGAGGAACCTTGTGTCTAGTAAGGAGTATCTTGGGTCAAAAAGGTTGAGAATCACTATGTTAAGGTGTATCATTATGGTCCTGGAGGTGGGAGCTCCAGCCCTGCTCTGTACTTGTGCCAAAGGCTGCCCTTAGTCAGCTCAGATGTGAATAAGTAGCTGGTCATTTGACCCTGGGAACCAAGGGTTTCCTGGCATGATACTGGCCATATCACTCCTTCTGTGTGCCATTGGCTTCAGAAACCAGCATATAAAAATGGGATGGTGTGACTTGGATGGATGCTTAAATTAAATTAATTTGTAAATAAAACCACAAGCTACAAGTTTCTTGCAGTTAAAACATTACCATGTGTCTCTGTTTGGAGATGGCTATTCCAAAAACCACTTGATCAATAAGCAAGGTATTGAAACTAGCAGATTCATTTTCTGAAATTTCAACACTCTCTGTCACTAGGCAGGACAGCTCAGAATGTCTGTATTTAAGGTGAAAGTCTTCAGGTTTAGGGAGCCAGGGTATCACTTAAACCCGACTTAATCCCTCAAAGTAGTGTTTAAGTAGGGATGAAAGGATGCAGAGCCATATTTTGTAGGAGCGAGTTTCACTGTTGGAAAGACATGCTTTTGCAAAGATACTTGTTCACATGGCGGGGTGCATGTGGGCCCTGTGGGGGTGCATGTGCCCTGTGCGGGGGGGAAGCTGTGACCCTGTAAGGGGAAGCTGTGGGCCCTGAGAGGGGGACAGTCCATGTGCTCTGTGGGGGAGCTGCACCCAGTGGGGGGGGGGGGGGGGGGGGGCCGGGGGCCCCACCCCTCCTGAGCAGCCCCCCTATAATCCCCCCACTACAACCACATCCCCAAGGCACCCCCACAAATCCCTCACTCCAAATACCCAGCCACAAAGCACAAGCCCCATACCCCCACAAACTCCCACAATGCCCCCCTGCTCCAAATTGCTTTACATTTGTAAATATATCAATAAAACATTGCCCAACTAATCTTTCTATATATAGTGGTGTTTCATTTTAATAGTGAAAGAACACTATTTTTGGTATTTTAATGAGAGAATTTTGGTTTCTTATCAGAGTATTTTCAGTTTTTAAACAGGGAACAGCAGCATCTCTGCTGGTGAGACAAATGGCAATACCTGGGCAGAGGAATCTGTCCAGGGCCAGCACTGGGGACCCAACTGGAGAGCAGATGAGGTGGCTGACCTCTTAACCATTTGGAGCCAAGAGGACATAAATGACAGTTCAAAGTGGGCCACCATGAGGAGCACATCTTCTGGGTGATAGCTGCCCAGATAGCAGAGTGGGGGCACCTCATCTGGATCTGGCAGGAAAGCAGGCTTGGGGCAAC
>NW_005842278.1:1012014-1018787 GCF_000455745.1 Alligator sinensis
CAGCGGCCCCCACTGCCAGACTGCTGCAGTGGGTAGAGGGGGAAGGGTCCACTCCAGGTTAGGGCTGCTTCAGCAGCCCAGCTGGCACAAGTGTTAGTGTCCTCAGATACCAAGTGGCCGGGCCTCAGAAGCTCCTACAGACAAGTAGCCCTGAGCTGCTTGCAAGGGTAGGTTTTTGTATTGCTGGGCCAGCACAAGGCAGGTTTTTATACAACTGGGGCCAGCATCTGTGCTGGCCCCAGGCTCTAGCTCCCCCTGGCTGCAGATCCAGGAGGAGCCGGGCAGGGTTATTTTACCCCAAGTGGCCCAAATCACCCCACACCAAAGTGCATGTCTGGGCACGTGCATTGAGGCAAAAAGCTCTGGTTCAAATTTGTGCCACTCCTTTTTGAGCTGCTGCAAGTGCATGTGCCTGCATATGTGGACACACTCTATGTGAGCCAACAGAAAACATTATAACTGTGCTGGAGTCAAGGCTCTGTGCCTGGGAGGTATGCTCCATTTCCCCAAACAACCATGAACCTCCTTGATGGAAAATTCTTTCCATCAAGGGATGCATATATTCTGACTGCATATATCCTAATGATTGGGTTGTGGATATCCTTTTTGTCT
Organism: Alligator sinensis; assembly: GCF_000455745.1. Lineage (NCBI taxonomy): Eukaryota > Metazoa > Chordata > Crocodylia > Alligatoridae > Alligator > Alligator sinensis. Next base: position 1,012,627 of record NW_005842278.1, read on the forward strand.
GCATTATCATTGTTGTTTAATGCATTAACTGCAGTGATACCTAGAGGTTTGCTCCAAGATGTGATTCATTATGCTGTACACTGTACACACACTTTATCAAAAACCATACCCCACCCCAGAAAAATGACATCCTAAGACCTTTGACTTTGAAAAAATATCTGTACATATTTAACTTTAAGCTATAGGAATAACCCTACTGAAATGAATTAGATGATGGAACTTGTTTGAAGGAAAATGCAAGCATATGCTTTGACAGGACTGAGGTTCATGAAAGGAGGTAGATACATATCCCCTGGGTATGCCTACCCTTCTATAACAAAGGCTATATAGTCCTACCTCAAAATTAATGGAATGCTTTACAAGAGGATAAACACTTTAAAAAATATTTTTATATATTCTTCAATTGATTCTAATGCTTCACTATTTTTTTTCTAGATAGTGTTTATGGTAGCAATAAAATAAGAATGCAGTCAATAGAGATACAAATAGAGGGGGGAAACTGTTCTAAGGATTTGGCACAGATTTACATTTACAAAACAAATTAGAACAAAAACACAAAAATCACCCGCTCTTCTTTTTTCTCTCTCTCTCCTGTGTTGGTTTATTCATCACTCCTAATTTACCAAAGTTGATATAGCAAGGAGGCTTATTATACCGTAATCATATGATTTCTGTACTTTAATGACATAGCTGTGACTCACCATTAAGCAATTGGATTGCTAAATTTATACATCCTATTTTATAAAATTACTATAATGAATGTTTATATTCCCTTGTACTTCAAATAAACAACAATCTGGCTTTAACTTTTGCCCTCTCTTTTGCAGTTATGATTCAAATAGTATACTGAAATATGGTTTTTTTGCCTTTATAAGGAGACAAGATTATCTTGTAGTCAAGGCACAGGGCTGGAAGTTTAGAGATCTGGAATGAAGTCTGGTCCTACTAGAGCCAGAGGTAAGGCTGCCATTGACTTCTGTGGCTCCAGGATATATACCAAGGTTTCTATTTTCAGTACTAATCCAGCTTTTATTTTCTTTTAGGCCCCAGTTCTGGAAAGACAGATAGGTATGCTTTTGTACTGAACCGTTCTGTCACTTGTCAGTAGGCATGCTGAATCATGTGTGTGTGTCTGTGGATACATCTCATCTATTGATTACATTAATGGGGCATCAAGAAGAAATTTTCTGATGTTTTAACCATTGATTTATGAACAGAGGACCAGATCTCAGTCTTTATTTTACCTCATTGCCACTAAAGCTTAAGTGCTTTGAGACCCTTCCAGGCACAAAATGATAAGTATTATTACTGCTCAATTAACATATATAGTCTTCTTGCCAAAGGAAATGGAATATTATTGGAAGATAATCATATTCTATTTTTAAAATATGTATTAGAATTGATTGATTCCAGTCTGGACGTTCCTCCATGAAATACTTGTTTTAATCAATCCAGATTCAATTATCCTACAAAGGACTCAGGCTCCTAAATTACTCAGTATGCCTGTTGACAGGGAAAGGAGCAGTTCAGTACAAAAATGTTAAACATACTTGTCCATTTTTCAAGGACCAGGGCCTGAAATAATAGAAAATCTGGCAGAAAGAGTACATTTACATCATGTAAAAATCCATCAGTAAAAAAGCTGTGGTTGTCAGTAAAAAGTGTATAGGTTGTCAGTTAAAAAACATTGTTTTGAGTTGGCATCCCTGCTCTTCACTGACGCACCCTGATTCATATGTGAAAGGGAAACCATTGTTCTATAGTACCAAAACTTTTAGCTTCTGTTGCTTTCATTATAATGGAGAAATGCTACTTTTTGTCAACAAGTAATTGCGTGCTAGGGACAGCCACTAGAGGTTCTGATCATTTCATCCAATAAGGCTTTGATTCAGCAAAATGCTTAAACATGAGCAAAGGTCCACTGATTTTAATTGGGTCAAAGAATGTGTTTTAAGTGAAGCATGGGCCTAAATACTTAGTTGAATTTTGGGTTAGGCCAATACTTTACAATAAAGAGACTAAATTTGCAGATGCAAATAAATGTATGTATCAGTTTGGTCAGGCACGTGTGATTGCACCTGAATCAGGTATTTTCATCTAGTACATGTATTAATTAGGTAGGCCTAAACATGCAACATACCAAGCTTAATGAATCTAGCACTGATTCTTAAAAACTTCCCTTAAAAATGATGCCAAATAATAATTTCAGAAAGCATTTTACTCAGTGGTATGTACAGATAGTCTGAAGCTGAAGCATTTGGATCCAGATCTGAATTCCCCCAACGTTCAAGGAGGCTCACATCTGGGATGCCAGATTGGGTCCTTCTGTTATATTCTTCCATTATTAATTAATTAAAAAAGCACCAGTCTAAATTGCAGAATTAAGCATATGTGCACAGGACTTTCATTCAGTTACACTTCACATAAACAGTTTTAAAAATCCAATATTTTGTCACTACTTATAACTCGGATATTATAATCTTATTTGCATATGAGTAAAACCAAAGCAGTTTTTTGTGAAAAATACCCCTGTCCTCCAGTTATTGAATACCTTGCATAACTGTCAGTTGGAATCTGGGGGCTTACTTATAATTAGGAGTTTATAGGTCCATGCTAGGTTCTCAGGATATGATGGCAGAGTGATTAAAGGATCTCACTATGCCTCTATGGGCATGAGGTAAGGTCTCACTCAGGGCTCATGTAAAAGGCTACTTCTTATTCACCTAGCTGCAAATGGGTATCTGGTAAATGGGTTGGGTGGGGGAGTCAAAGGTACGTGGATGTGATTCTAGCCCAGGACTGGGCAAAATGCAGCCCGGGGGCCAGATGCGGCCCACCAGGCCATTCTATCTGGCCCATGGCCCCCCCCAAATTAAGAAAATGAATATTTATCTTCCCCTGGATGCCTGTCATGTGGCCCTCAATGGCATGCCAAGACTCAGTAAGTGGCCCTCCGCCTGAATAATTGCCCGCCCCTGTTCTAGCCTCATTGTTCCCTGGTGTGGTTGGCTGTAGAAATGAGTTTGTCTTAACTGTGGGGGCCGAGGGGGATCCGGGAAAGGGTCGGCTGGGTTGTGGCCACAAACCCGGCACGTACAGATGGGTACTTTTGACCACTGGAGTAGAATTAGGCACAAACGCGTACTGGTTCAAACAAAGATGGCTTTACTTACACTGTCGAGATGTACAGCGTAGGAAGAAAGTTAACTTCAAATTTCAGTTACAGTTTAACCAAGGAGCTCTGATAAGATGAGAGATCTTTAATACGAGCATGCAGGACACAGGGGTACGTCGGGGTTGGTCGGCGATGGGGAGTCGTCAGCGGTTGATCAGTCTGCCACGTTCACTCCGAGATGGGTGCGGAGTTCTCCAACTTGGGCGGAAACTGCTCCAACCTTTTATACGGCTAGTGAGCCAATTGCTAGTTGCCACGTAGGAATAATTTAGAACTGGCCAATAATAATGTGTGAATTTGCATATGAGTGGCGGGAACCTTTCCACGCCGGGGTTCTCCACTGTGCCGAGAAATTCCCTCGTACAAAATCTCACCGTGCCTTGTGCTAGAAAGTTCCACTGTGCCGAGGCACTCAACCACTAAGCTCTGCTCTGACATTAACCAGGCAAGCCTGATGGGGTATTAGACTTAGACAGACCTTTAAGTTTTTAATCAACTGTTTCTGATGCTTCCCCAGGGTAGGAAGGTGGAGAGAATGGATTGTCACATTATTGAAATGATGAAGTAAGACTAGCAATATCTGAGTTCATATTCTGTCTGTGTCTTAGACTTTCTTTGAGCAACACATCTAAATCAATGTGTACCTTCAGTTTGCTTTCTATAAAATCCTTTTCCACTCCCAGGGATTTGATTTATATTGGAGTCATATTGAGGAGTCATATTGATTTACATGCTGATCTTTTGAGAAGCTGGGCTTGTTTCCAACTGTGTGCTTGTGCGTTGCTTAGCAGAGTGGACTCCTCATCTTGCTTCTGTTCTTTCTTGGTATAACCATGCATGGATTGTAACTCTAGGTTTCCATCCTGCCCCTCAGGGATCATCACTATCTGCTTGACTCTCTGATTACCTGGATACCTATTTCCTCACCTGCCATGCCTAGATGGATTTCCTTGCTTTTTATGGATGGATTTTACTTGTAATTTACTTGTTTTTCCCTTGGTCTGCATGGTCTGGAGAAGTAATAGGGCTACAGACTTGAATGCCACTATATCAGGTGGGCATTATTAGTCTTCATCCATTGCAGCCATTTCAAAGTACCATGATATTTCAATGGTCTATTTTATGGCCAGGCATTCTTTCTCTATTGCATAAGGTCATTTGTGTCTATGCAACTTTTAGCTAATATAGAGCTATTGGGTACTGTGTCTCCTTCTCTTTGGAACCGTACTGCTCTGAAAGCCATGTCTAATGCATCAGCCTTGTACCAAGAAAGGGTTTCATGAAATCAGGTGTTCTCACCACTGGTTGTGTACACAGAGCTTCTTTCACTTTCCTAAAGGCTAGCTTGTACTTGGCTGTCAATTGGACCTTGGTACACACTGTGGCTTTGGTGAGCTGTGATAAGTGTTATCTTTGAAAGCCCTGGCACAAAGCATTGATAACAGTTGACCAAGCCTAAGAAGGTTCACATCCATTTTTTCTCAGGTGCTGATAATCCTTTAAAGCTTAGACCTGATCTACCAGGGGTTGCTGGATCTGCCTCTTTCCTACTAGAAAACCTAGGTATCATGCCTCTTCTTTCCCAAAGACACAGTTGCTAGGCTTGGCTGTTAGTGCCACCTTCCTTAAGTCTTGGAGTATAGCTCTTAACATTCTGAGGTGCTCTTCTGAGACATTGGAAAAATATTATATAATCCATATAGGATGCTGCATAATTCTGATGGGCTGCTAGTATTTTATCCATGAGTTATATGGATAAAATATTGTGTGGCTGCAGTCATATATAAACCAAATAGCATCCTCTTAAATTTAAAGAGGCCCCATTGGGTAGAAAACATTGTTTTCTATTATGTTTCTTTCTCAAGAGGGATTTGCCAGTAGCTTTTGATCAGGTCATAGTGCGATTTAATAAGCCTGGCCATTCTTCTCAAGCATTTATCAATCCAAGCCATTGGGTTTCATCAAACTTGACTGCTTCATTTACCCTTCTAAAATTGATCCAATAGCAAATTTCTCCATCTGATTTTGGAACAACCCCATCAGACTTTGCCAGTGACTTTGGGATTCTGTTGTTATCCCCACTCTCTGACATCTTTTCCAGATCTGCTTTTATGGGTTGTTGCAGTGTTTTTGGTATGTTCCTCCATGCCTCATATATTACTTTCCCTGGTGGGGTCTGTCTTGTGGGTCATGCATCTCATCCATCCCAGTTCATTTTACCAGTTGTTCTGCTTGTTCTCTCTGCAGATCTGTTAACTGATTTTCTAGTGCCACTGTTGATATGCCACCTACCCCGCTTAGGCTGGGTGTCAGTTCAAAGTCTTCTGCATATAGTGCGACTAACAATGTTTTTTCTCTCCATGTTTTCAACATATTCATATATCTGATTCAGTTTTCTTCTTCCCAGCTGCCTGACCTCCGAATCAACTGATAGGGGACCTACAGATCGGTAGCCATCTGGGGGACAGTGATCACCTAATAATAGAATTCTTCATAAGATGTCGAGTGGGTAAGGTAACTAGTAAGGTGAAAGTGCTAGACTTTAGGAAAGCTGACTTCAATGAACTCAGGCAATTAGTCAAGGACGCACTGCAGAGTAGGAGTTTTGAAGTGATGGGAGCCCAAGAAGGGTGGCTGTGCCTTAAGGAAATGATCCTGCGGGCACAAAGGGAGACGATCCCGATGCGAGGAAAAAGAGGGAAAGGGGCCAGGAGGTTTCCTTGGCTGACCAGAGACATCCAGGGCAGCCTAAGAGCCAAAAGGGGAGCACACAAAAAGTGGAAACAGGGAGAGATCACCAAAGACGAATATACCTCCTCTGCTCACGCTTGTAGGGAGGCAGTTAGACGGGCCAAAGGTACCATGGAGCTGAGGATGGCATCCCAAGTAAAGGACAACAAGAAATTGTTTTTTAGATATATAGGGAGTAAAAGGAAGGCCCAGGGAGGAATAGGACCCCTACTAAATGGGCAGAAGCAATTGGTGA
>NW_005842278.1:1020355-1029425 GCF_000455745.1 Alligator sinensis
CTGCCTATGCAGGGGGTCGGACTCGATGATCTATTGAGGTCCCTTCCGACCCTAACATCTATGAATCTATGAAAAACTGTCCCTACTTGCCTTGTAATCTGATATAGTCCTTGCCAAGAGAGGATTAATTCTGAATTGTTGTCAGGAAGGAGGGCTAAGACTGTGACCCACATTGGACCATTGCTGTCATTCCTGTTTATTGTATGAAATCTCTAGTCTCCCTTTGGCCCCTTGTAGGTTCTCCTTAGCCATTTCTTGTATTACCATTCCCTTATTTGCAACATATGCTATACTGGGTTCTTACCCATGTCTACTTGCTCTTCCTACCCTTTCATAATTAAGTCCAGGATTCCCTATGCCTGCTACCCATATGGCAGTTCAAATGGGGAGAATTCTGTTAAGACCTATGGTACCTCCCTGACTGCAGATATCAGCAGGGCCAACGTTTGGTCCTAATGTCTCAGGTCCTTTCTTATGAAGTATTTTGGTATTCCCTTTAAGGTTTGATTGAACTGTTCCATCAAACCATCTAGGTAGACCTGCCAGTTCTGTGGGGATCTCTATGTATGGCCTCCCTGGTCCCAATAAAGACACCCCATGCCTCTCTGTCTGACTGCCCTCATTTCAGCTCCTGTATTTGGCAAAAGTCCCTCCTCTCCAGTAGAAAACACATGCACTCATTTTTCATCATAAAGGGTTAAGTTATGAGTGGATATTTTCTGAAATCAGTGAGGTATACTTTCAGATTTACCTCATTAGCACTGCACACAAATGGAGCTGCTCATTTTTAAGAAGTAAGTCACAAGAATAATCTCTTGCAAACTATTGAAAACAATGTCCTATTGGGTACATAATTATTATATGCATTTCCCCAAAGCAATCTGCATATTGACTTCAGAAAGCTCTTTCTACCAGTCTGGAAACATGCAATTTAGATGTAGACTCAGAGGTAAATATTGGTATTTAAATAATGTTCAGGAGACATAATTAAGTGTGGTGTTTTAATGCCTCTGTGCTTCATTTATGCAGGTTCAACAATTACTGTTGACTTCTAATCATAAAAATGAAAGCAGTTCTTTTTTTCTTTAGAACAGATTTATATTTTGAAAGAGTTTGAAATGTCAGAATCATATTACACTATTCTTGATAAAAACTGATATCTCAGGTCCCATTTATACTGACTTTTTACCAGATGTGCTTGCAGAAAAATAGAGTTTGAATTACAACAAAGCTTTGACTGGGCTAATTTCAGGTTTCTTGTATATTTTTCAAGACATGGTAGGTGATATTAGATATGCCCTGGGTAATACATATTTCCCAAAGGAAATTATCTACAGATAATACAATTACCTTCTTCCAACAAGTAATGGTGTATTAATATGTTGCCTAACAAGTCTTAGGCATATGTAACATGACACAGGAGGAAAGGGAAGAGAGAGTTATGGAAGGCTTATTCATTTCAAAGAAGTATTTGGATTTATTTTTCATATTGCATATATGTATTTGTATTCTGATGCTGGAGAACATGTTTGGCAAAACATGAAGCAAATGGAAAGACAGAGTGACTGTCCTGTGCCTCTGAACCTCACAGGTGCATCTTCACACATGTTCAGAACCCCGTTAAGGTCAGAACTGCAGACAGGGAAATAAACCATGGAAGAAGAGGGAAAACAGAATCATGGGAAGATCACATGGAAGGTAAGGTACGTACCTGTGAAAGGAGAGCAGGAATAGGGAAAAGGCAAAAGCAAGTTTGCATAAAGATGTAACTTCAACCTCATAAAACTCATGCATATTCCTGTGTTGGCATTTTTTTTTTTGTTTCTGTATTTTCCTGAATACAGAGTTAAAAAAACCCAAACAAACATGTTTCTGACATTGAATCACTCCATGACCAAGTAATTCTCCCTTTCTGTTTCCCTATGTATACAATGGGACTAATATTACAACACTTATTTGAAGTGGTATGCTGGCAAAGTTCTTCTGGCATAGTCATATAGCCCTAGGGTGTATGAAAAGATCACAGCCTGTAGCTGCTAAACATATGACAGCAAAACCCCCAGTGTGGCTGCAGTTCTGCCACCAGAGGAAGACTTGACTTGGTAGAGCTTCTGCTGCTCAGAGGAGGTGGTGTAAGGATGTTGCTAACTTTTGGGCTATATTAAGTGTTTTGGAATGGTTAGTGGTGTTAGTGTTAGGATAAGCTTTGAGCAGTCACATGTTAAGGCTTAATGCCATCTGACCTGCACAACTGTGACTTGCCACTGGAAAGCCAGGGTGCCTGCTTTAGAGGGCTGGTGAGCCAGGGTGCCTGCTTTAGGTGGGGGTGGGATGGGAGAGGTAGGTTGCAGGTATGAGAGCATGGGGCTGTGGTGAAATGAAGGAAGTCTGTCACCAAAGTGAAGGAGAATCCTAAAGAATAAAATGAAAGAAGTAAAAAATAAAATTAAAAATAAGAAAAATCTCATGTGCAAGCAACTTGGGATTGGGTCAAAGGTAGGCAGGTTTGGGGAACCAGTTGGCAGGGGTCATGCTACTTCCAGGGGCTGGCAGTAGTGGCAAAAGGCATTCCCTTTGGCTCATTCTCTGCCTGTAATTGCCTTTGGGTGACAAAGGCAGGTAGGTAATAGCTGGCTTGGACTTGGCTTCAACCCCTGCAGGTGGGAGGGGGAGTTGGATTAGTACCAGTACCAGCCCCTGGGCAGTAGAGTTCACGGGTAGAAAGTTTTTCCACAAAGAGAAGGATGTAGGGGGGAGGGTATGGTGCATCCCGGGATGCTGGAATACTAAAAATTGGTTATTTTCTCTGAAGCAGTCACACATAACTGTAACACAAGCTGGGTATAACACAGCTCAAAGATAAACTTCACCCAAAATGAGGTTAAGATGCCTAGAAATCACTTTGCACTAGTTTTCATACTTTGAAGTGTGGACACACCCATATTAAGAGCTCTTTGTATAGCCAAAGGGTAATGTGTAACAACACCCTAACTCTGGCAGCAGAAAAGCTACTTCTGCCAACAGAGCAGATCACCATGTGCTCTGACTGCCATAGTGCTGCCACTACAGATAAGGCTTGAAAAGTTCAAACGCCTAATCTTTTCCAGTTCAATTTAAGGTTTCATGCAACCAAGTTAGTGCAAAAATGAATATAATCTGCTGTTCTTCTTGAATTTTATTTCCTTGAACCCAGTTATTTAAAATTTTCTTTGATTTGTCTAGCTGCAGTTCAGTAGTTTCTCTGCAGTCTTTGTACTTATTACATTGTTGCAGGATAAAAGATTTCTTTTGTCAGCTCTGTTCACCCACCCTGAAATGTCAGAAGCCGCCACTGCTAAACTTTGTTAAACATATAATTTATTGTGTAGGCCTTTCAGAAGCAAGTCAGTCATCCTTAGTACTCTGTTGTCATTCCTGTTGATTTGAAAAGATATGAATTATTCTCCTAAGGAGGTATAGATGCAACTTGGCTGTAATGCTTCTCAGGTTGTGCAGGCTTTCCGAAGCTTGGCTGATCATTAGGGGTATTGGCAAAGGCTACAGAGGAACATCCACTGAAATAAAACCAAGGACTTGCTCTGGTGATGCTATTTAAAACATAAAGCTATTTACAATCTGGAAAATTGCCTTGCCTTAGGAGTCATTTAGTTGATAGTAGAGACAATACCATATGATTGATTTTAGGTAAAAATTTGCCAGGTATCAACTTGGAATATCTTCCCTGTGACACTTTCTTTCACAAGAATGAACTCCTCTATTCCACTCTTCTGCATCTGGTCTTGGTCTGGTTCAGATGGGAAATGGAGCAGAGGGGTGATGGTGCAGTCTACCTCTTCCGCGGACTGTGGACTGCCTGGGCTGGAAAATAGGCTGAGGACTTTTCCCTGTTCTTCCCCACCCAGCCTCCCCTTCCCCAAACTGGTTTGGGAGACAAGGGGAACAACTGCCACTCCCCAGAGACCAGGAACAGAATACAGGAGGCTGCTCCCTGCCCATTCCCTAGGGAAGTTCTCTGGTTTGGGGAAGGCATCAGGTGACCAAGATCTGGTGAAGGTGCAGAGTGGATGAGATGGGGTGGCTGCAGATTGCCCATACTACTACATCTCCTGGAAAGATTTATAGCAGTAGAAATTTCTCATAAGTTTTCACTGCTAGAAATGAATTCCTGTTCCTGGCTTCAGCTTTTAGGAGTGTGTGAGGTGTGGGGCTGGAATCAATCCTTCCTAGATTTAACTCTGTCCAGACATCTTGCTTGCCAAATAACCTTGGTGCAAGAAACTTGTAGGGAATAAGTAGAACCATCTTTCATCAGTCCTTATCTTCCAGCTAGATTAGGTGATTAGGGTCAGCATGGATTCACCAAGGGCAAGTCATGCCTGACCAACCTGATTGCCTTTTATGATGAGATGACTGGCTCTGTGGATGCAGAGAGACTAGTGGATGAGGTATACCTTGATTTTTAGCTAGTATTTTGATACAGTCTCCCACAGTACAGTGTTCTTGCAGACAAGCTAAGGAAGTATGGGCTGGATGAGTGGATTGTAGAATAGATAGAAAGTGGATAGAAAACTGGCTGGAGCATTGAGCTCAAATGGTAGTAATCAATGGCTCAATGTCTAGTTGAGAGTCGGTATCCAGTAGAGCACCCCAGGGGTTGGTCCTGGAGCCAGTTTTGTTCAATACTTTCATCAATGACCTGGAAGACAGCATAGAGTGCACCCTCAGCAAGTTTACATATGACACCAAGCTGGGAGGTAGATACACTGGAGGGTAGAGTTAGGATTCAGAGTGACATAGACAAATTGGGGGATTGGGGCAAAAGAAATCTCATGAGGTTCAACAAGGACAAATGCAAAATCCTGCACTTAGGATGGAACAAATCTCATGTATCAGTACAGGCTGGGGGTTGACTGGATGGGCAACAGCTCTGCAGAAAAAGACCTGGTAGTGGACAATAAGCTGAATGTGAGCCAGCATGCCCTTGTTGTCAAGAAGGCTAATGATATACTGGGCTGCAAAGGTAGGAGTGTTGCCAGCAGCTCAAGGAAAGTGATTGTTCCCCTCTATTCAGCACTGGTGAGGCCACATCTGGAGTAGTGTGTTCAGTTTTGCCCCCCCCCCCCAGTACAGAAAGAATGTGGACAAATTGGAGAAAGTCCAGCAGAGGGCAATGAAAATGGTGAGGGGGTGGGTCACTTATGAGGAGAGGCTGAGGAAAGTGGGATTATTTAGTCTAGTGAAGAGAAGACTGAGAAGGAATTTAATACCAGCCTTCAACTATCTGAGGGGGGGTTACAAAGAAGATGAAGCTAGACTGTTCTCAGTGACGGCAGATGACAGAACAAGGAGCAGTGGTCTCCAGTTGCAGTAAGGGAAGTTCTGGTTAAAGATTATCAACAGTTTTCTCATTAGGACTGTAATAAAGCACTGGAAGAGGTTACCCACAGAGGTTGTGGACACTTCATTTTTGGAGGTTTTTAAAAACCTGCTAGACAAAGCTTTGGCTGAAATGATCTAGTTGGGGATGGTCCTGCTTTGAGCAGATGACCTCCTGATGTCCCTTTCAACCCTAATTTTCTATGATTTTATGATTAGCTTATTGGACGCATGTGCATGAACTTCTCCACAAAAAGGGCAAGTAACTTATTCCACTGCCAGAGCATGGGGCATCAGAGCAGGAATTTTAAATCCCAATCTATTCCCTGATTTATGCCTGAGGCAGCACAGCTCATTACTACTATGACCTATACCTTGGGGAATAGTGTGTAAAGCTGTAATATGTTCATGTAACTCATTCATCTAAAGCAAAAAGTGAGGGGAAATACTAGCAAAGCTACTCAGGAGAAAGCTATCCCAATGAGACAAAAGAATGGGAAGTGCAACAGGAGACCAGGCTGGCTAGAGATTCCTTATGGGATGTAGAAGGTAATCTAGTCACAAACAATGCTGAGAAGGCTGAAGTATTTAATGCCTTTTTTACTTAAATTCCCACAAATAGTGGCAGCTACAAGCTTAACAGCAGAGACAGAGAAGGAGACAAACAGCCTAGAATAATGCCAAAACACGTTAGGGATTAGCAAAGTTGCATGCTTTCAAATTGGCAGGGCTGGATAGGATGCACCTGAGGGTACTGGAAGAATTGGCTGAAGTAATTTCAGAGCCATTAGCTATCCTTTTTGAGAACTCATGAAGGTCAGGTGAGGTCCCAGATGACCAAAAAAGGGCATATGTAGTGCCTTTCTTTCAGAAGGGGAAGAAAGAGGACTTGGGGGAACTTAAGACCAGTCAGTCTGACCTCTTTGCCAGGAAAGATCATGGAGCAGGCCCTCAAAGAATCCACTGTGAAGCACCTAGGGGAGAACAATGTGATCAGCCTGGATTCACAAAGAGCAAGATGTATCTGACCAACCTGATTTCTTTCTATGATAAAGGTGGCAGGCTCTTTGGATGAGGGGAGAATGGTGGATGTGGTATATTTGATTTTATCAAGGCTTTTTATATTGTCTTCCATCCTCATTTACAAGCTAAGGAAATACAGATTAAAATACTGCAAGATGGATATAGAACTGGTTGGATCATCATATCTGGATAGTCCTCAAAGCCTCAATGTCTAGGTGCTATCAAGTGAGGTTTCCCAGGGGTCTGTCCTGGGTCTGGCACTGTTCAACATCTGTATTAATTATTTGGACGATAGGATCAAATAAATACTTGGCAAACTGGCAGGTGACACCAAGTTTGATGGAATTTCAGACACTCCAGAGGGCTGGGTTAGGATCCAGAATGATCTGAATAGACTGGAAAAGTGGTCCACAATCAATGAGATAAGTTTCAACAAGGACAAATGCAAAGTGCAACTGCATTCAGGATGAACTAACCACATGCACAAATACAGCCTAGAGAACAACTGGCTTGGTTGCAGTACTGCAGAGAAGGACCTGGGGGTTATGGTGGACCACAAGCTGAATGAGCAAACAGCGTGCTCTTGTTACAAAAAAAGCATCCAATAGCATCCTGGGTTGGATTAACAGGAGTGTCATGTGAAAATTGATTGAAGTGATTCTTCTGCTTTATTCAACACTGATGAAGCCTTACCTGGACTACTGTGTCCAGTTTTGGGCACAACACTTCAAACACTGTTTGAAAGTGTACAGTGCAGGGCAACAAAACTGATTAGGTGCCTGAGAGGCAAGATTTATGAGGACAGGCTAAAAGAGCTAGGGTTACTTAGACTGCAGAAGAGAATACTGAGGGAGATTTGGTAAGTCTTCAAATACCTAATGAGTGATTTTAGAAGGGATAGAGATGGGCTTTTTTCTGTGGCCATAGGGGACAGGACTAAGAACAATAGCCTCAGGGACCACATCCAGATGAGCATGGATGTGCGATACATGGCGCCACAGACCTGTCTGCAGTGCCACACACCACACATGCAGGTGTGCAATTTTGTAGTGCTGGGGGAGTTTTTGACCCTGGGAGATCCCAGGATCAAAAGAACCCACTCCAAATAAAAGTGGTGCAGTGCACATGGTGGCAGTGCATGCCACCCAAAACCGGAACCTTGCTGGCTGGAGCCAGGCTCCAGCTGCCAGCCAGGCTTCCTGCCATGGCTGCAGCCCCAAGAGGCCCCCAGGACCCAAAGCAAGGTTGCTGGGGCACAAGGTGTGCTGCTGCTACTTGTCCCTGGGGAAACAAATGTCTGTGCTCATCTGGACTTGCACAAGAAAGGGAAATATAGGCTGGGTAAATTAGGAAGTGTTAAATGCATTCTTCTCTCAATTTATGGAAGTGCTGGCTTTGGTCCCATAGTTTTGGCCAAATTGACTTCTGAACTTACAATGGAGATTCAGTTATCAAAGACTGTGCCTCCTCCCCAGAATTACAAACACCCTGCATGGGGAGGGGGCAGTAGAAAAAAAGGTCATTAGTGTTTAAAAATCAGTTTATTTAAATGCTACAATGTGTAACATAGTAGTATGATTATTGTATGACAGTGTTCTAGAACAGACTTAAGATGATGTGGATGCCTAAGCGTGCATTTCTACCAGCTGACCATGTTTCCATTTCTCTTTAATTCAACCTTAGTTCAAATGTCTTTGATTTGTAACACTTGCATCACCACTGCAATGTTTTACCTTTAAATTACTAATAGTTACTCAAGCTTTAACATATGTTTTTATCTGTATATTTATAAAATCAGGAGACAGGTTTGACAGAGCCATGGAAGTTGGTGATAGAGCCTCAGAGTAGACAGACAGGACTGGATGCAGAGAGGGAGAGAGGAGAGAGGATGTTACTCGTGTGCCTTAGTAGCACCTGATTAACCACTCTCAAAGCAGATAGAGAGAAATATAGCCCTGGAGAGTGAAGCCAAAGACAAATGGAAATGCTAAGGGGTCTAATTCAGAGCTATCCAGCCAAATGAGTGATGAAGCAGAGCACTGATATAATTGATTTTTAATGTGGGATAATGTAAACGGTAGCACCATCTTTTATTATATGGCAGGTCCCTGTCCAGGAAAATGGAACATTACTCCGGACAGTCATTCTTAATGGAGAATATGCAGGTTCTCACTTGCACCTTAAGGGATGCCTGTTACTCATCTAATCTGTTTAGTTAGAAAAAATGCATTTTTATTGTTTCAAGGGTTATCCCCTTGAAAATAAAATTTTTTTGAAGGCAGAGGCAATAAAGCCTTTATTTACTACCTATCTCAAATTAGGATCCATACCAGCATTCATTAGACTTTAAATGATTCCTCCTTTACAATTTTGTTTCCCGACTTCCTGCTGCAAGGAACAATTCAGTCTCATAGCCATATAAAACCCCCCAAATATTATTGTTCTATAATTTCTTTGGAAAACATTATGGGACAGATGCATCCTTGGTGTGCTTCCATGGAAGTCAGTGAAACTCTGCCAGGAGCCCAGTAATGTTTCTATAACTCACTGCTCTCCTGAGAGTGGGGAGGCAGTGAATTATGCAGAAGCAAAAGTTAAATAAAACTTTAAAAAACAAAGAAAATGACAAACAAAAGCAATATGCAGAGTTTCAAACCAGATATCTTGTAGG
>NW_005842278.1:1029456-1035816 GCF_000455745.1 Alligator sinensis
AAATACATGAAATAAAGGTAAAGTGTTCCCTCAGTCAACTTAAGTTTTTGTACTCTCACCATATTAGCTTGCCTTGTGCTAAAGTGTTTATTCGTTGCATTTTCTGTCACCATGTTGCATGACCCTGATTTGCAATTGAACACACATTGATGAACCTTCATGCATGCACAGTACTGCTGAAGCCAGTGGAACTCCATAAAGAAATCTCTGTATTTCTTCACAGAGCTCATCACCTCATACTGTAAGTTTCTTGATTTATCCTGGGTCTCTGAGGACCCCTCTACGTGTGAAGTTAAAGGCACAATGGGATCCAATATAAGACTTGCACAATCATGCATGCTTATGGTACCGTATCATAAATAACATTATTCCCAGATCTTAATAAAAGCTCTGTAGAAATTTGTACTGACTTTATAGTATATATATCAAAATGGGAACAAATCTTTGGGCACCTACACATTTGCACTGAGGCTGCTCCAACACTGTAATTAATTACAGCGCAGCAAAGCAGACTTGATTAATCTAGTCTGCTGGAGCGTGGTAATTACCACATTCCAGCATCACGTGTATCAGTGTCCCTGCGCTGAAAAATGGTGGTGGGAGCACTTTAACTAAAACTCTAGTTAAAGCACCCCTGCTGCCTTTTTTCAGTGCAGGGATGCTGGTACACATGACACTACGGGCACTTTAATTAGCGGCTCCTGGAGTCGCTCCAATTAAAGCAACCCCATCCCCTTGCATGTGTATAGATGCCCAGCAGCTTAATTCTGACTTTTTTTTACTTTGTCCTTGCTATTTATGTTTTACCAGACACAGAGAAACTGTATACTTTCAATTAATCAACTTATATTCTGGTTAAGAAAGTCAGGAGGAGGGGGAAAAAACAAAGAAGGAATTAGTCCAGAAAAAAGCCCATTGTATGTTTCCTCCATGCATTCACACGTACAAAATACAAACATCCAGTCCCAAGTGTTCAGTGTGCTTTCAAAATGTACTGGAAATTTGTTTGTCCCCAACATATGCATACAGTATACTTGACACGCAAAATTTTGGGATGCAATTTAAATATAACTGGAGTATGCAGCATACTCTGAGGACATATCCTGGATGGACACTGAGCATATGCATAAGGGTTTGTCATTAAAACTGCTTGGAAATTTTCCATTGGAATATTTTTTCATCACAAAATGGCAATTAATTTAAACTTTTATATTCTCTGGAAATGTGAAGTTAGACAAAACTTTACATTGAAAGGAAAGTAGGGAAGAAAGTATTTGATATGGTTCACAAGTTCTACTATATTTGGAACAGAACAATGTCCTGTTTTGAAAAGATTATTTTCTTTCCTTTTTAAAATATCATTTCAAAATGTCATAAACCATGAAAATAAAAAAAATTGGTATTGGACTGAAATACTTGGATTGGCCTAATCTGATTTTTTTCCCCCCCCAAAAAACAGGATAGAAGCTATGGTAAGAAAAGAAGTAACATTCAACCATGAGTGAAAATTGTGAGGTGAACGGGAAAACAAAAAATAAAAAAACCCCAGTAATACCTATATTTTCAAGGGAAGATTGTGAAAGATGTTCTTATAATTATTGGTTAATTCAATTAATTGATTAGAGTTTAAAATGAACTTGAAAATAAAAATATCGTATTACAAACCTCACTATCTTTTCTTCTTGTTCATTCTTTTCTCTTTCAATTCAGAAAGGTTTAATTCTGCAAGGTTTTCTTTTCTATACACAGGAGAATGAGGGAAATTGAATCCATTAATGAGCAAATAGTGCTGTTTAGTCTAAGATGATGCCATCAACACCAGAGGAACACACACACACAGATGGGCAACTAAGGAAAACAGTTTTCACAGATGCCAGTCACAGGAGGAATTCAACCTCTGTAGAGTAAATGGCCTACTCTGGTACTTGTCAACATAGATGCATTACTCTGCCAAGATGGATTGCATCTTACTCTGTCTAGTCATGCAGCCTCTCTTTGGATGCTGATAGAAGCTCCATTCATCCGCGTGCTATATTCAATTCTAAATAAATGCTCTTGACTATAGTGCTGTGCTGGAAGTGCATGCACAGGGAGGAAAACAGGGCTTTTTTCCACTCAGGCAGACTCTCTCTTGCAATCACAGAAGATGGATCTGGCTGAGCAGGAAACCTTGGGTTCCCAGCTTATCAGCTGCTGGCTTCTTTACTTTTCATTCCATCCAGGAAGAGCACACACCAACTGCTGAAACCTCCTTAGCCTGACGAAGGGTTTTTGAACTCGAAAGCTTGCTTAATAACTATTCTCCAACCATTTGGGTTGGTCTAATAAAAGATATCAAATTCACCCAAGGAACCTTGTCTGCTTATAGAGAGGCATTCGAATTCCCTTGGGTGTCCCTCTGTAAGCAGGGAAAGTGGGCATGTGCTCCAGGGGCTTGAGGGGCCCTCAAGCTCCTGGAGCACCTGCTTGAGGTGGCTGGAGAGTAGGAGCAGCTCTAGCTGCCCCTACTCTACTGCCACGGAACTAATAGCTGTCTGCCACAATGAAGCAACAGAGTCTGTTATTACCTTTTGTTGCATCACTGATTCCTTTCATTTGGTGAAAACAGACAAACAAAAAAAGGTAGCGAGGCTTATTTGCTTATTTGCTCACCATGTGTGCTGCCATAAAAAAAACATTATGGTGGCACAAATGAAACATCAGGTGACATCTGTTTCTACCTGAAGTTCATAGCCTTTCTGGAGAGGCCTGTATGAAGGAGAAAAAAAGAATAAACACACCCTAGCAGAGCTGGAAGTAGCCACTCATTTTGGTACTTCATTGTTCTTGGAGTGTTCAAGAGGCAGGGTTGAAACCTGCTTCTCTCACAGTCAAACATTCTTTGATATTGAAATATCAAAGAATTTGCAAGAGTCAGACATTTCAGCCACCTTCACCCACCTATCCAGCTAGTGGCTCAAACAGTACTGGTAAATAATATTACTGAAGTGTTCATAGTAGTTCCCCTACTTGGATTAGGAAATTATACACAGTGAAGGGAAACACCACATGGAATAGCTGCCAATTTCTTATTATGTGGTTAAAACCAATGTGTCTATAAACCATACATAGGAAAGGCAAACATCACACTGAATAATTGCTAGTTTCTTATTATATAGTTAAAAATGACTGTGCGCGTATGTATTGAATACATACACTATCATATGTTCTCCCTTTCTGTATTTACATATATTAATTTGTGTATTTAGCACAGATTTTAATCAGCATGGGTTTAGGATCACTGCATTATTTGTGAGTCAATCATGCATGTATTCCAAATTCAAAGTGAGTACCAATCAAGCCATTCTACCACATTGCTTGTAATGTGTTCTCTCTCTCTCCCTACAATATAACCAGACACATATCTGGCTGTTGTGTTTATATGAGTAGACTTCTCTCTAAGGCTGGGCTACATGGACAATAAATGCCTATCTCAGTCATCAATCAAAGGAACTCAGATGGTAGATGTCTATGTTGACAATGCTGTATTCTATCCAGCTGGTGATCACTCAAAGAAAGGCAAGTATTTTAGAGACCATTTCTTCAGATATGTTTGCACAGCACATAACAATGATTCTCAGTCATGCTTAGGGAATCTAGGGTCTATAATTAAAGTTTGAAATAAGGTTAACATGTCAATAATATTTCATGGCACAGTAAGATGTAGCATATGCA
This sequence comes from Alligator sinensis, assembly GCF_000455745.1. Classification (NCBI taxonomy): domain Eukaryota; kingdom Metazoa; phylum Chordata; order Crocodylia; family Alligatoridae; genus Alligator; species Alligator sinensis. The sequence continues at coordinate 1,033,171 of NW_005842278.1, forward strand.
TATGTATTAGATTCTCTCCCCCCTGTATGTATTGAGACATTGGTGACTCCCTTACTAAAAAAAAGGAGAGAGGAAGAAGCCCTTCTGTACTTGATATATATAAAGATAATCTGTGTCATGGTGCTTCCTTTCAAGCTTTTTGTTTTGCATGAATATCTGCATATGACTATAAGAGCCGTGGCTCAGTCTACAATCGACTGTAAAAATAAGGTTTCAAAATAGTGATCATTTACTTGATATATAAACTATCATTCCAAAACCTACTAACAACTAAAAGCATACTAAACATGTCTTTCTATCCCTCATGAAACCATTTCTCTTTCTGAGGTGGAAGAGTAGGTAAGCGTGACATTGTGGGTATATATTTCCAGCTAAGGATGCTAAGGCATTCTTATTGGGGTTTAAAATATCCATACAAAGTAAAGTGAACACTGGAACATATAGTGCTTCCTACAGTGAGTAGGCCTATTTCCATGAGACAATACAGAAGCACTGTGCATGGTCGTGAGTTTTAGTAGGATCAGGCTGTTAGTTGTTAAGCTGTTGTCCAGGCCCCCTCTACACATTACAGGTATTGTGCAATTAACAGGTTAATTGCAAATTACATTGAGACCAGCTACATGTGCAAAGTAGTTTATCACAAAATAAAAAGTTTCAACCAGCTATAAAGTTAGACCTAAAAAATGTGCTCTAACTTTATAGCTGGTTGTGATCAAGCTTTGATTTGCACATGTAGCAGGGTCTTACCTGCAGCTGGGAGCCCCATCAGCTGACAGGTCTCCCAGCCACAAGCATGCACCGTGCCCAGCCAGGGATGCATGTCTAGAAATAGCTGACGACTCTCAGCCTCAACAGCTGTGGACTCCAGGACAGTACTTTACAGCTGCCAGGATCCAGAGTCCCACAGCCTTAGACATTGGGCCCCATGGTGTGCTTCCTGGCAAACCCTCAGGGCAGGAGAATTCACCCCAGGGGCACTCCTCTCACTCCAGGGATGCATGGGGTGCTCCTGCAGCTTAAAGCCACTCAGCTGGGGTGCATGGCATTCCCAGTTATGGGAACTTGCTTCTTGCCATGCACGGGGAGCCCAAGATAGGCACCGGCAATAAGGCACAATGAGATCTAATGCACAATCCCACAATCACACTTTCTGCCATGCATGTGTGGCATGTCAAGAGGCATGATTGTGGATTCATGCTTTAGATCCTATCACACTTTTACCTGCATGTGTAGAGGGGGGCCTTGGAGTAAACACCATACTTGGGGAGGGCTTCAGTGTAAGACCTAGATATATATTCTCTCTCCCAAAAGGGGGAGAGATGGAGCTATGTTGGCAATAAAAACTGAGAATTATAGGGAACCTAGACTTTTTATAGATGATGCTTACACCACTAGCTCTTTTTCTTGGAGGAATTTCTAAACACTATGCATACCTCTTAGTAGCACTGAAAACAAGGAAGAAGAATGAGTATAAGTGCATTTTTCTTATAGCTTATGAATACTGGTGGTCATCTGGTTCAAGTTGGTTACATTTAAGATCTCACCAATAATAAAGATTTAGAGATAAACCCATAACAGGGAATGCTTAACATAAAACTTGAACCATGAATATCAGCTCTATTTATGAATACCTGTCCTTTTCAACTACTGAAGCAGGGCACTACAGCAAGGAGCTTGTAAGAAATTCCATTGTTTTCTTTGATGCTTTTCACCCTTCACAAGGTCAGCAAGCCTTGGTGAGTTTACGCTTCTGTTTGTGTGTAGTGAATGATCAAAATAAAGCCATCATTTTGTGCGCCTGTGTGCATAACCTTCTATGAATCTCAGAAACAATGCAGCTGTAGAAAAAGCGAACTATACAGAATTTGTGAAATAGCTTTACATTTAAAAGTGTTTGAAAAGTATAGTCATCTTTTCTTTTGAAATCACTAGCATGTGGGTATGTCAGTAACCACATTCCTTAAATACTTGCTGTATTTTCTCCCACTGTATTCATTTGTAAAGGTGTTTGTTACATTTGTTTGGCTTGAGTTTCTTTTTATACATCTCATTATTTCCTTCAAACCTCATGGTCTAATAAAACACTAAAACGTTACTGTTACATTCCTATTGTAGGGCAGATGGCTCAGTCCTGAGCTCAGCATGTGGCTTCAGGGTATGTGTTGAAGGAAGAGGTGAAAAAAAAAAATCCTTCCCTTTTAAATCCCAGGCCACTTCATGGAGGCTTCTCTCTTACGACATTCTGGACACCAGCTGGACAGCTCAATCCCAATTTCCCAAACACAGGAAGAAAGAATTGCATGGAGCTACACAAATGTGTTTACTAGGGATGTGTGAAGCTTCAGTCCCTGATTCGATTCAACGGAGATTCAGCCTGATTCAGTGGCCGAATCTTTGAATCCAAATCAAATTAGGAGACCCTTTAATCTCTCTGAATTTAATTGAAACTCCCTGAATCGATTCGGAGAGATTCAGCAATTCGGACATAGACACAGCTTTAAATGTTTTTTCTACATACCTCAAGGTCACTGTTGCAATGCTGAAGTGGAGCATGGGGGGCTCCCCAGTGCACTCAGCAGCAGACCTGGAAGTGGACCAGAAGTATGTGGAGAACCTCCCCCTCCCCCCCCTCTCGGACACTGGTGT
>NW_005842278.1:1035847-1039912 GCF_000455745.1 Alligator sinensis
GGCGGGGCGGGGTGGGGGGGGGGGCCCCCAGGGCCCCCCCGCGGACAATTGCCGAGCCAGAGGGAGGTGCAGGGGGGTCCCCCACGTGCTCAGTGGTGGACCCCAGAAGTGGACCAGGCACCCTTTCACTTATAGGGTACTTCCCCATATCTATACACTCCCCTTCAATCATGCTTTATTTATGAGACTATTACAAAGTGGCCCTTCATAGCAATTAAGGGGAAGGGTGGATTTACACTTCTGCACCGCTTGCTATTTAATGCTCAGGGATCCCTAGGTTAGGGTGAATTTCATGTGCCACATTGTTACATATGGTATGTATATGTAAGTCCCAAAATATCTTGCCTAAGGATTGCACCACTGATTAGTCCAATTAAATGATCTTTCCACATTCTCAATGCAGAATCTTAAGTTTTCCTTATACACTATAATCAACAGGGCACTGAAGGACTTCTGGAAGATCAAAGAAGGCTCCAAGAGATGCTTTCTTTAAATGGGTTCACCTTTGGGTGCATTGTCTGATATTCTAAAGTCAATGAGAGTTTTGTGAGTGTTTAACAAGGCTATTCATAGGAAAAGATCTGTTTTCCATGCTGAACACTGACTGTCTCTTTCTGTGATCTGTAATCTGGAAACATTACATTTTTGCCAGTCTGTAGCAGCACAGCATTAAGTATTTCTTCCCCCGCCAAATCACTAAGCTAGCAAACGGTTTAAAAAGCCAATGTATAGCACGATTCATTTGTCATGTAGTCATGAGAGCAATTAACAGCTAGTGTTCTCATTCAAGATTTTATGAAGCAAAATACATCCTCCCTGTTGTGGCTCTGCATATTCATAGTGGTTTAGAACTGAAAAACAGATTAAAATGAATGCTCCGGTACAAGCATTGCTTAGATTATTACAAGCAGTTGTTATCCAGAAGTTAACATTTGTGTGTGCTGAATGGAGGTGTGTCTCTATAAACATATGAGAATGTATGTTATATGCCACTGATAACTGCCTTTCTATATGTTGGGTGTTCTTTTTAAAAGAGGTAATTGTATATATTTGTGATTAAGTTTACCACTGGCTAGCCAGAACAAAGACCAGATACCATTTAAATCTTATTTTTTAAGAGCTAAAGTGTCTGCTGAGGGGTAGTCTTGTGTTGGACTTCTTAACCTAGGTGAACTCTCCCCTCCCTCCTGCCTTTCCTCCTCTCCCTCCATCTTGTGGGTAGCAGAGAACCACAAGGAAAGCTTCATATCAAAAGTATGATTATTAAATTTGTAATGTACTGGGGAAAAAGCTTTGGGTCAAGGAGTATAGTTTAATCAATGAAACTGGAAATGAGTGGATCTAGGATTTTGAAGAGGGGGTGCAGATGGTGTGATGCATTACCACTAGGCTTGGCAAAATTCAAATTTTATTTTTGAATAATTTTGACAGCTAGAAATCAAAGTTTATTTTTAAGCATTAATTTGACTTTTATCAATTTAAGTTTTCAGGATTGCATAAAATTATGGGTGGGGGGGCAGACAGTTAATGACAGTATACTGTTAACAGCATTACACAGTCATGTCAAAATATTAAAAAAGTAAATATCCACAAATCAATAAACCATACCTACTTTAAATCACTGTTTATTCATCATGAAAGAGCTGGGCAGGCAGAGACCAGAAAAGAAAGGCAGTGGTAGTCCCACAGCTCTGGGAACATGGGGAGAGATAGAAGTCACACTCAGCCCCAATGCTCAACTGGTCCTGACAAGACCTTTCTGCCACCAGGCTGAAGCCCCAAACACCCTTTCTTACCTGTAGGCTCTGGATAGGAGGTTGTTTAAGTAGCCTATTATCTCCCTCCAGCCTACTTCCTGCACCTGTGAAAGAGTACTAATTGCTTAATTGCTGAGTCATTAGGCTGGAAGAAGCAACTAATTGCTTAATTGAAAAGTCATTAGCCCGCTCATTGTTTTCCTCTTTAACTCCTCTGCCCTCTGTCCCTCTATCTCTCTTTTTCCACTGTCCAGTAACAGAGGTAAAGCGTTCCCTGTTACAGTCCCCTTTCTATAAATGTTGATTATTACTGATGGAAATATTTTTCTGTCAATCTGTAACTGTGAGGTGAAATTGGCATTTATCAAAGCTTATAGATAAAAACTGAATCTTGCCAAGCCTAATCATAACTTATAACATAATGCATACTTTTATCAAGGGGAAAATAAACTAGAACAGGGGTAGGCAACCTGTGACATTAGTGCTAGAGTATAGGACACAAAGGCATTTTGCTTGGCATGTGCACTATGGCACTATGCTTGGCCGTGCAAAACAGCACCATTCTGCTTCAACTTCCATTTCAACAGAATAGTGTTTCATTTTGAGTTTTGTTTAGTTTCAAAAGCACTGTTTCATTTCATTGAAATTGTTTTGCTATTTTGATGCTGTTTCAATGTTTTGTCCACCTAGTGCCGGGAAGATTGGTGCTGCCACTGGCCCCAGGCAGCAGCATCAGCATCAGCCTCCTGTCATCTGGCAGACAGATCAGGGGCCCACACCCCTGAGAGGAGTCTGGCACAGACCCCACAGCCCTCCTGGGGGTGTGGGCGAGCCCCTGATTTGCCTACCAGATGACAGGAAGCTGGGGGTGGTGAGTGGGGGCGAAGCAGCAATCTTCCCAGCATGGGCTGTGCCCAGTGCTGGTCCCAGCCAGCAGCACCAGCCTCTTCCTGCACCACTGGGAGGTGTCAGCAGAGCCCTGCAGCCCTCCCGTGGGTGCTGGGGGCACCGATCAGCCTGCCAGATCACAGGAAGATGGTCCTTCCATCTGGGACAGCATTGGGCGTAGCCTGCACCCAGTGCCAGGAAGATCAGTGCTGCTGCTGGCCCCAGCACCCGTTGGGTGGCTGGCCCAGGCCTATTGAGAGATGATGGAGATAGCAGCTGGAGCAGGGTGAACAGATGAGAGAATCACCCAACCTGGTATTTTCCAGAGTCCTCTTTTATGGGGATTGGCATCCTTTGTTTTGCACTTTGGGGTTTTTCCATACCCAGTTTCTATGTTTGCAGTTGTTTCTCATCCATCTTCTGCTTAGCTTAGCCTGAGGTCAGTTTCGTCGTAAAAGTAGGAATCTCGGCCTTGGAGTATCCTTGTTGCCCATCTGGCAGGATGTGTGCATTCCTCATCCTCAGTATCTCCTTTATGCCCTATGCCTCAAAGGGATTCTTCAGACATCTATTAATTAGTTTACTGACTGGTAACTTACACATTTGGTGCCTTGTTGCTTACAAACACAGTTAAATCTTCTTTTCTTGTCTCTATGCCATTCTCTCACCATTCACCCTTTCACATACACTCATACATAAAAGGGCATACAGAGTTCATTCACTTATGTCAAGCAAAAGAATACAAAATAGAGTTTTCAAGTTACTTACAGGACAAGACTAACATGGTTATGTTTCACTATTATTATACTCTATGTTAACATCAGCTACACTAGTTCATGCTACACAGGCAGGCCCCGAACTTCGTGCTGGATGACAGGAGGCTGGTGTTGCCAGCTGGGGCCAGCAGCAGCACTGATATTCCCAGGGCTGAGTGCGGGCTGCACCCAGCACCATTCCAGGTGGCAGGAGCAGCCTTTTGTGATCCAGCAAGCCCCCCACATCTCTGGGAGTGCTGCTTGGCTCTGCTGACTCCTTCCAAGGGTATGGGGAGCCCCAATCTGCCTGCCAGATGACAGGAGGCTAGTGTTGCCGGCTAGGACCGGCACTGGGCACAGCCTGTGCCAGAAAGATCAGTGCTGCCACTGGCCCCAGCCAGCAGCACCATCCTCCTGTCATCTGGCAGGCAGATCGGGGGCTTGTCCACACCCCCAGGAGGGCTGTGCTGTACTCCTCCTGGGGATGCAGGCCCCCGATCTGCCTGCCAGATGACAGGAGGCTGGTGCTGCCAGCTGGGGCCAGCATCAGCACCAATCTTCCCGGTACTGGGTGGATGAAACATTGGAAGAGCAGAGATTCAGAGATTCATAGATGCTAGGGTCAGAAGGGACCTCAACAGATCATTGCGTCCAACCCCCTGCCT
>NW_005842278.1:1039949-1042280 GCF_000455745.1 Alligator sinensis
TTACCCAGTCTTTTCTTAAAGACCCGCAAGGTAAGAGAGAGAGGGGCTCCTTTGGGAGCCCATTCCAAATTTTGGCCACCCTTACTGTGAAGAAGTTTTTCCTGATATCTAGCCTAAATCTGCTCTGTCAGTTTGTGACCATTGATCCTTGTTACTCCAAGAGGCACCCTGGTGAACAGAGCATCTCCGATCCCTTGTTTTGTCCCCCTAATTAATTTGTAGGCGGCCACAAGATCACCTCTCAGCCTTCTCTTGCAGAGGCTGAAGAGGTCCAGGTCCCTCAGTCTCTCCTCATAGGGCTTGTCCTGTAAGCCCCTAACCATATGAGTGACCCTCCTCAGGACTGTCTTGAGTCTATCAACATCTTTCTTGAAGTATGGCACCCAAAACTGGATGCAGTACTCCAACTGCAGTCTGACCAATGCCACATAGAGGGGAAGTATCACTTCCTTGGACCTATTTGTTATGCATCTGTTGATGTGTGATAAGGTGTGGTTAGCTTTGCTGATGATTTCATCATGCTGATGACTCGTGTTCATCTTGGAGTCCACTATGATTCCAAGATCCCTTTCCACTTCTGTGCTGCTATGAGGGTCACTTCCCAGCCAGTAGGTGAGCTGGATATTTTTGCACCCTAGGTGGAGCACTCATCACTTGTCCTTGTTGTACTGCATCCTATTGTGTACTGCCCACTTTTCCAACCTATCCAGGTCAGCCTGCAATCATTCCCTACCCTCTGGAATGTGCACTTCACCCCACAATTTAGTATCATCCGCAAACTTGGACAGAGTACATTTCACACCCACACAACAATTAAATGAAATGGAACTGTGCTTTCAAAACAAAACAAAAGTCAAAATGAAACACTGTTCCATCGAAATGGAAGTCAAAGTGGAATGATGCTGTTTCGTACAGTCCTAGCAGGCACCTACCCTGGAGATCTTCAAAAGGAGACTGGACACACACCTGCCCAGAGTGTGTGTGTGGGCGGGCGGGGGGGGGGGGGGGGGGGGGGGGGGGAGGGGGGGGAGATAGACTCAATGATCTCACAAGGTCCTGTCCAGCCCTAAACTTCTGTGAATCTGTGACACTAGGGAGTCCAGAGCTGCTGGTTGTTAAAGTGTAAATGTGAACCTTTGGTAATTTTACTCCTAGATATTTTTGAAAATCTTCCCTGCCCCCTTCCTCCCCCACTCCCCTCCCCAGCTTCCTCCTTTGGTGACATTTAATGTTCTTCTGGCTTTCAGAAGAGGAGCATACAAAAGGATGGGCAACTGCAACTTGGCAGGGGACAAATGAAAAGCAGAACAGTCGTTAATCACAGAGCTGGAGTTTTAGCCACAGAGACATAGTGCACTGTCTAGCAAACAGCTTTTCACAGATTGCTTGATAGTTATTAAGGCTTATCATACAATACTAATCTTTTAGAGGATACAACCTGACTATCTTAAAGAGAGGGTTAATTTGTAATTTTGCTGTAGCATGCAGAGATACTAGCTTGCATCATGTAGTCTAATAATGGGATTCAAAATGTGAAGGTTCTTAACTAGGAAAGTTTATCTTGGGGACATAAAACTAATAATAATTCAGTGTCCCAGTTCTTCTTTCTATACAAGAATTCCTTATAGAGAGCATAGATTTTCAAACATTATTATTTTTATTTATTATTCTTATAATAGTGTATAACAGCCCAAGCAGACATAAAAAATCTTATTACACTAGCCTAAATCCATGTTGCAACCTCCGCCCCTGCTGCCAACTCACTCATACCTGGCATTGCCAGAAGAGCCCAGGCTGGACCGGGGTCATGGGGGTAATGGCGGCAAGAGCCACGTGGACCATGCGCTAAGAAAGCCCCACAGGCGGGAGGGATGGAGCAATGGGCAGACTCACCACAACCCTAATTTGGGTCATGACCCAAGGTTGGGAACCACTGCACTAGCCACTGTAGTGAGATGCAATGTGTGACCCAAACAGTCTATAACCTAAACATACAAAACAGATATAGAATGAAATAAAGAAAGTATTCATATCCTGATTTTACAACTGAATATCTGTAGGCTTGTCTATATGCTAAAACTACTATGCTGTACCCTTAAATACACTGTGTGGCTCTGCATGGACTTCCTCAGAGGAAGGAAGGACTGTTGAGAAGACCCTTGTATATTTAAAGCAGAGGTTCACCGTTTTTCATTGTGAGATACATTTTGAGAGACTGTCATATGGACACCTTATCTGATATTTAAGATGTCTTACATCCTTGATGTATAAGGGACCACATACCAGAATAGCTTATTCAAAACCATATGTTGTGTTACATCTAATACAGCA
>NW_005842278.1:1042311-1052713 GCF_000455745.1 Alligator sinensis
AATCACAATGACTGCTGGATTGAGACCATCTGGTCAGATAATTGGGGAATCACCGAGTCTGGAAATATATCCTGGGACTGAGGTAGGTATGAGGCAGTTTGGTGTCAGGACTTAGTTGATTTACCCACCAACCAGGGACTTTACCAGCAAGACTTTTCTTAGCTGGCAGGTGAGGGTTTAAATAACATCTAAATGTTAGATTAAAGTGCAGTTAGGTACCTAAATCCCTTTGCAGATTTAGCCCTAATTGCATAAGTAACTTCTGAAAATGAGATTTAGACTCAAAAGTTGCTCAGGCCTTTCTGAGTAGGACTATGCCTACATTCTTTTAAAAATCTGGGCCCAAGTGATTTGCCCAAGGTCATACAGGAAACCTATGGCAGGACAGGGAGGTGGAACACAAATCTTCTCAGTGACTGGGCCATTATGTGATAAAACTGCACAGAACACTTGGATTGCCCTTGAGCATGCAAGTACTTTATGCCCTGTGGGCAACATCACTGCCTGTGGACTTGCCAGTCAAGTTTTTTAATGTACATGAATACTCATTTGAACATCCAGTGCAGGTTTGAATATTCAGGGGAGAGGTGACTTTTAAAACTAGGCTCACCATCTCTTTATTAGATTGGTTTGACTAGTATCTGACTGCTTACAGTGGTGACATGTAGGGGGTGCACAGGGATACATGTGCACCCCCTGAGAGTACTGGTGTGCACCCCCTGACAGCCAGCTTAGGCAATGGACAGGGGGGGCAGGCAGGAGCTCTGATGCACCCCTGCAAGTGCTGGCTGGGGAATGGGGGGTGCCAGGAGAAGCAGTGCTGGCACTTCCAGGAGCACCACTCACACTTCCAGGTCAGCGTGATAGGCCATGGGGGGGACTCCCCGCTCCCCATCACTGATTGGCTGCTGGAAGGGAGTGGGGGAGGCATGTGTCCCTCCTGACTCAGGAGGCAGCAGTTGCCCATGTCTGCTTACTTGGGATTTGAATGTTCATAATAGGGCACCATAGTAAGGTTCATTTGAGCTGGGTTAGTTTTATGTGCAGTTATCCACATTACACTTAACTGCTTTAAAAACAATGACATTTCACAATTTTTCTTCTTCTTCAGAAGAGTCAGCATAGAATAATACTTTCATGTTACCAAGTATTGCTATTTATATGAAACCCACAGTTTATTTTTAAACTCATTTGTTCAGATTTAATTTAATCCATACCTTTTTCTGTATTCCCAAGATTGTAATGAAAAATTCTGTGTGGTGCTTACTTTTCTAAGAGTGCAATATAAATGGGCTGTTGAAGAGCACGAGACATTATTTAGTCTGGTGTCATTTGAAAGGAAAGATGGTCTGGTTGAGGTACTGTCCTGCGACTCAGAGGATGTAGGTTCATGTCCCGCCTCTGCCAAAAATTTCACATGTAACCTTGGACAATTTTTAGGACTATGTCACATATTACACTTAACTGCACTTAAAATATCAGTGGTCACACATTCAGGCAATAAAACACATGCCAAGTGAAATTATTTCATAGCAAAGTTATGACTTTTTGTTGGAGAAGTATCTCCAGATTATATTACACTGGCAGTGGCAATCCCTCATGGTCGAGGATGATCACTCCCACAGGTCAAGTAAAGGGTTGTAAATGAGTCCATTGATGGCTAAGAAGGCTAATCCTAGAGTCTCAGACTCTGGCAAATGCTACAGGTTGGTAGTGCTACAGACTCTGGCACAATGGTGGTGGTAAAAGGGAGCGATGGACCACAGATGTCTCAGTCTGATTTCCTTTCCCTCTATTTCTGTTGTTATTCCGCCTCCAGGGTGAAACGGTTTTCCTCAAAGTAAGATATACTTTTTCTTGCAAGGCATTGCCATGTAACCCTGTCCTGGGCTACTTTTTCCCAATTTGTGGTGTGAATGCCACACTTAACGTTCACCTTGAGGATGTCTTTGAAGTGTTTCCTCTGGCCACAGCATGTCCTTTGTCCTTGGCTAAGTTGGGAGTATAGCAGTTACTTGCTAAACATACATCAGACTTGCACCCACAGTGCCACATGTTCATTTATCCTGGATCTCCTCCATGAAGATAGTACGAGTTCAAGACTCCTGTGTGGTGCCAAGGCTGGGACTAGCAATCTGCTGACTGTTGGCCCCAGCTCCAGCATCACACCAAAGCCAGTTGAAGACTGCTAGAGGCAGACATGGCTTGCCCTTGTGTCTCTCTCTGCCTGCCAACAGCAGCAAAGATCTGATTCACTCCACCAGGCCAGGAGCAGGTATTCCCAGAATGGGCAGTGGTAGGCACACAGTGGAGAGGATATGGGCTGGGTGTGAGGGTTGCATATTCTCATAGGTGGATATATGAACTGTAGTGCCCGGTGTCAGCATCAGCGTTTGGGGGACATGGACACAGCTGGTTCCTATCTGGAGTGGGTTGACATTGTAGAATGCATTACTGGGCAACAGCACAGAACATGTTCTAACTTTTAATACAGCATAGCACTCTACGATTTAAATAAAACACATGCTAAGCATTCCATGTTTACAAGGCCCTTATTTAATCATTAGCCAATTGCCCATCAAGAATGATGGGGAGGGGGAGGGCCAGGATGGAGTGCTGCCACCCAATGCCCCATGCTGCTGCCACTCTGCCTCTGGCCCCATGGGGCTCCCCTCCCACCACACTGCTGGCAGTGCCCCTCCGCTCCATCCCATCCTTTCCCTGCCATCATGACAATACTCTGCCATGCCAGTCTGTCCCTGCTGTCCCCTTCTGCCTCCAAGGAGCAAGGCCAGGGCCAGTGTTGTGTTTTCTTGTGCTTGGGTTTTTTTTATTTTCCTTTTGCATCTGTTGGATGCCACGGTGAGGCTGGAGCCACCTCCGACCCCATGTGACCTCTCCCACCCTCCCATGTCCAGCCCCATGTGCCAGAACAGGGGGGGTGAGCTCAGTGCTGTTGGCCTTGTCTGCCTGGTCTGGGCCCTCAGTCCCCACTGTCACAGAGTGGGGGACAGCCCCAGCCTGCTTCTCATCCAGCCCTGTTCCCCCTTGTGATGTGGCAGCAAGGCAGGATCTGCCTCCGTATCCATGCGCCCTCCTCCACCCCCTGCGTCCGGCCCTGTGTTCTGTCACCACCGCCTTCAGGGAGCAGCGCTGCCCCCACCCCCCGCTCCATCCCCTCTGTCCCTGCCATCATGGTGGTGCTCCACTGCGCTGCCGCCTCCTGTCCAAACACTCCTGGAGCACTCTGATTGGTTGTGTCAGTCAACCAATCAGAGTGTGAATAAAGTGTTATAGACAGACAAAGGCTTTTATAGATATAGAATGCTGAGACTCTGTTCCCCATCTATAAAATAAAAATAATATTTATTTCTCCTACACAAACCTGTAGATAGTGTTTCATGGGATCAGACCCAAGAGCAGGAGGGAAAGACCTAGGAGCAGAGATGAGAGGGTTGGTGGGAACTATTATCCTTTCCCTTTCAAGAGTTGGCAAAGAATCTACTCAAATCATGGTACAATTCCAGGCCTCTGTTATGGAACATATGTTGGCACTGGATTTATGACCCAGATACCTTGTTCTGGGTGGACCCAAAACCTCAGACCAACCATGACTTTTCCATTAGATAATACGTGAATTTTATTGATACAGTCATAGCAGATAAGAATAATGCAAACAATGTTATATTTACCTGCCCTAGGGCTGCACAAAGTCAAGGCATGTTTGGCCAGTATTCAAGCTACACTCTGAGGTTCTCTCTTGAATATCAGATGTCAGCAGCCTGGAGGCTGAGGCCCACAACCCCACTCCCCCAGTGTGAGGGTGAGATGGGCTGGTGGTATGCCATCTATCCATGTTGGCCTGTGGTTCCCCCTTTGCTGCTCTGAAATCTCTCCTCCTTTTGTATCTTTTTCCCTCTGTAATGACGCTTCATCTTTGGGCATCTCTGATTGGTCTCTCAGTGGTTGTCTTACTGTCCACAGTCAGCGTAATCCTTTGTTTCACAAACCCATCGCATGCATACATCCTAATTTGGGCTTTACTGGTCTCCTCTTAATTTGGTCTGTTTCCTAAAAGCCCAAGGGCCCTGCAGTTGGGCACTGTGAACTGGTGCCACCTTCTCTTGTGGAACAGTGTGGAACATGTCTTCAATTTCCCAGCTTGTATGTCAGTTCACTCGTTGCCTGTATCACACACAGTGGGCCTTGAAGAAACTTTGTCACAGACAGGCTTTTTAGAAATCATTTAACCCTTGCTATTACATATCTGCTTTACCTATAAGCCAATTACCCAAAACAAACCTCTAAATACCATTTTCTAGGCATCACTCATGTAAACTCTAGAGGGGCTCTGCTTGCAACTCAAGCTGAAGGAGTCTCCTCAGAAAGCAGAAAGCTTGGGACCTTGTGCAGTCCTGTGAATGTGTGATCCATACATCTTAAATGTCAGAGGAGTTATCTTTAAGATAGTCTTTCAAGTAAAATGGGGGCTCACTCTATGAAAAAAATTGTGAACCTTTGGTTTAAAAACACAGATGCAAAATTACTCAAAAACACAATACTTCAGCATTTTATATTTGGAATATTTAGTTCCTGTTTAGATTGGGTTCCTGCAATAAGAGCAGTTACATTCCTATCACTGTTGATTTGAGCAGCAGTTCCCAAGCTGACAGATTGTGCACCACCAATTTAAAATGATACAACCTTAAGTACCACCAGCAAATTTTTGTTCCACAGATTGGGAACCAGTGGTTTAGATCTTATATAATTTCTTTCAAGCAAGTATTTTTTATTTTGTGATGTAATTACAGGACATATATTTTTTCACAATGCAGGGTACCTTCTGGTCTTATGAATATATTGCTCTGGAAGACCCAGGACCTTCAGTGAGAAGCAAACCCAACTCACTCTAGGCTCTTCTGAGACAGAACAAGTGCTTCCAACCTTGCAGTCTCCCTAATTACTGGATTTAGGAGAGGTCAGAGCAGGAACAAGTAGCTGAGGCTTGTTTCTTAGCAGCTGCCTAGGGACTGGTAAGAAGGCAGTATAGATATGGCCCTTATGAGCTATGCTGACCCAGTCTGTAGGCCTTGTCACATGGGACATGTGTTTTATTTAGATTGAAGTAAGCATTCCCAGGCTGCCTTAAAAGTTAAAATGTGTTCCAAGTAGTCGTATGGTAATGCTTGCTGTGATGTGATTGCACTTAGCACACATTTTACTGCTTGAATGCTCAGATGCTTGCATTTTAAGTGCAGTTAACGCGTCCTAAGGGTAACATGCAACATGGCCCTATTATACATTGCCCCTTCCCCACCTAAAGCTGCATAGCTCTTTAGAGTTTAATTTTCTTCCCTATAATCAGAAGTTGTTTTTTTTTCTGAGTTACAGCTGAGGTATCTAGAATTGATAACACGTTTATTAAATGTAGTTCTTGCCAACAATTTGTAGGAAGGTGGTAATTTCTTTGATGAAGACAGTAGGCGCTAGGCAGCAGATCCACAAAAGCAGGATTTACACAGAATTTTAGGCAAACTCCAAAATTGTAACTAAACCCCCTCCAATCCCACCTGTCTCAGCTGCTAGCTAAGTCTGAAGATATTTCAACATGTCAAGGTTACTGCATACCTAACGACTGCTTCTCTGAAGAGAAGTACTTTAGTTTTCATATGGCTAAGTAGCTGTGTGTCTGATCTAAGCCACTCTGGGATCTACGAACTAGGCATTCCCTTGTTTGTCTCCTCTGAGGGGCTTGATCTAGTCAGATCTCTCGGAGCACCACTACCAGACTGTGCTCTGTGCAAAATGCATAGGCAGCTGCTGCTTTCTTTATGAAACATCATTGTAATTGTGATCCCATTTTATCCAAGAGTTCAGAGGTTAGAGCACTCCAATGATAGGAAAAGCAGGTATAATTCCCTCCTTGGCTGGATGGCATTCAAACCCATATCACCAACTTTCCCATAAAAGCATGCAACTGACTGTCCTGAAGCAGTGGCTGTGGTAGTAGAAGACTTCCACTCCTGGTGAAGCCATTCCCGTTTGCATAACATAATCAAAAAGTCATTGGGCCTGTGAGAGAGAGGAAGGACTTTCCAGCTCAGTGGTTAGACAGGGGTGGGCAATTATTTCAGGTGGAGGGCCGCTTACTGAGTTTTGGCAAGCCATCGAGGGCCGCATGACAGGCAGCTAGGGGAAGATAAATATTAATTTTCTAATTTTTTTAGAGGCCCCATGGGCCAGATAGTATGGCCTGGTGGGCCACATCTGGCCCACGGGCCACATTTTGCCCACCCCTGGGTTAGAACAATCATCTGGGCAGCAATTCTAGATTTCGGTCTATGCCTCAAGGACTTCTTATGTATTTATCCTGTGACTGTTTAAAGTAGAATGCATGAAAATCTCTCTCTTATGTGATTACATCCAGCTCACCAGGATGGAAGGCAGGGCCAGTGGTTGCATTCTTTTCCTCTAGCCCAATGGTTCCTTCAATTATGTATGTGAAGCTTCAGTGGAGGATATGAATGATCTCATTGCAGAATTACTAATGGCCTAGGGGGTCAAGGCAGTCTTTTGGAAGGTGCAGTTTGAATCACCTTCAAAAGAGAACAGAATTGAATCCAGATCTTACACAAGTCACACTTGGAGGACAGCTCTAATCACTCATAATGCATATAATATATTAAAGGTGGGTGTCTGTAGTGGGCGGAACTGTCCCATGATCTGGATGGACGAACTGACCCATGCTAGATTTTGAAGGACAAGGCATAGGTCACAATGCCAACAGATATCAGGGCCATAAATCTCAGTGTCTCCATGCAAGTTATGCCAGCAATGCCCAGGGCACAGAGCTACCATGATATGCCTCTGTATTGATTCTGTTTGTTGGATTTTGTTCTGGCTGTTGAAGGATTTCATTCTTCTCACAGGAATTTTCTTCTTTTGATAATGTTAGGATGCCTTGAAAAATATATCAGAAGCCTTAGAAGATAGCTATCAATTTTATAGAAACTGAGTGAACTTGCTGTACAAGATGGTACGCATATAAGGGCAGGACCAAGGCTGTGTAATAACTAAGGCAAAAAACGCAAAACTAAAATCATGTAGTGACCATCTTCCCCCATGGCACAGGATATGGTTTTACCTTTCAAGCACAGGTCTGTCTGGACTCCTGTTTTCCCTATACCAGCTGACTATCCTTGATGAATTTCCTTTTGGATTTCTTCTGGAAAAAGAAAACGTCCATAGCACAATATAGACTAAACAGCTGCCACAGGAAAAGCTTTCTTAAAAGATCATTCTGGTTGCAAAGTGAAGCACTTCAAAGTTACAAGACATCAGTTGCCTGCACAGCCTTTTAACAGCTGCCTCATGTGCATGCATGCATGCTTCTTTAGTTTTTAATAGATGATTACATTCATATCCCCTACAGTTAGTGGAATGGGTGGTTATTCAAATACTACCTATTTCCTCTTCATTCAGTATATAGCCTTATTTAAAGCACATCGTCCAAACCCTGCATTAAATATAAAATGATTCATTCCCTTGTGAGCTTTTTTCAGATTTTCTTACTTACTTTTACTTTGCTTTCTGAATACTTCTCAACCATTATTTTATTCTCACAGTAACCCTCTGAGGTGCTGTTGTTATGCCCATTTTACAGCTAGAGAATTGAGTGAGAGAGAGGCCAAAATGCTCATTAGTTTTGGGTGCCCAAACCAAGATACCTACAAGTTTTTAGAGAACTTAGCACTTTTATAGCACAATGATTTGTCCCCAGTGCAGTGCCTATTAACTTCAGTTACAGCTGTGAGCAATCAGCCCTTCTGCAAATCTGGCCTCGTGTGTCTCACACTGAAAAGACAAAACATGAAGAGCACAATTAATAGCTACTTATGAACAGTTTCATTTATTTGATTTGCTCAACATCACATTGGAACTCTGTGCCCAGAAAGGGAGAGACTTGTACTTCAAAGTGGAGCATTTACCATGAGATCACCCTCTTATGGCTTCCTACCTTACCTGCTGCATGCTTTATACCTTCTGCAATAAGCAGGTAAGGGTCTTTAGTCAACAGCCTTATTCATGCTCCCACCCTGATTGTTGCCAGAGTACCACCTGCTCCAAAGAAAGCAGGAATCCTGTGTAAAAATAGTGTGTGACAGCAAATTAAAGACAATATCATGATGCCTGTGCACAAGGAGAAGCAGAATAAATACTATCCAGGCAGTGTTGGACAGTTTAATGTTCTTGCAAAGTAGTTTGCTAATTAAATACAAATTGTAGATATTGAAACAAGAAGTCAACAGTGGGGCTCAGAGGTTTCAGTCCCCCTGCCATTAGCAATAAGAGTAGCTGGTAATAGAAGCCAGTTACAGGGGTGAAATGCATGAACGACGCGTGCCCCTGGAGGCTGGGGGGACATGACAACTGCCTGCAGGTGGTGGCAGCAGTGCCGGTGGCAGGGCCGTGGCAGTGGCAAGCAGGGAACTCCCACAGCGGTGTCGGAGGGGTGGGGGGGAGGCAAGCACTGACCAGAGGTCAGCAACCACCTGCAGATGCCATTGGCAATGTCGGCAGTGGCCAGTGACTGCCTGCAGATGCCGCTGGCAGTGTTCGTGGCAAGGAGGGGGTGGCAAGAGGCAACAGCCCGCAGGCACCACCAGCAGCATTGGCAGTGCTTCTTTCAGGGGGTGCATGTGCACCCACGTGTACCCCCTACACATGGCCAATGGTGAAATGCATTTTGCTTGTGGGTTCACAGCCATTTGATGGCAGCAGAGGAATATTGAGACTTAGGTGTTCCCTGTGTTCTGGTACAGTTTCTGCAGGGGAGTGGATCTAATGGGTATAAACCTTTCTGCCACTGTGGCTCTAACTTGTCTCTGTGCCCTCTCCTCCTATCCATTCCACACCAACTCCCTGCTCCCTGTCCCCCTCCCTTATACATCTACCCTGACCCTGGTTCCTGTCCCACTCTCCCCATATGCTCATCCATTCCTCTAGCTCCTATCCTTTCCCCCATCTACTCCAGCCTTCCCTCTGCTCTTAGTTACTCCATACTGCACAACTCCTATTCTTCACTCCCCCAGCTCCTGCTCTCTCCAAACTTTTTGCTTCCTTGTCAGCTCTCTCATTTCCCTCAACTGCCTTCTTCCTCCCTTCTTGTCCCCTTCAACACGTCTGTTCCTATATTCCTGCTGTATCCCTTTCTAGTTCCTCATCCCTCAGTGTTGATTCTTCCCCTTTGTCTGTGCTGTTCAGACTCCAGCAGCAAACCATTGAGAGCACAAGAGGGTCAGACTCCTTCCTCCTTGTTCCAGTGCTCACACTACAGCAGCCAGGAACACAGAAAGCCCTGTAGAGTGCTCAGTGCAGATGAATTCTTTGGGAGGATTTAGGTACCACAATGTTAACAAATCTCTAAAGCCATATGCTAACAAAGATTTTTTTTCAGGGCTTATAAATTTGGTCACAGATGGCCCTCATGTTATTCCTGATGACAGCAAAAGGCTCATACTGGACACTAGCCCAACCTCCCCATCAAACTTTAAAACGCTACTCCATCACAAGGAGTTTCTAAAGCTTGTAATTAGGGTAAAGCAACATATTTTCCCTGCTCTCCTTCTTGAAAATGGTTGAAGTCTTTTAGCTGAAATTAAAAGAAAAAAAATTGTAAGCCTGGTATGGAAAACTTCATTCAAAACACTTGAAATTGGTTAAAGTTATAAGCAACTGAAAACAATGTTTGGTGAGGGAGAGAGCAATTAAAGAAAGGTGTTAATAAGCAATAATTACAGTGGTGCTACCAAATCTGCCTATACCTTACTTTGTCACTTACTGAGCTTCAGAGATTTTTGCTCCAGCCCAGACTCTTATCTGCTTGGCCTAGTTTCTCTGTGATAACACCCACTGCACAATATCCAGTTCTTTCAGCACAATCATTCCAAGGCTGGCATAAGTGAAATGTCGCTTCAGTGAAGACAGAAGAGTTATACCCATATACACTGAATTAAATTCTGACCTGAAAGTCCCCAAAAGGGCCTCAGGCACCTAGGGAAATTTAAAAAAATAAAGGATTTGAACTCCTAAAGTGGAACTTGTGCAGAATTTAAGAACCCAAGTCCAAAATTGGGATCTTTGAAATCCCTACACAAGGGCTGCCTAAGATCTAGAAGTAGCTTTGCTGAGGTTAAAATCTCCTGCCATTTAAAGTTCTGCTGCTGCATATGTGTCACAGTACTTCCATTTTGATAGGGCTGAGCAGCTCAGTGCTGCTTTCACACTCTCCCAGGGGAAGGGAGAAGAAAAGCAGCTGTGGCTTTGAACCCGCTCAGGTGGGGAACTGGAGCCCTGTCTTCCACATTCTGAGCAAGTAGTTTAACCACTGTAATAAATGTAG
>NW_005842278.1:1052723-1054459 GCF_000455745.1 Alligator sinensis
CCCTCACCATATTTTCAGTGATAAGAATAACCACAGCACTTATGCCCCTTCTTTTGAAAGATGAGCAAGTCTTTGGAAAAGGATTCCAGGCTGTGAGTCAAACAAGGTACTTCATTTATATTAAGTGCACTTAATACTGAGCTTATGCACCATCAAGGTGTGTGAATTTAGGCAAATACCCATCTTCAGGATTTCTCTATTATCCTTCCTGCTCAGCTTGCTGGCTTTACTGGTTCTGTGCTCAACATGCTGGCTTTTGTGGAGCCCACACTGAGATGCCTGAGCCTCCCTATATACTCGTAAGGCACATATGTGAGTAAACCAGGGCTCTGGATTCCTCTTTGGACCTTATTACACTTTACACAGTGAGCTGTGCACATGGTGATCAACTTAGTACTATCTTGGAGTCTGGAGCAATCACACCTTCAATTTGAATGTGATTGCTCCAGACTCCATCCCAACACATCTGTGGGGAGTGGCCACACCTTAGTGGAACAGGAGCTGGATTGCATGGAACAAGATATAATCCTGCTCTGGAGTGGTGTAACTTTGAGCCACTTAATGAGTGCTTTAAGCCACTTTAAGGTATTAATGTGCAGACAATCTAGAGGTTCAGAGCTCCAGGACCTGCCCCAAATTATCATGTAATAAGGCCCTTTGTGAGCCAGGTATTTAATGTAGGTGTTTCTGTAGCACTGAGTGTTCATCAAAGTCTCTCTTTGGGTCTGAGAAAAAAGTCCCTCTCCTTTTCAGTGCATGAGGAAGCCAGCTCTGGAGACAGAAACTAGTTATGTCTCTTAAAAGGTTTTGCAAGCATTAGCTCTTCTCTATTAGTAACCATGGTTGTGTGGCCAGATCTGAACCTGGTTAAATTTCATGTAGTTCTCCTGCCATTGGTAGAATAGGGCTGATTTGGTCCTCTGTCTGCTTGTTCTGTCCGATGATTCATAGATTCATAGATGCTAGGGTCAGAAGGGACCTCAGTAGATCATCAAGTCCAACCCCCTGCATAGGCAGGAAAGAGCGGTAGGGGAGAGCACCGCCTCCCTTGGGAGCCCATTCCAGACCTTGGCCACTCTAACTGTGAAGAAGTTCTTCCTAATGTCCAATCTAAATCTGCTCTCTGCTAGCTTGTGGCCATTATTTCTTGTAACCACCGGGGGCGCCTTGATGAATAAATACTCACCTATTCCCTTCTGTGCCCCCATGATGAACTTATAGGCAGCCACAAGGTCACCTCTCAACCTTCTCTTGCGGAGGCTGAAAAGGTCCAGTTTCTCTAGTCTCTCCTCGTAGGGCTTGGTCTTCAGGCCCTTAACCATACAAGTGGCCCTTCTCTGGACCCTCTCCAGGTTATCCGCATCCTTTTTGAAGTGTGGTGCCCAGAATTGCACACAGTACTCCAACTGCGGTCTGACCAGTGCCTGATAGAGGGGAAGTATCACCTCCTTGGACATATTTGTCATGCATATGCTGATGCACGATAAAATGCCATTGGCTTTTCTGATGGTTTCGTCACACTGCCGACTCATGTTCATCTTGGAGTCCCTAGGACTCCAAGATCCCTTTCCACTTCCGTGCCACCCAGCAGGTCAGTCCCTAGGCTGTAGGTGTGCTGGACATTTTTCCTCCCTAGGTGCAGCACTTTGCATTTCTCCTTGTTGAACTGCATTCAGTTGTTTTCTGCCCACTTGTCCAACCTGTCCAGGTCTGCTTACAGCTGTTCCCTGCCCTCC
>NW_005842278.1:1056050-1056934 GCF_000455745.1 Alligator sinensis
AAATCCCTTTCTCCTTGCCCCCCATGTAGCCTAACCCACAATCCTTCTACTTCCTCATCCTTGGATTCCGTCTTGATGAGGGTTGATGTATATTGCTCATTGACATAGAGCGCAACCCCTCCCCCTTTTTTCCCCCACCCTGTCCTTTCTGTACAATCTATAGCCCTCAATATGTACTGCTTGCAGTAACTGCTTCCTGCAAAGTGTACCCTCTCTAAACACAGCGCTGGATCTGTGCTACTTAATTACTTTATTATAGAAATTCAGTGGTCAGACAACTGCAGTTCTAAAACCAATCTTATAATGCCACCTGCAGCTATAATGAGGGAATTTCAGAATTACCCAAGAACTGTCTGACTTTTCAGAATGCTGGTGCTATGGAAGAGGTGGTAGCCATGTCAGTCTGAAGTCAGGCAGACGGCAGGGCAGGGTGGCATCTTAGGGCAGTTTTACACATGCTGCGGGATGCTTTAATTAGTGAGCCACACTAATTAAAAGTACCCAAGTCAAGTGTATCAGTGTCCCTGTGCATCCTTGTGCTGAAAAAATGGCACTGGGACACTTTGAACTAAAGCTCATCGAACATGTTTTATTTCAAAGTGGTCTGCCACCATTTTTTCAGCATAGAGATGCATGGGGATGCTGATACATGTGGCATAGAAGTCTGCCAGAGCACATCAATTTGATGCTCAAGGGCAACCAGCACGGTTTCATTAGGGGCAGGTCATGTCAGACCAACCTGATTGCCTTTTACAATCAGGTCACAAAAGGATTGGATGCAGGTGTCGCCGTGGATGTAGTCTTTCTGGACTTCAGCAAGGCCTTTGACACTGTCGACCACACCATCCTCATTAAAAAACTAGGCAACTGTGGCATTGATGCCT